>NW_004443976.1:1872515-1903610 GCF_000243295.1 Trichechus manatus latirostris | reverse complement strand
TAGAGGGTTAATATGTTGTGGGGTTGTTAACCAATGTCATAAAACAACATGTGTACTACTGTTTCATGAGAAACTATTTGTTCTGTAAGCCTTCAGCTGAAGTACAATAAAATCTAAAAAAAAACAAATGAAGTTTGATACATGCTACTATGTGGGGAAACCTTGAAAATATTATGCTAAGTGAAAGAAGCCATACACAAAAGCCTACGTTATATGATTCTATTTATATGAAATATCCAGAATAGGCCAATCAATAGAGATAGAAAGTAAATTCATGGTTGTCAGGGGATGGGGGAAAGGAGGAATGGGAGAGACACTTATCAGGTACAAGGTTTCTTTTTTGGGGTGATGTAAATGTTCTGGAATTAGTTGGTAGTGATGGTTCCACAACAGTATGAATATACTAAAAAACATTGAACTGTACATTTTTAAATAGTAAATTTTATGTAATTAAAGAAATTGCAAAACAAAAACAAAGCCCTAATTACAATACCACCTGTGGTAAAAACGTTAAAGAATAAAGATGTTTAAAAAAAAAAGTTTAAAAAAAAGACACTGCAGAGTATGGAATCTTTCCCAAGGATTATCACCCCTGTCAGCCCTACTTGGTATACTCTAATTTCCTCCTTTATCTCACTTCTTTCCCAAACCATCTGCAGAATTTTAATTTTTGTTGAAAAAACAGTGGCTCAAGAGAACAGAAGGGAGACCTCTTTCCCCAGCCCTTCTTCCACCAAAGGAAAGACACAACTATATCTGTTGTCTTACCTATGCCATATCCAAAAGATGGGTATCTGTCCAATCATTAGAATTGTCCAGAAAGGCAATTTATCAAATTAGTCCTCATTAGTAATCAATTTAAAATATTTATTGAGCACTTACCTATACACAGAAGTGCTACAGGTGAGGGGTGGGGGGTACATACAAGCAAGAGCAGTGACTATGTCCTCCAGATGCCCATGGTTTTGCTGTGACTGCATAAGGTAACAAGAACAAAATGAATTGTATATTGGGGCTGTCCTGAGTGGAGTGGTCTGAGAAGGTCTCACAGCACAGCTTACTCATCTATGTCAAGTAATTTGGAAGACAGCTACCTGGCCAACTGACAGAAGAAAATCCATATTTGTGCCAATTTCAAAGAAAGGCGATCAAACAGAATGCAGAAATTATCAAACAATATAATTAATATTGTATGGTAGCAAAAGTTAGGTGAAGATAATTAAAAAATGACTACAGCCATACATCAACAAGAAACTGCCAGAAGTGCAAGCCAACTTCAGAAGAGGACATGGAACAAGGGATATCACTGCTGTTGTCAGATGGATCTTGGCCAAAAGCTGAGAATACGAGAAAGATGTTTACCTGTGTTTTATCAACTATGGGAAGGCATTGCACTGTGTAGAACATAAAAAATTATGTATAACATTATGAAGAATGGGAATTCCGGAACACTTAATTGTTCTCATGCAGAACCTGTCCATGGATCAAGAGGCAGTCTTTTGAACCAAACAAGGGGATACCACATGGTTCAAAGTTGAAAGAAGTGTGCAGCAGGGTTGTATCCTTTCAACTTACTTATTCAATCGGTATACTGAACAAATAATTAAAGAAGCTGGACTATATGAAGAAGAATGTGGCGTAAGGATTGGAGGAAGACTCATTAACAACCTGCGATACTCAAGATGACACAGCCTTGCTTGCTGAAAATGAAGAAGACTTGCAGCTCTTACTGATGAAGGCCAAAGACTACAGCTTTCAATATGGATCACACCTAAACATAAAGAAAACAAAAATCCTCACAACTGGACTGATAAACAACAGTATGATAAATGGAGAAAAATTAAAGTTGTCAAGGATTTTACTCTACTTGGATCAACAATCAACACCCGTGGAAGCAGCAGTCAAGACGTATTGTATTGGGAAAATCTGCTGCAAAAGACCTCTTTAAAGCTTTAAAAAGCAAAGATGACTAAGGTGTACCTCACCGAAGCCACAGTTTTTGAATGTGAAAGCTGTACAAAGAAGAAGAAAGAAGAATTGATGCATTCAAACTGTGGTGTTGGCAAAAAATATTGAATATACCATGGACTGCCAGAAGAACAAACCAGTCTTAGAAGTACAACCAGAATGCTCTTTAGAAGCAAGGACAGCGAGACTTTGGCTCACTTACACTGGACACCTCATCAGGAAAGACCAATCACTAGAAAAGGACATCATGTTTGGTAAAGTAGAGGGTGGGCAAAAATGAGGGAAATCCTCAATGAGATGAACTGACACAATAGCTGCAACAATAAATAGGCTCAAACATACCAACAATCATAAGGATGGTCCAGGACCAGGCAATGTTTCATTCTGTTATACATAAGGTCGCTATGAGTCAAAGCCAACTTGACAATAACTAACAACAACATGGAATGACAACCAAACTGCTAGGAACAAACTATTTTCTAATAACTAAACTAAGACCTACTGAATTATCAGTGAGCCCCCGTGAGGTATTTTTCATAAGTGCCACTATGCCAGTTTTTTTTTCACATGTTGCTGTAAAAATTTAACATAGTGCATTTACAAAAATATCTTGTCGAGGGGCATGGTTGGCAAACAAGCATAGAAGGTATGTGTTATTTGCATAAAAATACAGTAATTGACCACAATACCCTTTCCAAATAAGCCCAGGCATAAGCTCAGAATACTTCTTACTTGGCCTCAGCAGCCACTATCACTAAATATGAATTGGTATGTAAAATGAAATCCATTTGCCATCCTGGAATAGACTGTAGCCTACAGACTTTTAAGTTCCTTTTTTAAGCCCTCAGTTATTTTTAAACCTTTGGCATTTGGCACACAAGCTTACTGGGATAAAGACCAATTCCAAGAATTTTAAGTTTACTAGAATTAGCATTGTTTGGGATGTTTCTACCAATATTTATAAGTTGGTAGGCAACAGATATAAATTTACCACTTGTGTCGTAAGGATAAAGTTTCAACAACTTCTCAATAACCACACCTGTTATTAGTTTCCAAGAGAAACAAGTGAGGGCAGAGAAGAGATGGCTGAGCAGAGAGGGTGGTGGGAAAAAGCAGTAACAGGTGGGAGAGGAGGAAAGCAGAAATGAATGAGGAGCAGAGAGGAAAAGAGGCCAGCAGAGCACAGAAGGGTGTGATGGCAGAAGGAAAGAGCGCTGAGGTCAGCAGTCAAGGCCTCACCAGCACTTACTTGGGATGCTTGAAGGCCATTAGGCACCTCTCGTACTTTCCTACCATGCTCCAGGCCATGACCAGGCCATCAGCACTTCCTGAGAGGAGATGCCACTCGTCAAAGCACAGGCACTTCACTGCTCCCTCGTGGCCACTGAGAGTCTGCAGGAAAGGATGCCACTGGTTTCAGCCCACTCAGACTGTGACTCCTCCAAGGGCCTAAACTGCAGGCTTCTTTAGATGCATCCCAAATCCACACTTCAGAAATCCATGTCTGCCACCCACTTGCTATTTACCGGAGCTGATTTCACTCTTGCTCTAAGACTAGTGGAGTCCATGCCTCCTTCTCACCAGAGCTCACTCTCCAGTTAAGGAGGAACGTGATCAGGAAGAAGCCTTGCTCCTGGTGGGTCTATGGCTGGGGCAGGCCCCATCTTCCTGGAGCATCAGACAGGGCCAGAAACTACCATCCTCTGCTGCAAATAGGGCAGAGGGTGAGCTCTTCTTCCCCAGCCTGGGGAGGCACCTGGGCATCCCTGTGCCTGCCACTGCTAGCAACAAGATTGGTGGGAAAAGTTCAGAAGCCAGGCCAGTCACTTCTCACTGAGAGCCTGCGTTCCTGACACAAATGATATCTCAATATCACACACAAGGACCAGGGAGTTCAGATCCAGCAAGACTATTTTTTGTGAACATTTAATCACTTCCAAGACAGCCAATGTTTACTCCTCATCAAAGAGTAAGGAGAAAAAAGCAGGCTTTGTTCATCCCCTTGCCCCATTGCAGCACCAGGGTGGAATACTCTGGAAGAGAAAAAGGCACTTTTCCTCTTCTGCCCTTAAAAAGGCCCCAGGGCCTATATATTGTGCCCAGTCAGATGGCAGCCTTGCTCTACCAACCCTGTGACAACATGGGTCACAGCGTGGGTGGGGGATCCCCTGACCCTCCACAACCCAGAACACCCTCCTTTGGCGGTCTTTCACTTCAGTCTCCCGTCTGCTCCTTCTGGTTACTGTAACTCAGTCACTCTAGGATGGCCTGGAGAGCCCTGTGGGGGGGACCACCGGTCTTCTGCCACCCTGCCCTCTCACCTTCACCAGCTGGGCCGTGGCAAAATGCCACACCTTGACGGTCCCTCGCTCACAGCTGCTCACGATGTAGGTGTCATTGATCCTGGTGGCCAAGATAGGGTCTTTGTGCTTAAACGTCTTCAGGCACTTCCCTGTGTCCAGATCCCACACTGGAGGGAGGGGGGAGGAATGCAGGATGGAGACAATTACAATTGAGTCTGCTCCCCATCCCAGAAGCAAAGACTAGCAGAGCCCATCAATTCAGAGTCCAAGAGGACTTCCCCTGGCTGGGTTCCCCTCAGGCTCACCAACAGCTCCATCCACCTGCAGCACAGAGCTCCTGACCTCAGGAGCTAGCAATGCATAAGACCTGGCTCTAACTCTGGAACTCAGCATTGGGTTCGAATGCTGAACAACTGTCTCCAATAAGCCTCTTCCTCAAGCCTGAAAGGAGTCCCTGAGTGGAGAAAACGGTTAAGTGCTCAGCTGCTAACTGAAAGGTTGCAGGTTCAAGGTCTCCCAGAGGTACCTCAGAAGGAAGGCCTGGTGATCTACTTTCAAAAAAATCAACCACTGAAAACCCTATCTAGCACAATTCTACTCTGACACACATGGGGCCGCCATGTGTCGGAGTTAACTTCACGGTAACTAGTTGGTTTCAAGTCCAAGCAACGCTTGCTATTAAGTAGATTTCAGGAAAACCATGACCTGTGTTTAAAGTCATCATTCTCCCAGATGCTGTTCTCCTGACCCTCACCTTCTATCTGCAAAAGAAAAGAAAGAGGTCTATTTACGTTTCTAAATACTTCTGAATCTGACTTTTAGATTTTATTATTTGAAAAACTGTCATGGAGAGGGGTGAGCTTAATGCTGTTTCTACATAAATTGTGTTAAAGCAACTGTCTAGCGTATTGTAGGTGTTAAGTGGATACGAGAGTGGATGGGTGGATGGGAGAGCAGAAGAAAGAAGGTGAAAGTGGGCACAGTGTATTCGGGATGATAGTATTAATGTCTGCTTCATCAACCTCCAAACTACCTTCTTCCTCAGGCAACAGAATGAGTAGCCTAAGACAAAATAATAACAATAGCTAATACTTACACAGCACTGACAATGAGCCAGGCACCATCCAAAGTGCTTTACATGCAATAACTCATTATCTTAACAAGGTAGGTACGATGATTATTTCCCACTTTACAGATAAGAAAACTGAGGCATAGGGAGGTTCATTAACTTGCTCAAGATCACAAAGGTGGTTGAGTGGTAGAGCTGAGATTTGAACCCAGGGAATCTGGACCTAGAGGCCATGCTCTTAACCACTTATGCTAGGTTAACATAATTATTAAGCATGTTTTTCTTCACTTGTTTAGTACTTATACCTCTTGACCCTTTTATCAAAGTAGCAATAGGAGAATTGAAAGACGTATTATAAGAGTCCTTGGTAATGTACCCTGGTTTAAAGAATTTTAAAAGTAGGGGGAGGGAGTGTTTCCCTTCAGGTCTTTAATTGTCTCATGTTTCATTCTATTTTGGTAACCCAGGCAGGTGGGAAGCAGGCAGGCCAGTAGTGGGGGACAGGATGAGGGTAAGGCGAATGACATTGTGATGTTTTGTTCATTAATTTTGACTATTAAAATATTTATCTTGTGCTGATACTAATTACACATAACCAATCACCTCATGGGATTAGTTTTGGTTTAGGAGTGTAGGGCCATGGTCTCCCATGACAATCCAATCAATTGGCGTAATATAGTTCTTAAAGTTCATGTTCTACCTCCCAGTATGGTGAGTAGTGTCTGGGGTCTTAAAAGCTTAAGAGCAGCCATCTAAGACACAACAATTGGTCTTTATTCATCTGGAACAAAAGAAAAAGAATGAAATCCAAGAATCAGAGAAGAAACTGGACTGCAGGACTAACTGTCTGTCTACAGGACTGCAGGACTAATTGTCTTCATGAACCATTGCCTCCTCCACCTTAAGACCTGGAGAACTAGATGACACCTGCTCACCACCACCGAACATTCTGATCAGGAACACAGTGGATGGATCTTGATAAAAAGGGAGAAAAATGTGAAACAACTTCAAATTCTTAAAGAATCCAGACTTACTGGACCTATTGAGTCTGGAGGAATCCCTGAGACTATGGCCCTGAGTTGCTCTTCAAACCTTCAATTGAAACTATCCCCTGAAGTCACTGTTAAACTAAGTAACAGCTTAGCACAAAGAGTAAAGATTGTTACCCTTGAGAATTGTGTTTTAAAAAAATTATATTTCAATCGCTATTTTAAAGCATATATGAGAAGGCTGGAGGGCAGGGAGATTAAGTAAGTGGAAGTGAAACAACTAGAACAGAAATAACGAGAATGTCAACACGATGTGAAGAATGTAACCAACGCCACTGATCATTATGTCTAGAAACTATGGAATTGGAGTGGGTTTTGCTGTGCATATTTTCAACGAAAATTAAATTAAAAAAAGAAGTTAAAAAAATGTATATTGATTACCGAGATCTTGGGCACACCTTTAAATTTTCTGCCTGCCTTAAACAAGGACCTAAGGGGCCTGACTCCAGTCCCAACCCTGCTGGTGGCCCAAAGCACTCTCCCAGCAGGCTTGAAGGCCTTGTCTGCCTTTCCATCGCCAAACCTCACCTAGATGTTTTTTATCCTTTCTGCTCCACTCCTCAAAGCATTCGCAGCAATTAGACATTCAGTCAGGTAGAAGACGGAGAAAATGTAGGGAGTAAAATTGCCTAAGCAGGTCTGTCTGAGTGTGTAATACCACTTCACTGTCCTTTTCCCATAACTTTCTCCACCTTCCCCTAACATGCAGTGCTCTGATCACTTGCTTCTCTTCTCTTTTTACACACACACACACAAACATTTTTCATTTCAGCCTTTTTTACGTGTGCGATTCAGTGATATTAATTACATTCACTACTGTGCCAGTTGCTGTTGAGTCACCTCTGGCTCATGGTGCCCCCATGTGTGTCAGAGTAGAACTGTGTTCCATAGGGTTTTCAATGGCTGATTTTTCAGAAGTAGATCGCCAGGATTTTTGTCTGAAGGGCCTCTGCGGGAACTCAAACCACCAACCATTTGTTTAGCAGCAAGCATAGTAACTGTTTGCGCTACCTAGGGACTCCAGGTTCAGCTCTTGGCCAGTGCACCTCATGCACAGTCACCACCCATCCTTCAGTGGAGACTTGCATATTGCTATGATGCTGAACAGGTTTCAGCAGTTTTCAGACTAAGACAGACTAGGAAGAAAGGCCTGGCAATCTGCTTCTGAAAATCAGCCAAAGAAAACCCTATGGATCACAATGGTCCACAACAGATCATGGAGATGGCACAGGAGCGGGCAGTGTTTTCTACAGTTTTGCATGGGGTCACCATGAGTTGAGGGCCAATTCAATGACAGCTAACAAGAACAGCAACAACAATAACCATGTTGTGCCACCGTAACCACTATCCATTTCCAGTTTTTTCCATCACCCTTAACAGAAACCCAGTGCCTCTTAAGCAGTGACTACCCCTTTCCCCCTCAAACCTGCCTCTGGTAACCAGTAATAAGCTTTGTCTCGATGTAATTGCCTTCTTAGACTCTTTTCACTCTTTCCTCCTACTTTTCGGGAAATGTCAACCACACTTGTGGCTTCCACCATCAATTCTAATTGAAAATTACTGAGTCAACATATCTGGAGCCCCAGGCAGGCATATCCGCACCTATATGTCTGCCTGCTGCAAATCCTCACCTGGATGCTCTCAGGAATCTCATACTCAATGTGTTAGTTTCCTATGGCTGCCAAAACATTACCACAGATTTAGTGGCTTAAAACTACACACATTTACTATCCTACAGAAGTCTAACATGGATCTCACAGGACTAAAAATCAAAGTTTCAGCAAGGATGTGTTCCTTTCTGAAGGTGCTAGAGGAAAATCCACTTCCTTGTCCTTTCCAGTGTCTAGAGGTCACCCACATTCCTTGGCTCTTGGTTCCCTTCTTCCATCTCCACAGTCAGCAACATAGCATTAATCTGACCATTCTTTCAGAGTCACATCTCCCTTTGATCACAGCCAGGAAAGTTTCTCTGCTTTTAAGGGCCCATGTGATTACATTGGGCCTACCCAGATAATCAAGGATGATCTCCTTAACTTAATTTAATCATACCTGCAAAGTCCCTTTTGCCATGTAAGATAACATAGTCACAGGTTCCAGGTATTAGGATGTGGACATCTTTGGGAGGCCTTTGCTCTGCCTACCACACTCAACATGTCCAAAATTGAACCTATCACCTCCTCCCTTATTCCTTACCCTACCCTTCTCTTCCCCTGTGGTCCTTAGTTCCTTTGATGGCCTTTCCATATACACAGTGGCCTGAATTAAAAGCTCTGGCCTCATCACCTTTTTCTTACTTCTCACATTCAATTGATGGCTTGTTGTTGTTAATTACCAGTGAGTCAGCTCCAACTCATGGCAATGCCATATACAACAGAACAAAATTTTGCCCAGTCCTGGGCCATCTTCACTGACAGACGGGTGGTAGAATTGGTGGTTAAATCCCAGCAATTCTCCTTCTAGAAATCTCCCTCCAGTCTGAGCCATCTAGTGTAAACTCATCCATCTGAGTTTCTTCACATTTGCCTGTTCTCAGATGTTCTGAAGACAGCACGGCAGTTCTCTAGACTGGAGGGTGTCTTAACTTGTCTGCTGCCTCCAGATAGTCATCACTCTCCAAACCCTTCCTTCACATTATCACTAGAATTGTCTTTCTAAAATACACGTTTAATCATGTCAATCCCCAGCTTACAATGCATTTATAGTTCCTCATGTCCTGTAGGATAAAGGTCAACCTCCTACCATGATGCAGAAAACCCTTTATAGTCTGGCTCCAAATGAACTTACCAGCCTAACTGCCAACACCTCACACTGCAGTCCAGCCACATCAACACCAGGAAAGTCCCTGATATGCTGTTTTCTTTCATCCTTCTGTGCATGTGTCCTGTGCTTGGAATGCCCTAACAGCTCCCACTTCTCTGCCTGTAAAACTAATAATCCTCAAGACTACTCTCAAATAACACCCTGTCTGCGGAGCTTTCCCTAATTTAATCCAATTTCTATGGTGCCTTGGAACTCTACATGTGGTTAGGAGCACATGATTTAGACCAGACAGGATTCAACTCCCAACTCTACCAAACAGCAGCTTTGATTGGAGGCAAGTTTTTTTCTCTCTGAATTTTGGAAGTGAAACAACTAGAACACCTCTGCATGCAGGTGTACTTGTGGCGTGGTGGTTAAGCTTTTGGCTGCTAACCGAAAGGTCGAGTTTGAACCCACCAGCCACTCCTCAGAAGAAAGATGCAGCAGTCTGCTTCTGTAAAGATTACAGCTTTGGAAACCCTATGGGGCAGTTCTGCTCTGTCCTGTAGGGTCGCTGTGAGTTGGAATCGACTTGATGGCAACAGGTTCCTTTGCATCTACCTCATGGAGTTCTTGTGAGGGTTGAGTAAGTTAATAGATGTAAAGCACCTATCACAGTGCCTGTTGCAAAGTTAATACTCAGTAAATGGCAGCTGTTATCATTCATAAAGTTATTACATTCCCCTATTATATATTTTCACATCTCTCTCTGTGAGGAGACTATGAGCCTCTTGAGGGAATAAAAAGTCATATCTAAAGAGCCATATCATATTCTTTTTTTTTTTCTCCCCAACATCTAGCACAGTGAATGAATGGATTAATGGATGGTTGGATGGGTGGATAGATGGATGGATGGATGGATGGATGGATGGATGGATGGATGGATGGATGAATAAAAGAATAAATTACTGCCTATAGAAATGACCAAAGCTCAGGAACATTTTGGAAACCCAAGGATTTGGGGAAACTTCTTAGAAAGTTTAAGGCATTTCTTTCTCACCTTTCACCTGGCAATCTCTTGCTCCCGATACGAGCCTGTTCTTATATAAATCTATGCAAGTGATTGTCCCTTGGTGGCCATTGAAGATTCGTACGCAAGTTCCACTTTTCAGATCCCAGTATCTGCAGGAAACAGGTCAAAAAGATGTTTTTGAGAATTTCTGAGGGCCCAAGGGATCATACGGTATACAATGCCTTCAGGTCTACAGGGAGTTGGAAGGCAGCAAAGTTTCATGGTTAAGCTTAAAGTCAGAGGCCTGGATTTGATCCCAGCTTTAACACCTATCAGGTGTTACTTAATTTCTGTGTAAGCTTCATTTCCTCATTGATAAAATGGAAATGATAACAATGGTAGTTACCTCATAAGTTTTTCTGGGAAGAATTAAATGCACTAATGCAGTGACTTCACCCAGGGGCGATCCTCCCCAGGGGACATTTGACAATGTCTGGAGACGTTTTGGTTGTCACAGTGGGAAAGGGTGCCACCGGCCTCTAGTGTGGCCACAGGTACTGGTAAACACCCTACGACGCACAGGACAGCCCCCACGACAACACTGCCGACACTAGCGCATGTAACTTTAGAACAGTGACTAACATGTAGAAAATGCTTGGTAAATGGTTGCTGGTATTAGGTGGAAAAGTCCATGGAATGACCACCAGACTTAAACTTCAGGGCACTGATTCAGTGCTGACCTTCAAACAAGAACAACATACCAATTTACTATAGTCACTTAGATTTAAAATATTTTATGAATATTTCTAAAGTATATCTTAGAGATATATGGGAACATGTATAAGTCATGCTATTTTTCATAAGAAAACTTCTCTTCAGGCTCTCAGCTGTCATTGATACAAACTTCCACTTCAGACAGACTGCTTCTGTGACATGGCATAGTGGAATGTTGAGATAGAGTGGGCCCTGGAGCCAGGCTGCTGAGGTCCAGACCCTGGTCCATCACTTGTTAGCTGTGTGGTCTTGGGTAAGTTACTGAACTACTCTGAACCTCATCTGTAAATTGGGGACAATAATGGTACTTACCTCATAGAGTTATTGTGAGGCTTGGCACATAATAGATTATTAATATTTTTTTCCCTTTTGGATGTGTTAAGCTTTCCCTTCTGACATTCCTGGAGTTCCTGGATGGTGCAAATGGTTAATGCACTCAGCTGCTAACCAAAATGTCAACTCGATAGCAACTGGTTGGTTCTAATATTCCTGAAGGTCCCACAGCCTTACCAGTGCTGCAGTTTGTCGGAGCCTACTATGCACTCACACTGTATTTAATGAGGACCCAGTGGTCTCAGAAAAAGCATGTTTTGAATTTCTTTTTCTAGCAACGTGACAGACCAAATGTCCAGGTTGGTTTTCTTAATGTATGCAGAAAAGGTATTTGATAAACACTTTTTAAAAATTAGAACTAGAAGAACTTCTTTGATTTAATAAAACTTATAAACCAAAATCATACAAGAAGCATTATGCTTAATGGAGAAGCTGTAGACTTATTCCCTTTAAGAAGGGGAACATGATAAAGAAGCCCACTCTCACTGATTACTATTAAGTATGGTACTGGAAGACCTGGGTAAAGTTATAAGGAAAGAAAAATTAAAAATGCTGTGATTATTAGAAAGGAAGATAAATATTGTTACTATTTGTAGTTAATAAGATTACCTACATAAAACCAAATCAACACACAGATTTTAGAACTAATAAGAGAGGTTAGCAAGGTGGCTAAATACAAGATCAATATACAAAAATGAATAGCATTTCTCTATGCCAGCAGTAACCAGTTCAAAAATAAGATACCACTCACAATAGCAATAAAATTATAAAGCTTATAGACATTAAATAAGAATACATAAGACCTCTATAAAGAAAATTTAAAGCTCTAAGAAAGGACAAAGAAGAAAATCTGACAGAATGCACTCCCCAAATCAATCTATGAATTCATTGCAACCCCAATCAAAACTCTAGTTGGCTTTTCTGAAAAGTTGACAAACTTTTTTCAAAAACTCAAAAACCATATATCATAGTTAAGTTACATAAAAAAAGAAAAACGTTGGACTTGCCCCACCATCATATATTAAAACATTCTCTAAATGCATAGCTAAAGAAAGAAAAATGGTTTTGATGCAAGGACAGAAAAATAGACCAATGGAATAGAATAGAGAGCTCAGAGACATTCTCACGTATATATGGGAAATTACCATGTGATAAGATGGCTCACAGACCAATGAGGGAAACGGCAGAATATTTAGCAGATGCTGTGGGGAAAACTGCTCACTTTATTTTAAAATAAATAAATAAAATAGAAATCTTACCTAACACCACATACAAAGTTGGACTACAAATAGATTAAAAACCTGAAAGTGAAAGGCAAAACTATAACATTAATAAAAGATAATATTGGAAAATATCTTTGTGATCTAGAGGTAAGAAGGATCACAGACATAAGGCAGAAAAATTGATAAACTGAAATTTTTTATTACATCAGTATTAAGTTTTTGTTCAACAAAGGACATTATGAACAAATAAACTGATGAAAAGAATAGATGATATTTACAATGTTAAAACTGATAAGGGATTGATACCTATAATATACAAGGCACTGAATATCAATTTAAAAAAATAGCGGCCCCCAATAGAAAAATGAGCAAAGGATATAATCAGACAATTTATGGAAGAGGAAACCCCAAAAGCCAATAAGCAAACTCATTGATAACCAGAAATATGCACCTGGACATGGTTTTATACATATTTAACTCCAAAAATTTGAAAGCTGGATGATGCCAAATGTGGGCAGGGAAGTAAAGAGATAGGATTCCTGCTGTGAGAGTGTAGACTCATGCTGTCATTCTGGACTTCAATCTGGTACTTCTTAGTCAAATTAGGTACTGCCCACTCTACGTCTCACAAGTCCTCTCCTGGGTACCAATTCCTAAGAAATCTCACAGTGTCCATGAAGGGACATATATGAAGCTGTTCAGTGCAGCATTATTTGGAGGCAGCATAGTGTTCATAAGTGGGAAAGAAAGTAGGTACTATGTGTATACAGATGTCAGAGTACCACATGGCAGTTAAAACAACAGACTCGACACATACATGATAACATGAATGGATCTCTTAAACATGGGGTGGAGTGCAAAGATTAAAGACAATACCATGTATGTGAATTATAAATACATGTACAAAATACATCAATACATATTTTGAAAGAACACACATAAACAAAAAGATACACATTTAAAAAGATTATAATGAGTTAGAGGGTTGACATGTTGGGGGGTTGTTAACCAATGCAATAAAACAATATGTGTACTACTGTTTTGTGAGAAACTATCTGTTCTGTAAGCCTTCACCTGAAGTACAATTAAAAAAAAAAGAAGAAGAAATCAAATTACTTATTGCCTTGGGCAAATCTGCTGCAAAAGACCTCTTTAAAGCATTAAAAAGTAAATATGTCACCTTGAAGACTAAGGTGCACCTTATTCAAGTCATAGTATTTTCAATCACTTCACGTGCATGTGAAAGCTGAGCACTGAATAAGGAAGACTGAAGAAGAATTGATGCCTTTGAATAAAAATAGTGTTGGTGAAGAATATTGAATATCCCATGGACTGCTAAAAGAAGAAAAACAGATCTGTCTTGGAGGAAGTACAGCAAGAATGCTCCTTAGAAGTAAGGATAGCTAGACTTAGACTCATATACTTTGGACATGCTGTCAGGAGCGACCAGTCCCTGGAGAAGGACATCATGCTTGGTAAAGTAGAAGGTCAGAGAAAAAGAGGAAGACCGTCAATAAGATGGATTGACATGGTGGCTGCAACGATGGACTCAAGCATAGCAACGATTGTGAAGATGATGAAGTGTTTCGTTCTGTTGTACATAGTGTTGCTATGAGTCAGAACTGACTTCATAGCACCTAACAACAATAGCAGTCTGCCTCTTGATGTAGATTGCCTTTTCGAATTTCCTCGTGTATTTTCAGGAACATATTAGAAGCAAAATAAATGCATATGGTGATGTTGTTGATGATGATGAAGTATGAAAACTGATGATTTCTATGACAAATCATTGCACACCCAATGAAATCAAAAGAAAGTGGTATGGAAACAAGAAAGAGAAGATTACAAAGTATCTCTTCCAAGTCAACAAACGTGAAACACCATTCTTCTAGGAAGTCTGTTTCTATCTCCCTTTGTTTTCATTATTTAAATTTAGTTTAACAAAACAGACAAAAAGGCTTGGCAATTTTAAACTTTTATATAACATAAATAATGTTAAATAAACTGTTTATCCCACTTGTTCATGAAATATTTTAGTGGTTCTAGCTATGCTCAGTTTTGTGAGAATCTTATCTATCTGTATTTGCCCTAAAAAGATGAAAATTAACTCCTTAAATAAATTTAATTGGAAATAATTTTGATTTCCAAAATGCATGCATAATAAGTGAATGTAAGCTGAATAAGTGAATAAATAAATGAACAACTGTAAAAAAAAAGATTATAATGATAATCATGGGGAAAAATAATAAGAGTGAAGAATAGAGATTCGATAGATAGATGATAGATAAAACAGGGGAGCAGATCCTTATACAGACCAATGATAATAATATTACATGAACTGAGGAGTATAATCAAGCTCTAAACCTGAGGTCTGAAAAGAACTAAAAACAAAGGAAAAAAGATTTAGATGGTGTCTTAGTCATCTAGTGCTGCTACAACAGAAATACTACAAGTGGATGGCTTTAACAAAAAGAAGTTTATTTCCTCATAATCAAAGTAGGCTAAAAGTCCAAATTCAAGACATCAGTTCCAGGGGAAGGCTTTTTCTCTCTGTCGGCCTTCTTCTCTTCAGTGTTCCCCCAGACTAGGAGCGTCTCTGCGCAGGGACCCCGGTCCAAAGGACGCGCTCTGCTCCCGGCACTGCTTTCTTGATGGTATGGGGTCCCCCTGTCTCTCTGCTCACTTCTGTCTTTTATATCTCAAGAGATTGCCTCAGAACACAATCCAGTCTTGTAGATCTAGTCCTGCCTTACTAACTACCACCCATCCTCCCTCATTAACATCATAGAGGCAGGATTTACAACATATAGGAATATCATACAGTCCCAGGAATCATGGCCCAGCCAAACTGATACACACATTTTTGGGGGGACATAATTCAAACCATGACAGATAGAAATGCAAAAGTCCGAGAATAGCCAAAATGAAGAAGAATGAGATAGGGGGCTGCGGGAGAGACTTGCCCTACCAGACATAAGTCTCAAAAACTAATTAAGATAGTGTGGTATTGACCAAGGATAGTGAAACAGGCAAATGGAATGGAATAGAGAGCCCAGAAACAAATATATAGAGATTTGTCTTGTGACAAAGAAGGCAGTGAAGATCAATGGGAGGAAGAACGGTCTTTTCCATAAATGGGTGCTGAGATAATTGGGCATCCAAATAGAAGAAATTCCTACCTCGTACCATAACAAAAATCTATTTCAGGTAGACCTACAGATGAAAGGTAAAACCATTAAAATTAAAAAAAAAAAAAAATTAAAAAAAATGCTACAGGAGAATGGCTTTATGACTTTAAGATAGAGAAGGATTCCTCAAACATGCGACGGAGAGCATTAACCATTAGCAAATTCTACGACATTAAAGTTAAGAACTTCTGTTCATCAAAAGACATCACACTCTGTGAAAATACGAGTCTTAAAATGGAAGAAGATATTTGCAACACAAAAATAAACAAAAAAAAAAATCAGTATCCAGAAAACACAGAGAATTCTGTGAATCAGAAAGTTAGGATAAACAAATCAACAGAAAAATGGGGGGAAAACTGAACAGAAATTTCATAAAAAAGAAGAAGTACAAATGACTCCAAAACATGAAAAAACTATCCAACCTCATTAGTAATCAGGGAAGTTAAAAAATTAAAACTAAAATAAGGTTTTATTTAATACTAATCAGACTGGCAAAAGTGTTGAAGACTGACAAGACTGTTTGGTAAGGATTTATATCTCATACCCTGCTGATGGGAGTGTAAATTAGTACAACCATTTTGGAAAAGAGTTTTGTACTCCTACCCAGAAATTTCACTACTAACAATATACCTTTAAAAAACTTATGCACTGTGTGTTACTGTTACATGAGAAACTATCTGTTCTGTAAGCCTTCACCTGAAGTACAATAAAATATTAAAAAAAAAAAAAAAAAAACTTATGCACATGGGCACCCAAAGATATAGCCAAGAATGTCTATGGCAACATTCTTTGAAACAACAAAAGCTAGAAACAATACAAATGCCCATCAACAGAAGAATAATAAATTAGTTATGATACATTGATACGATAAAATACTAAACCTCAGTAAAAGTAAATTAATTACTGCTACTTACATGAAGAAGAACACAGCATCAGGATTGGAGGAAGACTCATTAATAGTCTGCCATATGCAGATGACATAACCTTGCTTGCTGAAAGCAAAGAGGACTTGAAGCACTTACTGATGAAGATCAAAGACTACAGCCTTCAATATGGATTACACCTCAACATAAAGAGAATAAACAGTCTCACAACTGGACCAATAAGCAACATCATGAGAAACAGAGAAAAGATTGAAGTTGTCAAGGATTTCATTTTACTAGAATCCTCAATCAACACCCATGGAAGAAGCAGTTAAGAAATCAAACAACGTATTGCACTGGGCAAATCTGCTGCAAAAGACCTCTTTAAAGTGTTAAAAAGCAAAGGCGTTACCTTGAAGACTAAGGTGCGCTTGACCCAAGCCATGATATTTTCAATCGCCTCATATGCATGCGAAAGCTGAACAATGAATAAGAAAGACTAAAGAAGAATTGATGCCTTTGAAATATGATGTTGACAAAGAATATTGAATATACCATGGACTGCCAGAAGAACAAACCAATCTATCTTGGAAGAAGTACAGCCAGAATGCTCCTTAGAAGTGAGGATGGTGAGATTTTGTCTTACGTACTTTGGACATGTTATCAGGAGGGACCAGTCCCTTGAGAAGGACATCAGGCTTGGTAAACGGTCAGTGAAAGAGAGGACGACCCTCAACAAGTTGGACTGACAAAGTGGCTGCAACAATGGGCTCAAGCATAGCAATGATTGTGAGGATGATGCAGGACAGGGCAGAGAACCTAACAACAACATTTATATCAAATGGACAAACCTCAAAAACACAGTTCAGGGTGAGAATCAAGTCAGAGATGAATTTTTAAAATACGATTCCATATATATTAAGTTAAAAATGGGCAAAAGTGATCAACGTATTTAGAGATACATTAACAGGTAGTAAAAACGGTAAAGAAGCACAAGGGATAACTAGTATAAAGTTTGATATAACTTTGCCACTGGTTAGGAGGAAGAAAGAAGCAATAAGGGAAGGTCACATAGGGAGCTTTACAGGATGGTCATTTCCATTTCTTGGCCTGAGTAATGGGTACATGGTCGTTTATTATATTGTTTAAAAAATACATACATACATTTTAAGCATTATTACTTTGCATCTATGCTATAATTCATACCCACAAAACAAAACAAAAACCTACTTTCCCCTGCAGGAATCTATAAAGAGAATTATAAATTATTTCTTCATCCAAGAATGTTAAAAAAGAGACTTTTTTTGATTCATTGGATGTATCTTCTGGTGCCCATGTGCATGAGTTTTTCAAAGGTATGTTGTTAGTAGTCTTCAATTAGAAAATACATCTGCTAATTGTGATAAATCTATCTCATTCAACCTTAGACGATACACTAATGCTTGGTTTTTACCTTGCCAAAAAAAAAAAATGTTGTCAGCCACTACAGAAGTCAGTATCACTTAGGATAACTCTTCAACAAACACAAAATGGAAAAGCACACATGCTCTTCCACAAGCTAAGTTTAGGCCCTGGGGGGATGCAGATCATGAGTTCCTTTGGTCACTCACCTGATACTCAAGTCATAACTTCCGCTCAGGAGAAATTTTTCCTCCTCACACAAGAAGAGGGCATGGATGCTCCCAGCATGTCCCCGGAACTCGATGGGTATCTCCTTTACTTGTATGATGTCCAGAAGCTGGATCTTCCGATTTGATGACACAGCTACCAGATCTCCCCCGGAATAATGGATGACTCTGTTTCTGTCCCATCTGAGTTGCCAGGAAACAGGATTACCCAAAAAAGAGGAGTTAGCCTCCTTCCTGAAAGTGATTTGTACCACGGCTTTCTCCTGCAGCAGTGGTGTGATGGAAAATTTGGGGCTTTCCAATAAGGGAGGTATTAAAATGCAAGGCCGAGTGTTAACGGCCCTGGTGGGTGTCTGCAAAGATGCCTGCTGTAGACTTCCCTATCAGGAACCAGCAGGCCCTGCTCATAATCTGGATATAAGCTCTATTGTTTTCCTGAATGTTTAATTGGCCACAGGGCCCATTTCCCTTTTATAGATACTACTTGTTTGTCACCACTTCAAGATTTCCTTTGGTCATTGGTCATACTGTGTCACTGGTATCCACAAGGCATTAATTAGGCCTATGAACCCGAGAAGTGTCATAAACAGCCCAGCAAAGCCCCAGGAGGCCTCTTCCACAAGGGGGAATGGTGAATATAGATAGTTGAATATAGATAGTTCCTGGAGAATCCAGATGCCAACATTAGTGTGCCTTGAGTCAAACTGATAATTGCTTCTCTAGAGCAGTTTTTGCCCCACTTCATTCTAAGCCAAAGTAATTATTTCCTAATTTGTGTTCCCATAACAACCTACCAACACACACACACCTTGATCACAACTCTTATCACATTATGTATGAATTATCTGTGATTTTAAAAATCTATTTTTCCTAGCATATCATTAACCTCTCAAGGGCAGGATCCATATACAGCCAACATATAGCCCATGACTCGCCCTGAATACACATCTACTGAAAGGGATTGAACTGAATTTAACAAGGTAGGGATGTACTCAGAATATGTTTCTAGAAAAATGGAGGAATCCAAAAGCTACCTCTCTTTTGATGTGCCTAAAAGTGAATTTATCCTTATGTTTGAATGTTATTTATATTTACCAAAACTGTGTTTGGCAGCACATATGCTCTATGAGTTATTAATAGATGTTCTTGGCAAGAAGCTGCCTAGTCTAATGGGTTTAAGAATATGAGGTTAAACACACTTTAATATCTTCATTTAATGTAGAACTTCTCAGAGTGTTTAATCTGCTAATGTATACTAAACCCCTTAGAGAGAATAGTTGTTGTTGTTGTGGGCCATCAAGTCGATTCCGACTCACAGAGTATGCAGTGTTTCCCAAGCTTATTTGATCATAGACACCTTTTTTCACAGAATATCTCAGAGGAACGCAGTGGAAAGCCTTACATTCACTGCATGTCCTGCTGATTTTTTTTTTTCTTTTTAATCGATATTCAATGAACATGTATTATATTCAAAGTCCTGTGTTAGTAGGTACCATGGAAAATACAAAAATGAATAAGATACAGACCTGACCTTAAGGAGCTTATAGTTCAATAAAGCAGGGTTACTTGATTTAATTTTTCAACCACAGGATTATTAGCAAATAGGTAAACTATGAGCAGGGTTACCAAATAATTTATTGTCCAAACTGATACACTTTTGATGAAAGGAGACACTATTATGAATTACCCCAGGAACACAAAGTAAAGTGTGATCATTCCATATAAACAGGGATGTGTAGTCACTCTAAATATGAGGAGCAACTCTGGACACTTTTGTCTTTGTCCCATTTGTCATATCTAGAGTTCAATCAGTCATCATCTCTTGAAAAGAGCCCTGATCTCCTTACTATCCATAAAAATCTAACTTTGCCTCTGCTCTATCTGCCTGCCTTCCCCTATAGGTCTATTCTCAAGATCCAATCTGGTAGTAAGACTCAGGGACAAAAAGTAGAGATGAGGTTTACAATGTCCTGTAAATAAAGACTAAGGTCCTATGTCTAAAGTATTGCAGAAAGTTGGTTATCAAAGGGTCTTTTTACGGTATATCCAAATAATGTCATACTATGCAATCATTACAAATACAATTTTCATAATTAACATGGAAAGATATCTGCAGCATTTTACTGGGATGAGTTACTATAATGTCATTTCTATTTAAAATATATTTATATATTCAAAAAATTCTAGAAGGATATACACTAATATTAACAATGGTTATTGCTAGGTGATAAGATTACAGGAGATCTTTGCTTTTTTCTGGTATTTGGAAGTTTTTTTCTAACAGTCATACGTTACTTCTAAAATTATAATAAAACAATAAAAATGTTTCCAAAAAAGAAAGATTACACGTATGTGAATTGTGAGAAAGATTATTGGCCAGTATACCCAAAATTATAAGGGAGAAGTGTCCTCCACCCACTGCTGAGAATGGTACAAAATCAAACACCTGTTCTCCAAATGAGATTTCATACTAGCCTGGTGTGGAACTTGTGGTGACGAGAGGATTACTCTTCCATATAAATAAGGATCAGGGGAATCCTAAGGTATCAGTGTGAGTAATTCAAGGGTTCCGAAGACCTAGATCTTGACCCCAGTACCTACGTGTCAGAGAGAATCCGGATATTGTAGGTCCCACAGTAGACATTTCTCTCCTCCATCTGGACACTCAGAGTCTCCTGGTTCTGGTATGCAGTCCACAGGTTGTAGTCAGTCTAACAATGAAATACCTGGAGTGAAAATATTGCTCCAACTTTACCCAGGTCCCAGATGCACATGCCACCAGAGTCACCTAAGGCAAGGGCACAAAGGTCTGTGTATTCTTGTTCTTCAAGCTGTGGCTGCTGCTACATGCAGAGGGGCCAATGAGCAGAAGCTAAAGTGATCAATGAGTTAGAAAATGTTGAGTCAAGGGTTCAAATTCTTCTATCACCTCTTTGTATTATCTATTCTGATTCCACAAATTTTCAGTGCTGAATTCCAACTGTCTCTCATGGCACAACTTCTCCCAAACCAGCTCACAAAGGGTATGCCCACAGAACAAAGGTACAAGTGTCTGTCGACTGACCTTTTTACTGGAATGAAGGTTTTTGCATTTATATTGTATGTACCTGGTAGTACAAAGCATACTTACGGGAAGTCAAGCCATACTGAAATTACTGCTACACACTCTATACATTTGCTTCTCAAAGTTTTCATAGCCTGCAACCTTAATCGGTCCTTACAGTTGCCGCACAAAGTAGACCACTTGCCAAAATAAATATTCTCATTATTTTACAGATAAAGATCTGGGACCCAGAAAGGGGGTATAAATTTTATCAGGTCTCAATAGGGTGCTGCCCTCCCCTTCTCAATCCTTTCTTTTCCTCCCTTCCTTCCTTGCTGCCTCCCTCTCTTCCTCCCTTCCTCCACCACACACTTTATGACATGTCAGACATGTTAAATTCTGGCATCAGTGACGGAGCTGGGACTCCCCGTTCCACTGTTCTTCCCAACCATACTTTCTACCCTCAAATAGTAGGAAATAACAGTCATGCTATACTAGCAGGAAAGAAATAACAGGGTGAGTTTATCATGAAGGAAAACACCACAGAATCATGTTTGCATCTAGGAGTTCTTCTGGGGAACTCTCTCCCTAAATCTCTTTCCAGGCCTGAGCCTTCTCCTCCATGCCCTTAGACGCTTCCTTACAATGCCCTCTTTCTTAACCTTTAACCAAGTAGTGATGCCCACCTAGAAGTCTCTCCGTATAAGAATCCACCAACCTTCCTCCTTCCCTCCAGTGTCCAAACAGCTCTCCACATCCCAGCTTGAATTAGTGAGGCTTTCCTGGCTGCTTATTGCCTGGGATGGAATTCCGTAACCCTTGCTCATCTCCTTAATTTTGAGAGCCTTAGAAATCATATTGGTGGAGTCATTGGGAGGAAAAAGACTTGGGTTCAAATCCCATCTCTGCCACTGACCACCTATGAGAATTTTGGGAAGTTTTCAAACATCATAGCCTTCATTTCCACGTCCATAAACTGGAAGCAATGACACCTTGACATATGGGGAGGACCAAGTAAATGATGTATGTAAAGCCCTTGGCACCCTGCTTGGCACAGTGCTTTAGCTCAGCAGAGAGTACTCATTGTGATTACCATCCTTAAGAGCACTCACCTCACCTTCTCCTAGCATACTCCTGAACTGCTTAATCCTTCTACTTCACATGTTTTCTTCTAGTCTCCATACTGCTTTATCTGTTTAACTCACCTTTTTCTTACATTATAAATTCCTAGAATGTCAAACACTCTCTGGGTCATCCTTTATGACAGACTAACTACGTGACCCAAGGAGGAAGAAGGGTGTTAGTTTTGTTGTACTTAAAAGAGCAATAGACTTGGAAGGAGCACGTCTATCACTCAACTGGCTATGAGATCTTAACCTCTCTGAGCCTCAGTTTCTTCATCTATGAAATTAGTGAATCGACCATTTCAGAGATCAAAAATTGCAGGTCAAATGAGGCCTACAAATATGTTTTCTTTGGACCACATATTGTTTGAAAGTGCTTTTAATTGGTTGTCAGCATTAAAGAAAAGCAAGAGATTTCACATGATCATCCAGATTTCTATCTTCTCTTGAAAGCTCAGAGGGTTGAGGTCCACAGTTCCACACAGCAACAATTAGCTGCAGATGAGTAGCAAGTGTTCAGACGGGGAGTGGTCGCTCCTGTTCACTACGGTCCCATAGCTCTCTACTGGTCACACCCAGTCCAACCTACTCATTTGTGAGACCTGTCTAGCCCCTACAGACATGAACTAAATGGTCTCTCAGGATGCTTCTGTTTCTAAGACTCAAATTTATGACACTTGACTTCCTTATGGGAAGCTACAATCAGACAACCCCTCATTAAGCATCTTTTCTGAGTCAATTAGATAGACTTCAACATAGAAGGACGTTGAGCCAAGAGGGGAGGTCAGCAAGCTAATGGAAAAAGGAGGCAGGGGCACATGTCTTTAGGAATGATCACCATACCCCTGTGGACAGAGCATAGAGATAAAAGAGTCTTCCATTTATTCTTCTTCACTATTGCCCAAGAATTGGTGGGGAGGTCTATAGTTAAGTAACTCTCCCCTTCCATCATAGAACCAGAATGAACCTGGAAGTGAGACGTGGGAAAGCTTAATTTATTCTAGGCTCTGGAGATTTTGGACCAGCCGTGGCCCTTCCTTATGTCCTTCTAATTCCTTAGCAGCCAACTCTTGATATGTGGGCGGATATGTGTTGAGGAGAATCCCAGCTATGGCTGACAATGCTCCTAGTCTCTGAACTCTCCACTAGCTGATCTGGTAGCATGGACATAGAACATGATCATGGGATTTAAAGTAAGGAAGAACCCTGAGAAGACAACCAAATCAGATAAGGAAATTGAGGCTGGAGGAGAGGAAGTGACTTTCTTAAGGCCACACAGCTTGTCAGTAGCAGCCCAGAGCTCTGGTCTCCCTTAGGGAATGTTGTCTTTCATGATCCTATGTCCTTATGGGAGAGCAGATTTTGTACTTGGCCTTCATGGCCAATAAGAACATGACACAGCCACTTGCCCCAGATGCCACTGGAACCTACCTTTGTTCTCAGCTTCCATTTCTGGTTTTTCACACGCATGCGCTTCCCATCATCTGCCATTTTAGGAACTGGGATAGAAAGCTTGTTGGCATAATTAGGATCTATACCCCTAGTGTAGGTTCCCTGAAAACAAACAAACAAAAAACCAGAAAATGGCTATTCTTGTTTCCTGCTCTGGGAGGGGAGGGAGAAAGCTAGTTCTCAGCAAGATCCAAAAGATACATCTAGTGCTGCTATAACACAAATATCACAAGTAGGTGGCTTTAAAGAACAGAAATTTATTTTCTCAAGTTCTAGAGGCTAAAAGTCCAAACCAGGATCTAGGCCAGGTCCATTCCTTCCTTGTCGGTAGCTCTGGGCGTTCTTTTGTTCCTTGGCTATTCTTACATGGCATCTGTCTCCCTCCCACACCGTGTGTGTGTGTATGTGTGTGTGTGTGTGTGTCTAAACTGCTCTTTTTATAACTCAGAAGTGACTAGGTTTAGAACCTTCCCCTACTCGAGTATGATCTAATTAACATAAGAAGAAAACTCTATTTCCAAACAGGATTATAGCTACAGGTGTAGGGGTTAGGATTCCAACACGTTTGGGAGGGACACAATTTAATACATAACTTTGGGTAAACTCTGGCTAAGGAAGGCAGGCCCGAGCCTGATCAGTTAGGCCGGCAGGGTGTGCAGACTGAACTGAGAAGGGTAATTACTACCACACATCTGGGGCGAGAACAGCAAGAGATGGTCAGCAGTCCCCAGCTTTCCAGACTGCGGTCTGGCCCCTAATGCCCACTTCTTCCTGTTCTCTGTCATCTACCTCTGCTGGGAAAACACCAAGCTACTAAGAATCCACGGTTTAGGGCTTAGGCTTCAGCTGAGAAACAGAGAAGTAAAAATACCGGGGAAAAAGTGCATTTTAACCTAAAAATACACTTTGTGGCCTTGTCAACCTGGTGGCGCAGTGGTTACATGCTCAGCTGCTAACTGAAAGGTTGGCAGTTGGAACCCATCTAGCGGCTCAACAGGAGAAAGACCCAGCAATCTCCTCCCATAAAGATTGCAGCCTAGAAAACCCTGTGGGGCAGTTCTACTCCATCACATGGGGTTGCTGTGAGTTCAAAGCAATTCAACAGCACCTAACAACAATGACAACAGACATCTGTGCACCATGTGAGGCCGACCCGGAAACATAGTCCAGGTTTTCTTATCGCCTAGGTGGCAATACAGCTATCTGGAAAAAAAGTTCTCTGCTCTGTAAGGTTTTGGAGCAGCTCTGCCTCTCTGTTCCTGAGTTTTATATGCATGTTGTTTCTGCTAGAGGCACAGACAATGGGAGAATAAGTAGTGATTAGCAGGGAGTCCAGACAAAAAGGAAGTGAGTGCTAAAGCTGAGGAAGCAGCGAATGTGAGGAGCAGGAGGTCAGCTAAGGGTGGATGGGGGTGGGGGGGTTGGGGAACCTCAGCCAGGGTTCTCCAGGTCTCTCCCTCCCAGATTGGAAGTACCTGTAAGAGGGCGACCTGGCTCTGAATGAATGTGTGCATCGAAAGGTCCATCTTGACCTGGTGTGCCAGTGCGGCCCAGTGCTGGCTCACAGAGGCACACTTGTTCAGGGTGTTTTTATCCAGCATACCTGAAAAAAAAGGATGGACCCAGGAACCTCAGCAGTGGGCTGAAATGAGACATCTCTTGAGGAATTCCCCCTCCACCCCAACATACTTAGAATGTACTTGGAGACGTGGATGGGCAGGTGGCGGATGAAGTCCCGGTATTGGCTGAACCCCGAAGACAGGTCTCTAACAGCACCCAGGTCAACCAGCTGATCAAAGGGAAGGCCGCCTGCCTTGGGCACACCTGATTTTCTGGAAAACAGCCTATTCATCTCAGAAATACACTGAAGCGAACTCTTCCATTGCCCCTCTAGAGTGAAACCAGAGAAAGCTGCATTGTTGTGTTGTCTCTGCAGTAATCCCAGGCCAAGAGCAAGTCCTCACCAAAAGCTTTGCCCCAAAATAAACCTCACCAGAGTCTGCGCTTAGGCCACTGCAGTTTTGTCATTTCTTCTGCCACATGAAGAAAGAACCTCCTGAACCAAACATACAAGTACTTCTCAGCCTTCCCAGCTCAAGGAGATGCCTACAGCATCACAATCTGCAATGCTCAGGGGAAATGGCTTCATGGCTGAGATTCCCTTTAAAATACTCTAGCAAGAAAATTTTTTAAACAATTTAAAAAGAGGGGGATGAATGAAATGAGATTGGTAAAATGTTGATAATTACGAAATCTGGATGACGGGTACATGAGTGTTTATTCTAGTCCCTCTACTTTTAAAGCTGGAAATGTTCCATGTAAAAAGGTTTTTTTTTTTGTTGTTGTTGCTGTTGTTTTTTTAGTCTATACTTTGGATTTCCTGTAATTATTTTATGTGTATGCCTTGCTTCAAAATCCAGTTTAGGAGGGCCTTGAGGTTAGTGTCCAAATTCCGTATTGCTTTTGTTTCCTCCTCAAGACTGAATCTAATACTGCAAAAATAACTACTGGTGGGCTGAATTGTGGAGGAGTCCACCACACAAGACCTGAGGAACCAGATGGTGGATTGTGGCCTGTGCCAAAGGAGACTTCAAAGGAAACCCTTGGGAGTTTCCTTCTGATCTCTATTTGCAGGTGTCTCTTGGAGGCAACATGGTGGAGAGGTGAAAGCATGGGCTAACTGATTTTAATCCTTGCATCTCCCCTTACCAGCTGTGAGGACTAAATGAGGAAATAAATATCAAAGAACACAACACGTTGAAGGCCAGATGCTATTGTCCTGCCAGCCCCGCCGACTCTACTGGCACTTCCCAGTCTCACATATTAGCTTTCTCACTAAAAGCTAACTTACCAGTAACTGGTGCCCCTTCTCCCACATTTTCAGACAAGCTTTCTTTCCCTGGGGCTTTGGACAAAGGGAAGGATGTTTGCCTGGTTCTGGCTGTCCAACAAACATGTGAGGTCTCAGACTTGGGGTTGAAGTCTTTCTTGGGGAAGAAAAATACATCTGTGGAGTTTTGATTAAGCCCTGGAAAACATGAGACCAAGACAAGTTTTCTCCTTAAGCAGACGTGTGGAGGAAAAAGAGGTGAAGAGAAATGGTTTTATTTTCACTTGCTTCTTTTAAATATACACAAAATGGATCAGTCCAGTTATATCTGTTTTTATTTGGGACCACTGAGTTTCTATGCAAAATTCTCAGAAAACCCCCTATTAGACATTGCCTAGAGGAGCCCTGGTGGTGCAGTGGTTAAACCACTTGGCTGCTAACAAAAAGGTCGGTGGTTCAAACCCACCAGCCGCTCCACAGGAGAAAGATGTGGCAGTCTGCTTCCGTAAAGATTCACAGCTTTGGAAACCCTATGGGACAGTTCTACTCTGTCTTATAGGTTCACTCTGAGTCGGAATTGACTCGATGGCAGTGGGTTTTCTTTTTTTTTTTTTGGTTTAGACTTTGCCAGCCTACTACAATGCAAAATTTATTAGAGCTCTGCGTACAACGAGAGAGAGTAAGACAGTTATGGCTAGGAGTTAGGAGACAGATCACTTTTCTGTTGCTCTTGCTCAATTTTCTTCAATGACATAAATAACTGCTTGTTATAGATTGTATTGTGACCCCCAAAAATAAGTGTTGGAATCCTAAACACTATACTTGTGGATGTAATCCTATCTGGAAATAGGGTTTTCTTTGTCATGTTAATGAGGTGATGTCAGTGTAGGGTATGTCCTAAACCTAATTACTTCTGGGTTATAAAAGAGCACATTAGATACAGACGGAAGCACAAATGAGGGGAAGAGAGATGCCATGCAATCATGCAACACCAGGACTCCAGAAGCTGACACAAAGATCTCCCCACAGTAGAGAGAGAGCGCTTTCCCCCACCACTTGTGCCCTGAATTAGAACTTCTAGCCTCTTACCAGTGAGCAAATACATTTCTGTTCTTTAAAGACACCCACTTGTGGTATTTCTGTTACAGCAGCACTAGAAACCAAGATACTACCCTTGAGCTAAATTAGAAATTTTAACTTTTACAGAGTGAATCTCCTGTAGAAAAGTGGGATGGGTTGCCATGCCTGAAACTGGACTTACACGGCTCCATTATAAACAGTCAGCTCCTACAGTGGGGAAGGACAGTCTTTGAGAGGGAATCATAAAGCACTGCATGTTTGTGTACTCATCCAGCCCACGTTAGTTGCCCGACCTTGGTGGGAGGATAGCACTGCACAATGGAAAATGCTCAGAAGGGAAATCCTGGTTCTCTACCACTTGCTGGGTGTGCTTGGCCAAGTCACTCAGACTCCCTGGACTTGCGTTTCCTTATCTTTAAAATTAAGGAGCTGGACTGGTTGATTTCTAATCTAAAAGTTTTGACACTAGGTTACTCTGATTTTTTTCACTACTTCCTCACTCCAGATAATCATTCTTTGACACACCAAAGAAATCAAGTGGCATATACAGTGATCTAACTGGAGTCCCTGTGTGGGCAAACGGTTAGTGTGTTCCGTTGCTAATGAAAGGCTGGAGGTTCCAGTCCACCCAGAGATACCAGTCCACCCAGAGATACCTCAGAAGAAAGGTCTGGCAATCTCCTTCTAAAAAATCAGCCATTGAAAACTCTGTAGAACGCAGATTTACTGTGACACACGGGGGCGCAAGGAGTCAGAATAGGCTTGACAGCAACTGGTTTTCAATTGCACCTAGACCGTATAACTTTAAAATTCTTTTGTACACCATTATACTACAAATACAACCACAACTCAGGTCGCATTGGCAATGAGAATTCACACCTTCAAGAGCCAAACTCTACCCCTGAAACTATTGCCCTGAGATAATCTTTAAACCTTAAACCAAAAATACCCCCTGAAGTCTTCTTAAAGCCAAATAATAGTTTAGCTTAACTAGTAAAGAATGTTTGCTTTGAGCATTGTACTCTTTCAAGATCCAGCTATGTGGGATCAAACCGACAACAACTGGAAAGATTAGACAGGAAACTTAAGGGGCAGTGAGTTCATATTAATGAGGGAGGAACAATTCAGAAAAGGAGGGTGAGGATGGTTGCACAACTCGAACAATGCAATCAATGTCACTGAATTGTACATGTAGAAACTGTTGAATTGGTGTATGTTTTGCTATGTATATTCTCAACAACAACGAAATAAATAAAATTAACAAAAAAAGCTGAAACTCCTCCATATGACTACTCCCTCCCAGCCTTCTCTCACACCACCTTCTACTAAACCTGTGGTTCCCCACACCGGACCTTCCTCTCCTGTCCCCCTCTTTAACCTCCAAGTCTCTTGCCTCCCTTCTGGTTCCTTTTGTTCCCCTGATCCAGCTGGCCAACTTTTCCAATATACTGTCACTGACACTCAAGACTCCTAGGTTCTAAAAGTGTGGTCTCCAGACCAGCAACATCAGCATCAGCTGGGAGCTTGTTAGAAATGCAAAATCTCAGGCCCACCTCAGACCTACAGAGTCAGAAGCTCTGGGTGCAAAGCCCAGTAATCTGTGTTTTAACAAACTCCTGGTTATTCTGGTACAAGCTAAAGCTTGAGAAACACTGCCCTAGACATACTTGACTCTTTAGCTATCTCCAGGCTTGGATTAATAACCCCACCGTAAGGTTTGAATTTGTGCATAAACAAGAAATATGGTAGAATGAATAAAGCCCTAAATTTGAACCTCTTGGCCTGGTTTCTGTATGTGGTTGTTGTGTGCCATTGAGTCGATTCTCACTCCTAGTGACCCTATAGGACAGAGTAGAACTGCCCCACAGCGTTTCAAACGAGCAGCTGGTGGATTAGAACTGCCAGCCTTTTGATTACCAGCCTGAGCTCTTAACCACCTCGCCACCAGGGCTCCATTGGTTTCTGTATAGTGCAGCTAAAGGGCAAAACAATTTAATAGCTTCCCCCTCCATCTCACCCAGGAGTCCCTGAGTGCTGTAAACAGTTAACAAGCTTGGCTGCTAACCAGAAGTGACTCAGCCATTGAAAACCCTACAGAGCACAGTTCTACTGACACACATGGGGTCCCCATGAGTCAGAGTCGACCGACGGTAACTGATACTGCCTGCATCCCTCCCAAGTCCAATCCAATCCCTAACGCAAATGCCACACTGACATTCAGTAGTCGGAGGCAGGGGACCAGCCATTTTTGGGCCTAAGGGATACAGAAATCCATTTTAAATGCTTGACAGTTAAAGGTCTGTACTTCCTTCTGCACTTTTCATTTCACAATCTTTCTAGAAGGAAGTAGCAATGAGCAATTTCTCCTTGGGTAAACAGGATCAGGTGTCAAGACAAAGTTTCAGAAGGAACCCTCTCCTGCATTCTGGAAGATGCCCATCTACCTAAGCTTGTCCACACCTCTGCTTCCTTCATAGGGTCCTGAAGTCTCGTTTTCTGGTCTTAGAGGGCCCTCTGGTCTCTACCTGCAGCCTTGCTTACCTACGACAGTGCTCCGCTCTCTCAGAAACAGGACCTTGACCACATCGGCAGCAGTGAGCAGTAGTTTGGGGTCACACATCTGCAGCAGCAAGAGAGTGTAATTTGCCTTAGTCCGGTGGGTGCTGCTCCCAAACCAGCTCAAGATTTCCTTCATTTTCTGTTCCACTGTTTTATCCAACATTTGGTTCAAGGAGGACTTCCCAATTTTTCCTTCTTTCTTGTTGAGGTGGATTCGGGACCTGTTATAGATGAAATCTTTCCCCTGTGTGGTCTGAAGGATGTTTTGAAAATAGTGCAACAAATATAAGCTATTTAACTGCTTCAGAATGCTAACTAGAAACCTCCTCTGCGATACTTCACTGATCCTTCGGAACCACTCTTTGGTAGAGAAGATCTTCCAGGCCAAGATACACGTTTCACATTTCTGGCACACAGGAACCAAGTCGTTTCTCTTCTCACAACTAAAATATGGGGCATTCTTGAACCTTGAGTCCAGGTTTTCCATGATGCCGAGATGACAAACTCATTTTATCCTTGCCCATCAGCAACTCCACCAAAATCCGGGGGAACAGGAGAGACTGATAAATACCCCAATTGAGCCTTTTCTGTTATAAACATTTCCCAGAGAAAACATAAAACACTGCGATGGTTGGAAAGCTCATCTCTCCCAGAAACTGCCGGTAGAAGTCTGGCTTTTTTACTGACCTCCTTGGAAACATGGCTTTACCGTAAATCTCCTAAGCCTGGCACTGCTTGTGTGGAGGAAGTTGCTGTATACTCTGTAAGAGCTGGTAATCTCATTTCTAGAGCAACAATATTGATGTTGATGTTAGTCAGACATATATAATATACAAACCCCTTTTAAAGAAAAAATAT
>NW_004443976.1:1843947-1872378 GCF_000243295.1 Trichechus manatus latirostris | reverse complement strand
TAATTGTTTTTACGGTAATGACACCTACATATATAATACATATATATATACACACACACACACATACATAATGTAAAATTAGATGTAAACATCTTATGTTTTTAGCTGTTAGATTATAAGGTGGCTATCACTATGATCCTAAATATGTTTATATTCATTTTCTTATATCATCATAAAAGTAAAAACACAAATGTTTAATATAAATTTATTTAACTGCTTCAGAATGCTAAGCAGAAAGCTCTGCAATGAACCAGTCCTTGATAGAGAAAATTTCCCTGGGCCTGAGAATATATCTGGGGACTTCCAGCCTCAATCCCATGCCCACTCATGTGTCTGGGAGGCAGTACAGTTTGGTGGTGAAGAGTAGGGGATCTGGGATCAGACTCCTGGGTTTGAACCCCAGCCCAACTGCTTACTAGCTATGTAAACATGAGCAGGTAACTTAACCCTCTGTAGTTTAGTTCCCTCATCTGTAAAATGGACATAACAGTAGTTTTTACTTCATTAAGCTGTTATGAGGATTACATGAGATACGTATGTAAAGCACTTAGAGATTGTCTGGCACATATTTGTTGCTGTTGTTGCTGTTAGTTGCCATAGAGTCGGCTCCGACTCATAGAGACCCTACGTATAACGGAACAAAATATTACCCAGTCTTGCACCATCTTCGTGATAGTGGCTTCCAACCTATGTGGCTCATTTTCCAGCACTATACTGGACAATATTCTGTTGTGATCCACAGGGTTTTCACTGGCTAATTTTTTGGACATAGAATTCCAGGCCTTTCTTCCTAGTTTGTCTTAGTCTAGAAGCTCCACTAAAACCTCTCCACCATGGGTGACCCTGCTGGTATTTGAAATACTGGTGGCATAGCTTCCAGCATTACAACAACACACAAGCCACCACAGTAGAAGAAACTGACAGATGGTTGGGGGGGGTACATATTTAGCCCTCCATAAATGCTAACTGTTGTCCTATTATTATCATTATCATATGATCATTACTCTGAGCAGTCAAACAATGTCCACTGCAAATGTGTGCATATACATGCATTGAGATATAAATAAATAAACAATGTGTGTGTGCTTTTAAAAGGAAAATTACGTGAAAATGTAAGTCTTATGTGTTTTGTGAGATCTTTACCCTTTGACAGACTTATGATACTCTCAAAGTGATAACTTGGGTCCTTGGAGCCAAACCTATGAGTACACATGTGCCTAAAGAAGGCCCAAACAGAAGACTCCCTTCTGCTCTCAGTTATGACCCAGGAAGAAAACAGGGACTCAGTGGCATTTCAAACATTTTAAATAGCAGAATCCTGTTTTCAAATCATATCTTCTGCAAAAGCTCAATATGTAATACAGACAAAAGTGATAATTTATTAGTACAAATTTATGTTACAACTTCAAAAGTTTATTTGATAGCAAACCAATTGTTGAGAACAATGGGGCTATTCTGGTAAAGACAAAAACTTTAAACCTGGGGTTAAAGATGACAGATACTTTCTTATATTATCCCCAACATCCACCATACTTAAATTAACAGCTGCTCAAGGGGGCCTAGAGTCCACAGAAAATGTTTTAAAAGCATTATTAAGTGCTGAGATATTTCAGGATGGAGTGTCTGCAAGTAATTCTCAAAAAGTTCCACCAAAAATACATATGCATACTGTGTGTGTATGTATATTATAGTTGTGTGTATGTATACATGTATGTGCATATATATTTACACCCACATACACACACACACACACACAGTGTAAATGTAACAAAATGTTAATAATTGGTAGATGTGGGTGAAGAGTATGAGTGTGCATTATTCTATTCTTTCAATATTTCTGCAGGTTTGAAATTTTTCAAAATAGCTAATTAAGGTATACTGCTACATTGGGAAGAAAAATGTTGTAAGAGACTTCTACCTACAATAGCAGCCCTATTTGCCACACACTGCAGCCAAAAGGCCCATGCAAATGTTGGGCAGCCTGGAAGAGTTTTGAAGACATACAGGAACAATCCTACTTCAGACAAGACTAGGTTCAAACACTGACTCTGATACTTAGGAGCTATAGGATCTTGAGCAAGCTACTTGGCCTCTCTGAGTCTCAATTCCCCATTTTACTGACAAGGATGGAAGAGATGAAGGCGGGTAATAAAGACAATACCCCTTCTAAGATTAAGACAGAGGTCTCCAGGCTGTGAAAAATTCCACTGCCTCAAGCAGCTTGCTCAACAAGCCCTGTAGCTTTACATTAACATCCTGGCTCCTCTTTCATTAACTACTGCCCAGAACTAGAGAAAATCAGTGGAAACCAGTTTAGGTGCCATGTTGACATTCTGGGTAACCTTTTAGCTCATTAAATATCTCATACATAGTAACTTCCCTGCCTCTGGGTGGAGTTAAACTGCCATTTTCTGAACATGTGATGCATGAAGTTATACGTAAACCCCATTGCGCCTGTGTAGTATGATTAAGAATGTTGCTGACGTAACTTGTATGAACTTCCTGCTTGTAAACCCCATAAAAGTAACTGTCACCCTCGCTGAGCAGTCTTGGTGGCGGCAGCCTCGACTGCTCCTTTCCTTGCACAATGAAGTAAAAGCACATTTCTGATTTCCCACCTCGGCCTCTCCTCTATTGGCTGAGATGAGCTGCACCTAGCACTCTGGGGTTTCCACCCAGCAACAGAGTTGTTGTGGAGCCCTGGTGGTGCAGTGTTAAAAGCTTGGCTGCTAACGAAAAGGTTGGCAGTTCAAATCCAACAGCTGCTCCTTGGAAACCCATGAGGGCAGTTCTACTCTGTCCTGTAGGGTTGCTGTGAATCGGAATTGACTCGACAGCAACAAGTTTGGTGTTTTTTTGTTTTTTTTTTAGAGTTGTTGTAAGATTAGATGTAATGCATGAGACCAGTTATCGCTATTGCTATTGTAATAATTGTTATTACCCTAGATAAAACCAAACGGTTTGCCATACTGTATGCATGTCTAGTGCCCCCTCTGGAGACCAGGCCAAGTTAGAGAAAAGCAATGGATCAATCACAGGGTTGGCTGGCAGAGGTAGTTGTGTACATGGGAATTCAGGTTTGAGGAAGGAGACCAATTCCAACAACTTAACTTCTATCTGAAGAGGTATTTGGAGAAAGGTGAGATGGGATTAATATCTAATCTCTCAGGAAGGCCAGGCAAACAATGGAGGCAAGGAGGAGCATTTACATATATAAGGGGGAACACTTTACCCCCACAAGTGCTATAGGCTAAAAGAGCTTGTTTTCACTAATTCAGATAATTTAGGATATTAATCTGTGAGGCTGACATAGGTCAAGGACACAATTTTTCCCACCCAACTCAGTCTTTATTTCCACATTCAAAGGCAGACTATGTCACCTAGCGGAGGGAAAAGACTTGAGAGTCAGAGAGACTAGCTCTAATCTCATGTCTGCTTCTTAACAGTTGTGTATCATTGGACAAGCTCCTCAAATCTTTCTGAGTCCCCCTACCCTGCACAGTGTTGTAGTGTACAGATTACATTCATTAACATAGGTGAGGGTCTTATCTCTGCCCCTTCTCCTTCTCATGCCCACCACTGCCCTCCCACAGACATATGTACGTACACACTCAGCATCTCACCTGGGCCTTTCAGAGCAGTAAATAGACTGCACTACAGATATCAGTAAGGGTTTGTTTTCCATGCCCCTCCCCCGCAAGTGATCCTTCTCAGACAGCAAGGAGCCATAGGATGTCTTTGCCACACCCATCCCCTCCTTTTCTCCACAGCTGCTTGGAGAAGTTGGCAAGGGGCAGCCTTGTGGAATAGATGAGTGAGGAGTGCTCCAGAGTGAGGAAGTGAGAGCAGCAGCTCTGTATCTTGCTATCCTCATGGCCTCTTAATTGGAACTATGGGCTTGTGGAGTGCTGAGCCTTGTGCTAGACACAGGCTAGGAAGTTGGAACCATTGGAAATTTTGTGTTAGAGTGTCTCAGTGGTGCAAATGGTTAACCCACTGGGCTGCTAATGAGAGATTTGAGTTTCAAGTCCACCCAGAGGTGCTTTGGAAGAAAGGTCTAGCAATCTACTTCAGAAAAATCAGTCATTGAAAACCCTATGTAGCACAGTTCTACCCTGACACATATGGAGTCACCAGGAGTTGGAGTTGACTTGACTGCAACTAGTTTGGTTTTTGGTTTTAGAATGTGGCCTGGGTGGTGGGCAGGACAGTGGACAGAGGGTGCAAATGCCAGGTGGGATAGACCAATGGGGGGAAGTGACACTGGTGGTACCCAAAAACGCAAGCAGGGAGGCGGGCAGAGAGGTCTTTCTGAGTGAGGGACGTGAGTCCAGTGGAGATAAACATCTCCCAAAAGAAGGCTTTGGGGCAGAGAAGTATGTTCTGGAGATTTCCCAAATATCCAGGTTACAAGCAGCCTGAGGCATTCATGCCAGTCCCCTAAGCTTATTTCTGCCCTCTCCTATGTTTTACTGACATCAAGGACATCATACATGAGGAAAGCATGAGGTCACTAAAAAGACAGGAAAGAAAGAAAAGACCAAAATGGATGTCTGAAGACACTCTGAAGCTTGCTCTTGAACGTAGAGTAGCTAAAGTGAATAGAAGAAATGATGAAGTAAAAGAGCTGAACAAAAGATTTCAAAGGGCAGCTCCAGAAGACAAAGTAAAGTATTATAATGACATGTGCAAAGACCTGGAGAGAGAAAACCAAAAAGGAAGAATATGTTCAGCATTTCTCAAGCTGCAACAACTGAAGAAAAAATTCAAGACTTGAGTTGCAATACTGAAGGATTCTACAGGGAAAATACTAAACAACATAAGAAGCATCAAAAGAAGATGCAAGGACTACACAGAGTCATTGTACCAAAAAGAATTGGTCTACGTTTAACGATTTCTGGAGGCAGCATATGATCAACAACCGATGGTACTGAAGGAAGAAGTCCAAGCTTCACTGAAGGCACTGGCAAAAAACAAGGCTCCAGGAATTGACAGAATACCAACTGAGATCTTTCAACAAACGGATGCAACACTGGAACCACTCGCTCGTCTATGTCAAGAAATTTGGAAGACAGCTTCCTGGCCAACTGACTGGAAGAGATCCATATTTGTGCCCATTCTAAACAAAGGTGATCCAACAGAATGCGAAATTATCAAACAATATCATTAATATCACACACAAGTGAAAGTTTGGTGAAGATCATTCAAAAGCAGTTGCAGCAGTACATCGACAGGGAACTGCCAGAAATTCAAGCTGGATTCAGAAGAGGATGTGGAATGAGAGATATCATTGCTGATGTCAGATGGATCTTGGCTGAAAGCAGAAAATACCAGACTATTGACTATGTAAAGACATTCGATCATGTGGATCATAACAAATTATGGATAACATTACGAAGAATGGGAATTCCAGAACACTTAATTGTGCTCATGAAGAACCTGTACATAGACCAAGAGGCAGTTGTTCGAACAGAACACTGCGTGGTTTAAAATCAGGAAAGGTGTGCATTGGGGCTGTATAGTTTCACCATACTTTTTCAATATGTATGTTGAGCAAATAATCCAAGAAGCTGGATTATATGAAGAACGCAGCATCAAGATTGGAGGAAGACTCATCAACAACCTGTGATATGCAGGAAGTGTGCACGCTACCTTTCCTTATCTGTCTGAGGCAAATGAGGCTGGAGTTGGGCTCTGGAATGTGAGGCTGTAGAGTAGGGAAGCAACCAGGGATTGGTCTGTCAGTGACACCAGACCGGAGTCAGCTACTGAAGGTGACCCAAGAAAGAGTTACATTAGAAGCAGTGCACAAGGACACGGGAATAACAAATCCATTTCATACACTGCCTCATCTATTATTGTTTTGAAAAGCAGATTCCTATTTAGCTCTTCACATGTGAATGCTTTTCACTTCAAGTCAACTTTTGTGGGTCGCTATATCTTAGCACCTAGCATAGTGCCTTACACATTATACCATATATTGAATCCCTTCAATTTGAGGACAGTCTTTCCAAAAGTATGCAGGAGAGAGCAATATAAGCTCTATGACTGGGTCAGTATACGTACCCATCTCATCATTTCATCATGAATCTTAGGAGAATGTGGGAATTTACTCGAATCTCTGGAAGAAAATGCAATATGTATTTGGATTTCAAAAAGTTGAGACAAGCCTCAATTATGTAGTGGCTAAAATTACTTGGTGATTCTGTAATCACAAATGGCCTAGTAAAGGAACAAAACAATCTAGCACCGGAGGGAGCTCTTGATGAGGGAAGATGTTTTTTCCAAAACAAAGGTACACAATGGCAGAGGAGACAAGAGTGAGTAAATGAGGAACAGAGGCACACATTTACACAGCTTGGGGAAAATGCCAGGGAATACAAAGTGGACCTTTGTTCTCCTTTTTACTTTCCTTATTTTTTTGTATTTCCTTGGTTAGGGTATTTTCAGTTTTCAGACTGAGAAAAAGAAAAATATAAGCCCATTGCTTGAAGCAATAACATAAGGAAAGGAAATATACCCAACTCTTATTTCGCGTCTCTCTTTTATATCTAGAACAAAGGCCTTGAAACTGAAAACTAACGGACATAAAGAGCCAACAGGGACATGAAGCTCAAGATCAGTAAGGAGACACCTAATGAGTTCCTGTTATATGAGTCTAACAATACCTCTTAGGACACTGATGCAGTTTACCAGTTTGACTGCAAGCCAGCCAGTGATCTCTGAGAAATTAGGGAGAATGGCAGAGGACGGGAGACAGAAAGAACTACCTTGATTTTCAAAAAGAGAAGGTAGATTCTGGAAACAACGAACTAGTAAACTTGACATTAACCCAAGGCAGAATTCTAAAATAGTTCATCAAATATTTCTTGAGCATTTAGAAAAGTAAGTGTCCAGCATCAGCAACCCACACGGGTTCAGTAAAACAAGGCAGGCAAAGCTGACCTCATTTTCTTTTGGGAGCATCATTAGACAGGTAGATCAAGGACATGTAGCCATAGCATATCTTGATTTCCACCACTTATTGAAACAAGTCCTTCATCATGTCCTGTGGATAAACAGACATTACTGTACAATTCTACCAATGTATCAAAGTCCCCAGCTGGAACAAACAGTTCAGCACTCAGCTACTACCTGAAAGGTTGGCGGTTCAAATTCACCTACAGGCACTGTCTTAGTCATCTAGTGCTGCTATAACAGAAATACCGCAACTGGATGGCTTTAACAAACAAATTTATTTTCCCACAGTTTAGGAGGTTAGAAGACCAAATTCTGGGTGCTGGTTCAGGGGAAGGCTTTTTCTCTCTGCCAACTCTGGAGGAAGATCCTTGTCTCTTTGACCTTCTGCTCCTGGGTGATCATGTGGCTTGGTACTGCTTTTCCTCCATCTCTGCTAGCTTGCTTGCTTGTTTAATCTCTTTTATTTCTCAGAAGACATTGACTCGAGACACATCCTACACTAATCCTGCCTCATTAACACAAAAAAGACAAGTCATTCCCAAATGGGATTATATGCCAGGCATAGAGGTTAAGAATTACAACACATATTTTGGGGAGAAACAAGTCAATCCATAACAGGAAACCTTGGAAGAAAGGTCTGGTGATCTACAAGTCACAGCCATAAAAGCCCTACGGAGGACAGTTCTACTCTGAAACACGTATACTTACCGTGAGTCGGAATCAACTCGATGGCAACTGGCTTTACCAATTCAGAATTTACTGAACAGCTAAACCCAAAGGGCTTAGACTCTGTATTTGGTCCTAAACTAAAAACCAAACCCATTGCTGTCAAGCTGATATTGACTCATAATGACCCTATATGGCCCCACAGGGTTTCCAAGGCTGTAAATCTTTATGGAAACAGACTGCCACATCTTTCTCCTGTGGAGTGGCTGATGGATTCAAACTACTGACCTTTCGGTTAGCAGCTGAGCACTTTAACCACTCTGCCACCAGGGCTCCCTTACGCAAAGTCTAATAAGGGGTTTTCCTGAGAATTTTGCAGAGAAACTTGGAAGTCCCAAATAAAAACAGATATAACTGGACTGCTCCATTTTGTGTATATTTAAAAGCAAGTAAAAATGAAACCATTTCTCTTCACCTCTTTTTCCTCTTTTTAACCATTGTACCACCAGGGCTCATGTATTTGGCCCTACCCCACTCCATATTTTTATCAACAAGATTAAGATTTAAGAAGAAATTATTCCAATTCTGCACATGACACCTGGCCTGTAAGGAGAGCTAATAAGTTGGATGCAGAATCATGAGTCTAAATTCTCTCAGCAAGCAGCAATAATGTGATGAAATTAAGGTAAAAATAAATTTAAATCCTACACTGTATAAGTCATCAGACACAAATATAGGATGGGAGCTTTGGAAGCAAGTCAAGCGATGCTGAAGAAATTCATTGTTGACGTAGGATTATCAGACTGGCAGAAGAGGGAAAGGCGGGGTTGACGCGGGTTGTATTTCTGGTGAACCCCGCCAGGAACCTCAGCTATGTCCTCATTTAAAGATGGTTTGTGACTTGGTTTGTAGTTTGACTAAACCCTTGAGGAGTCTTAGCTCTTTATCTATCAAGACAGAAAACAACGGTCAGGGAGGAAAGGTCTAGAAACCATGAAGGAAAGTGGGAAACAGAGTGTGAAAACAAGAATAGCTCTAGGGCGGACATGAGCGCTGCCCTCCACGGCTGGAAGAGCCTCCTGTGAAGGAGACGCCAGGTACTTCACAGACTTCAGGAGAGAACTGAGGCCCCTCCCCAGAGGTCACCCAAACTAAGACTGGACTCAGACAAGAAGTTTCTTATAGTCCTTGCTGTCCAAAACCAGAATGAGCTGTGCTGTGCAGTAGTGAGAAGGTCCCTGGGTGGTGTAAGCAGTTTGCAATCAGCTACTAACCTAATGTTGGTGGTTTAAACCCACCCAGCAGCACTGCAGAAGAAAGGCCTGGTGACCTGTTTCTGTAAAAATTACAGCCAAGAAAACCCTATGGAGCAGTTACTACTCTGTAACACATGGGGTCACCAAGAGTCAGAATTGACACCATGGCAACAGGTTTGGTTTTGGGTTTGGTGTGGTGAGCTCTCTGCCACTGCACAGATAGATGGCTCAGTCAGATGAGGTGCATGCACAGGGATTTGCAAACTGTCAGAGGCAGGTTTACGACTCTCTGTGTCCATAATAATACTTTTCAGGTGGTTTATTACCTTATACACAACATCCATGACATAATAAGGATGGTAGTATGGCATAGCGGTTAGAAGTTCAAACGTGAATTCCAGTTCTGCCATTAACTGACCATGTGACTAGTTAGCTACCCACCCTGGACCACAGTTTCTCCCTCTGCAAAATGGGATGATACAAGCATCTACACATGCGGTCTCTGTGAAGATTAAATGAGGTGATGCACAGAAGCACTAAAACAGTGTCTGGCATATAGGAAATGCCCAATAACGTTAGCAATTTATTACGATTACTCTGCAAACTCTGTGGTCATCCTGAAGATTCCTCATTACCAATGTTGGGCACAGTGTGAGGTTTACCTCCACAGACAGGAGCATGTCACTGGAAGACACAGAGGGGACCTAGGCCTTCCTGGAGGAGACGCCTGAGGCTAACTATGAAGGTACAGAGTAGCACTGCATGGAGCAGGGGGAGCAGATGGGACCCTTCTCTTGGTTCACGGACCCTTGTGGTTTTGAAAGCCAACTATCACTGCTGGCGGACTGATTAACACCCTCAGTTATTAACACCCCCAAGTCCCCCTTCAAATGCAAACTGCTGCCCCATCTTTGTGGCTAGCAAAGGCATGGGATATGGATCCCGGAGTCTAGGAAGCAGCCTCCACTGAGGGTGGTGCTGCCTTCTCAGGTTCTTCTCCTAGATCCACAATCCAGATGGTGTTTTCCTTCTTGGAAAGCCAGAAGGCAGGGTAGACTGGCTCAGAAAAATTGCAGTCAAACTTGTGAACCAGAGTCATGGCACCAGGCTCTATGCCATAGAAGGAGAGGGTCCCTCCTGGGAAGTTGATGTATATCCCTAGCCTCCGGAAAGGACTGGCTTTGAGGGGAGTCTCTGTGTCACTGTGCCAAGCCTGAAACTCCTTCCCATTCCAATGGAGGCTCCAGGAGAAGCTGTTTCCAGAAATGCAGCTGTTGCGCTCCTCCCCTTTCCTATCGATGCCTTTGTAGGTCAAGCCAACGTAGGTGCCTGGACCAGAGATCTCTACCTCGAAATAGTACCTGTGCAGGTACAGACTCTGTTGGGACAGCACCTGCCGCCAGTGCATGAACCTGCTGGGGTGGTCGGGGTAGGGATGCTCCCAAGGCGTGGTGTTGGTGACCTTGTGGTTGTCATCCTGGAGCCGGAGATACCTGTGTGCCGTGTCCGGGTCAAAGGTGATGTTACAGGCATCTGAGGAGATAGAGAAGGCAGGGTTAGGGGTTCAAGAACTGAGAGCTGAGACACAGAGAACACTAGAAGCCCAGCCGGCTCCGAAATGTGAGACAACATCAACTCTCCCTGTTCTCTGTTGGCCCAGGCTGCTGTTCCTTGTCCAAAGCAGGTGGGCAAAAACCAGAAAATGGAGAACAAAGGTCACTCCACTTTCTTCCTTTCTGAAGCTCAAACTGCTTGGCAATAACTGCATTGTTTGCTGAACTGAATCAAGAAATAATATTCATTAACCCACTCATTAATTCCTCCAACAAATATATATTGAAGGCCAGCCACTATTCTACCCAGTGTTGGCAAGGGTTTGGGGAAATAGGCACACATACATTCATGTTTGATTTATTCATTTTTTTAAAAAACTTGACCAATATTTAACATGGTGAACTCTCGAACATTTCCCCAAACGTATTTTTCTTCCATGTTCCCCCATCCCAGAGAATACACTCAGTTGCTCAAGTCAAAATGAGAAAGTTATTTTGACATCTCTTTTGCCCTCATCCTCCTCACCTCTCCCCACACACAGAAGCAGCAGAAAGTCTGGTAGATTCTACCTACTTCTCTCCAGCCACGTGGCTTCAACCCCCACCTAAGTCCCCACCAAATCTCACCCAGGCTAGAGCAACAGGCTCCTTACTGGTCTTACTCTATCTACCTATCTACCTACCTATCTCTTACCCTTCAATACATTCTCCATGACAGACCCACAGTGCTTGCGCAAAGGTGTAGGCTAAGGCGAATCATGTCACCTCAACATAAAACCCTTGTACTAAAGATAAAACTGGGACCCTCTCACTTTGCTCTGCAAGGCCCTGAATACCTGGCCCTTGCCTGTGTCCCCAACCTCATCTCCTGTCCTCTCCCCCTTGGTCCCCCTACTCCAGCCACTCTGACCGCAGACCTACCCAACACTACAGCCACATTAGGGCTTTAGCACAGACTATTCCCTCCATGATATAGTCTCTGCCCTACTCTTAGTCCAAATGATTTCTACTTATCCTTTCAGGTTGCAGTGGAGAGTTCATGCCCTCAGAGACCCTTTATGACTCCCCGATCTGAATCATACTCTTCCTCATTATTTTCTTTCAGTGCACTCTGTTTTTTTAAACTTCATGGTACTCATCACAATTTGTAATAATTTACTTGTGTGTTTGTATAATACTGATCTTCTTCCTAATCTATAAGCTCCATATTTTGTGTGGGACTCTATCCTGGGGCTATAGCACAGAGAAGATGTTTAAATAAATTAATAAGCCAAATTGTGGGGTAAACAATTACTGAGCACAAGTAAGTTGGCTTTTGTCCTTAGTCTCTGAGCGATAACTCTAAAACCTTGGAATTTCCTGAGTAACTGAGGTGCCTTTGTTATCTAAACCTCTAGATCACACCTGGGGGTTTGTGCTAATGAGTGGGGGCTGGCCTGACCAGAAAGAGCACTACCACTACTTGGCCTGATATCAGCTGACTTCACAGGAGGGAGGGGACTGACGCAATCAGTCATGGCTATGTAATAAAGCCCATAAAGGCTCTGGACATGGAAGTTCCATGGGTGTCTTGGTTGGTGAAAGACATCAATGCACGTGGGAGGAGAGTGCATCCCTTGGAACATGGAAGTTCTACGTTGGGAACCGTCCCAGATCTTGCCCTATGCATCTCTTCATTTACATCCTGTTTTGCTATCATAAAGGTGTAATCATAAGTATAGCACTTTCCATGAGTTCTGTGAGTCAGTCCAGCAAATTATTGAATCCAAAGAAGTTGTGGGAGCCAGTAGGTCAGAAGTGAGGGGACGGAACCCTTGACTTTGTGGTTGGCATCTTGAAGGGGCAGAGGGAATCCCTAAATTTATAGCCAGCAGGTTAGAAGTGAGGGAGCTCAGGCGAGGCCTCTGAGCTTGCAGCTGGCATCATGAAGGTGTACTGGGAAAACCCCATATTTGTAGCCAGCAGGTCAGAAGTGAGGGTGTCACGTCATCTCCCAAACTTGCAGCTGGCATCTGCCTATTTGGCAGTCTGAAGGACAGTGTCCTTTTAACTTGTGAGATCTGACACAACTCCAGGTAGCTATGGTCAGAGAAAGAAGCTCTGCGTGGGCAGCTAAACAGAGAAGCAAAAACGTGGATATTTGATATTTTATACCTGATTGATCAATGTACAAATGGATTAGCATATTAAAGGCTATAAAAATCCTGTAATTAAAATTATTTTAGTTTAACCCAGAGTTTTCCTAACTTCTTTGTGTTTATGTAAGAGAAATTCTTAGTAGTCAATAAGAACACATGATGCAAGAAAAAACAGACAGAAGTTAAAAAGGAAAAATGAGCATGAGCTCATCAACTTAAAAGGCACATACTCTGCAGCTCTGAGTTACTAAGAGTGTACCACCAGCAGTGGCACTCCTGCCCTACTACCAGCGCTTATGTCAACCCTTATCTGGATTTTGGACAATAATATCCTTCTCCTCTAAAAGGATGCAGGTCTCCTTGGAGGGTAAGTGGTTCTATGTCTTGGGGCAAGGAAAAATCAACATGGGTCTGGAATATATATATGTATATTTTTTAGTGTCAGGAAGAAACAGTGCTTTTACGAATGTCAAGGGTGGTGCTTAATGGAGAAAAAGGCCACCCTGAAAGTGATTACGACTGGCCAAGTTGACAATTTGAGCAGCAAAACTTTGATAATTGAAACAAGCTGGGTCTATAAAAGGCTAACAGTTTGTAATAATACTCAGAAAAGTTAATATTATATGTCAAAAAAGATATTTGTAATATAAAAGAAATGAGATTATAAAAACATGTTTAACTTTTATTTTAATGCTAAGAATAAGGAGTATTTGGTTTCTTGTATTAGTTATGTCTGTTTATAAAATATAAATGTGCTTCTATCAGGAAGCAGGAAAGAATAAATAAAGGAAACTGTGTGGAAGCCAAAAGGATCTGGGTGAAAAATAGGAGCTGGTCAAGAATAGGAGAGAGTCACCAAAGCCCTAGGTCCTCATAATGACCAGGGAGAAAAGGGGTCCAGAGTTATTCTGCCAATGGTCACCGCAGAAACCAAGCAGGAGTAGTCACAGCATGCTCCAAAAAGATGAATTAGCCAAATGTCATGAACACGAGCACTGATTACACAGTCATTCCCTTCCTAGGAGATGAAACCTTGTGGAATTGTTCATTATAATGAAGTATCAATTAAAATCAGCCAGTGAAAACTCTATGGATCACAACTGTCCGATCCCATTGTGTATGGGGTCGCCACGAGTTGGGGACTGACTCAAAGACAGCTAACAACTATTAGAAATACAGTGTTTTTAATAATGTTAACAGACCAGGCCAATATTACATAAAAACAGGGTAAATGGATTATGGCCAAGCTAGACTCAAAGGTGTGTCATTTAGTAACTAGACAGATTCTTCAAAAGTATCAAGGTCATGAAATACAAAGAAAAACTGAGGGGCTGTCCCAGACTAGAGGAGACTAAGAAGACCTGAAGACATCTGTGATCTAAATTGGAGTGTGAGCCAGAAAAAGGACATTGGTGGAAATCTGGTGAACAATTTGTGAAATTTGAAAAAATTATGTATATTAATTGATAGCATGTATCAATGCTAATGACCTCTTTTTTATCAATGTACTGTGGCTGTATAAGGAGTTAACATTTGGAGAAGCTGCATGAAAGGGAATTCTTTGTCCAATTTTTGCAACTTTTTTGTAAATCTAGAATTGTTTCAAAATGAAAATTAAAAAATATTAAAATTTAAAAGTGTATCATTTAGGGATGGACAAGAGGTTGCAAGAACCTGAAACCTATATGAAAAATGGCAGTTACTGCTTCAGCGAAGCATGCTGACATCAGCGGTTGAAGGAGAAGCTGTTCACATAACTTACACTGGAGGAACTCTTCTCTACTGCTGGGCTCAGGTTTTGAGGTCCAATATTTATGTTGAACGATGGCAGACACTTGAGTTCTGATGTCATACTCCTCTAGAAAATCAAAGAGTTGTGAATGTACACCTGTCCAGGTGGTCAGAAGAACCTAAAGAGCAGGACTTCCCAGCCACCCTACTCAGAGCTTCCTGGGGGAAGGATGGGCCAGACTCCAGTAACATCTCAGAGAACCATCTCAATGGACCATATTTCTCTCACTGATGAAGCAAAATAAACCAAAAAAGATTCCAAACTCACTGGATTTCACTTAGAAGTACAGGCATCAGCCACCTGAGAAGCTAGTCTTACAAATGCTAGTCTACTGCATGATATGCTGAACTCATCTTCTCTGGGACTCAGCTGTAAAATAAAATCATCAAGATAAAAGTCCATCAGTAACACGGACTGGCCAAAGGATGGCTTTGAAAAACAAGACATTCGCCCTGATTTCGCCCTCACTTTCCTTGTCCTCTCTCGTTTTCGTATCAACCACTCCAAGAGACACACATACCACAGCTGATACCCAGAATGCTTCTCACCTTCCTTGGCAAACTCCTGGAGCTTTTCCTTATAGTTCTGCAGCAGCTGGACTAAGTGTACTGTGGAGTCCGTGATGACCTTGCGAATGCCAGAGAGCTTATCCTTGAGTCTAATGTAAACACTCGGGAAGGCAGTCTCCTCCATGTTCTTAAACTTGCAGTATTCCTGCAGAAAAGGAAAAATGGCAGAAGCTGTTCTAGCTTCTGTGTTTCTTAAATTGGGGTTCTCTCTTCATTATGTCAGTTTCTGCATCTATAAAATGGGATTTATAGCAATGTGTATTACACAAAGGAAGTGTACACAAAGCGTCCAGCTTGCAGCTGACAACATGGAAAGCACTTATCTCTTACACTGGGAAAGCAGGCTGTTAGAAATGAGGAGATACTAGACATCCATGAACAGCTCTGTTAGACAGCCCAGACTGGGGACAAAGTACAAGAACACATTTGATGCCAACACCCCAAATGGAGGTAACACTTTCTTTTATTTTCAAGTTGCTTTTTTTTTTTTTTAATTTCTATTGTGGTGAAATACATATAACAAAAACTTACCATTTTAACCGTTTTTAAGCATACGGCTCAGTGTCATTAATTACATCACCATGTTGTGCAACCATCATCACTATTTCCAAAATTTTTTCGTCACCTCAAAAAGAACTTCTGTTCCCCTTAAGCAAAAACTCTCCATCCCTATCTCCCTCCCAGCCTACGGCAACCTCTAATCTACTTTTATCTCTATGCATTTGCCTATTACAGATATTTCACATAAATGGGACAGAGATAACAATCCCTTAGTACTTTCCTATGCTATTTTAAACACAAGCCACAGCAGGAACGAAGGAGCTGATTGTAGCATTCTAAAGACCACAAGCAAGTCTTCTGACAGGAGTGCTGCCTTGTCTTTGTCAATTCAACTCAATAAATAATTTTCTGTAATTCTTGTACTCTAGAGTTTGCAAAGGGTTTTCACACAGATAATCACATTAAACCACTTAAGTTTTGAAACAACATGGTGATAAGGAAAAATTGCTTTCAGATGTTAAAATATTATTAAAATTCAAATATAGTTGAAGCATTGAAGAGCAAACCAGATAAAGGAGAAAACCTAGTTATGAAAACAGTTGTAACAAAATAGTTAGACAGATCAATGGAACAGAAGGAAAAAACAAAACCAGAGAGTTGACAGAGAAAAAGATAGATAAATATTTTAATATTGTATATACATTTAGTACTATACATAATAAAAGTAGCATTTTAAATCAGTGGAGGAAAGGATGGATTATTCAATAAATAGTATTGGTTCACCTGACTAACAATTTGGGGAAAAATAAATTCTCTTTCACCAAAATAAATAAATAAATAATCCTATGTTAAAATATATTTTATACATATTAAATTTTTTTATGTTAAAAATGAAGTTATAAAAGGAGAAAAGACAGCAAAGCAAAATTATACATGTACCCTTTGGGTAGGCATTTTGAGGAAACCCATGACAAAGGAAGTCTGGTTTTTCATTATTCATATTTTCTTTGTAGTTTGATATTGAAAAGCAAAGGAATGGGCAGAAAGAGGGACATTCTGTCAGTATTTTTGTCCATCTTTCTCTGTCTACTTCTCCAACTCTGGTTATCTCTGAGTGAAGGGATTATGGGTGATTTTTTTCCTTCACATTTTTCTGTATTTTCCAAGTTTTCCACAATAAAGATTTATGTTTGTTGTAGTTAGAAGGGAATTTTTTCAAAAACAGAATCAAGAAAAAATATTTGTATTTACACATATTAGAAGGGAGAGGAGTCTTGGAAGTTACTTGCTTCAACCTGCTCATTTGATAAATGAAGGATTTGAGCCCCAAAAAGGTTAACTGACTTTCTAAAAACCACACAGTGACAGAGAGCAACGGTGGTTCAGTGGTAGAATTCTCACCTTTGATATGGGAGACCTGGATTTGACTCTCAGCCAATGTACCACATACCCAGTCACCACCTGTCTGTCAGGGGAGGCATTCATGTTGCTACGATGCTGAACAGGTTTCAGTTGCGCTTCCAGACTAAGAAGAAAGGCCTGGTATCTACTTTCAAAAATCAGCCAATGAATAACATAGTTTATAAAGAAAATGTTCTACAGTCTACTTTGGTGAGTAGTGTCGGGGATCTTAAAGGCCTGTTAGCAGCCATCTAAGATACTCCACTGGTCTCACCCCTTCAGGAGCAAGGGAGAATGAAGAAAACTAAAGATACAAGGGAAAGATTAGTCCAAAGGACTAATGGACCACTACTACGATGGCCTCCACCAGACTGAGTCCAGCACAACTAGATGGTGTCCAGCTACCACCAGTGACTGCTCTGACAGGGATCACAATAGAGGGTCCCAGACACAGCTGAAGAAAAATGTAGAACAAAATTCTAACTCACAAAAGAAGACCAGATTTACTGGCCCGACAGAGACAGGAAAAAGTCCAAGAGTATGGCCCCTGGACACCCTTTTAGCTCAGTAATGAAGTCACTCCTGAGGTTCATGCTTCAGCCAAAGATTAGAAAGGCCCATAAAACGAAATGAGACTGAAGTGGCACACCAGCCCAGGAGCAAGGACTAGAAGGCAGGAGGGGACAGAAAAGCTGGTAATAGGGAACCCAAGGTCGAGAAGGGAGAGTGTTGACATGTCGTGGGGTTGTTAGCCAATGTCAGAAAACAATGTGTTCTAATTGTTTAATGAGAAGCTAATTTGTTCTGTAAACCTTTATCTAAAGTACAATAAAAAAAAAAAAATCAGCCAATGAAAACCCTATGGATCACAACGGTCTGATCCACAATGATCATGGGGATGGTACAGGACAGGGCTGAGTTTTATTCCATTGTGCACGGGACTTCCATGAATGGCAAGCCGATTTGACAGCAGCTAATAACATTCAGTGACAGGTTCAGGGCTCCTTCCCTGCAAAACTCCATGTTCTCCAGACGTGGTTCTAATGGGATATCACTTACTGTATAATGGTACATTGTAATGAAAAAGCCCCACCTGCTCCAGGAGCCTTCCTCAATCACCCCGGTACACACTGCTCTCTCTGAAAGGCAGCAGATCTCCAGTCTCATCCCACCAGGCAGTCCTCCATACACTGCCATCAGGGCTTATCAAACATAACTGATGTGATCACAGGATCCCTGGCCTAAAGACTTCATGATAAAGAACAAGCTATTTTGGTCATCCACCACTTCTCTGTTTGTCATACTGTGGTGCCTTGCATGTTGCTGTGATGTTTGTTGGAAGCTATGCCACTGGTATTTCAAATACCAGCAGAGTCACCCATGGTGGACAGGTTTCAGTGGAGCTTCCAGACTAAGACATACTAGGAAGAAAGACCTGAAGGTCTACTTCTGAAAGGACTGGCCAGTGAAAACCTTATAAACAGCAGCAGAACACTGTCTAATATATGCCAGAAAATGAGCCTCTCAGGTTGGAAGATACTCAAAATACAACTGGGGAAGAGCTGCCTCTTCAAAGTAGAGTCGACCTTAATGACATGGTTGGAGTAAAGCTTTCTGGACCTCCACTTGCTGATGTGGCATGACTCAAAATGAGAAGAAACAGCTGCAAACATCCATTAGTAATTGGAATGTGGAATGTATGAAGTACAAATCTAGGAACATTGGAAGTCATCAAAAATGAAATAGATATCCTAGGAATTAGTGAGCTGAAATGGACTGGTATTGGCCCTTTTGAATTGAAGAGTCATATGGTCTACTATGCCAGAAATGACAAGTTGAAGAGGAATGGCATCACATTCATCCTCAAAAAGAACATTTCAAGATCTATCCTGAAGTACAACGCTGTCAGTGATAGGATAATATCCATACACCTACAAGGAAGACCAGTTATTATTCAAATTCACGCACCAACCACGAAGGCCAAAGATGAAGAAATTAAGATTTTTATCAACTTCCGCAGTCTGAAAGTGATCAAACATGAAATCAAGATGCATTGACAATTACTAGTTATTGGAATGGGATAATCGGAAACAAGAAGGATGGGTAGTTGGAAAATACGGCCTTGGTGATAGAAATGACGGCGGAGACCACATGATAGAATTTTGCAAAAACAACAACTTATTCACTGCAAATACCTTTTTTCAACAACAAAAATAGCAACTATACACATGGACCTTACCAGATGGAATACACAGGAATCAAATCGACTACATCCTTGGAAAGAGATGATGGAGAATCTCAGTATCCCTAAACAGAACAAGGCCAGGGATGGACTGTGGAACCAGATCATCAATTTCTCATATGCAAGTTAAAGTTGAAGCTGAAAAAATTTAAAACAAGTCCACGAGAGCCAAAGTACAACCTTGACTATTTCCTACCTGAATTTAGAGACCATCTCAAGAATAGATTTGATGCACCGAACACTAATGACCAAAGTTCAGGCAAGTTGTAGAATGACATCAAACGCATCATACGTGAAGAAAGCAAGAAGTCATTAAAAAGACAGGAAAGAAAGAAAAGAACAAAATGGATGTCAGAAGAGACTCTGAAACTTGCTCTTGAACATAGAGTAGCTAAAGCAAAAGGAAGAAATGATGAAGTAAAAGAGGTGAACACAAGATTTCAAAGGGCAGCTCTAGAAGACAAAGTAAAGTATTATAATGACGTGCAAAGACCTGGAGAGACAAAACCAAAAGGGAAGAACATGCTTGGCATTTCTCAAACTGAAAGATCTGAAGGAAAAATTCAAGCATCAAGTTGCAATATTGAAGGATTCTATGGGCAAAATATTGAATGATGCAGGAAGCATCAAGAGATGATAGAAAGAATACATAGAGTCACCGTACCAAAAAGATTTGGTCCGTGTTCAACCATTTCAGGAGGTAGCATATGATCAAGAATCGATGGTATTGAAGGAAGAAATGCAAGCTGCACTGAAGGCATTGGCAAAAAACAAGGCTCCAGGAATTGACAGAATACCAACTGAGATGTTTCAACAAATGGAGGTAATGCTGGAACCACTCACTTGTCTATGCCAAGAAATTTGGAAGACAGCTACCTGGCCAACCAGCTGGAAGAGATCCATATTTGTGCCCATTCCAAATAAAGGTGATCCAACAGAATGCAGAAATAAACAATATCATTAATATCACATGCAAGTAAAATTTTGCTGAACATAATTCAAAAACAGTTGCAGTTGTACATCAACAGGGCACTGCCAGAAATTCAAGCCGGATTCAGAAGAGGACGTGGAATGAGGGATATCACTGCCCATATCAGATGGATCTTGGCTGAAAGCAGACAGTACCAGAAAGTTGTTTTACCTGTGTTTTATTGACTATGCAAAGGCATTCAACTGTTGATCATAACAAATTATGGATAACAATGCAAAGAATGGAAATTCCAGAACACTTAATTGTCCTCATGAGGAACTTGTCCATAGACCAAGAGGCAGTCATTTGAACAAAACAAGGGGATACTGTGTGGTTTAAAGTTAAGAAAGGTGTGTGTCAGGGTTGTATCCTTTCACCATACCTATTCAGTCTGTATGCTGAGCAAATAATCCGAGAAGCTGGACTATATAAAGAAGAACGCCACAACAGGATTGGAGGAAGACTCATTAAAACCTGCGATATGCAGATGACACATCCTTGCTTGCTAAAAGCAAAGAGGACCTGAAGCACTTACTGATGAAGATCAAAGACCATAGCCTTCACTATGGATTACGCCTCAACATAAAGAAAGCAAAAATCCTCACAACTGGACCAACAAGCAACATCGTGATAAACGGAGAAAATATTGAAGTTGTCTAGGATTTCATTTTACTTGGATCCACAATCAGTGCTCATGGAAGCAGCAGTCAGGAAATCAAACAACACATTGCATTTGGCAAATCTGCTGCAAAAGACCTCTTTAAAGAGTTAAAAAGCAAAGATGTCATTTTGGCAGCTAAGGTGTGCCTAACCTAAGCCATGGTATTTTCAGTCGCCTCATATGCATGTGAAAGCTGGACAATGAATTAAGAAGACCAAAGAAAAATTAATGCATTTTAATTATGGTGTTGGCAAAGAATATTGAATATACCATGGACTGCCAGAAGAACAAACAAATCTGTCTTGGAAGAATAGAGCCAGAATGCTCCTTAGAAGCGAGGATGGCAAGACTTTGTCTCACGCAATTTGGACAGGTTACCAGAAGGGACCAGTCCCTGGAGAAGGACGCCACGCTTGGTAAAGCAGTGGGTCTGTGAAAAAGAGAAAGACCCTCAATGAGATGGATTGACAACAGTGGTTGCAACAATGGGCTCAAATATAGCAACAATTGTAAGGATGGCGCAGGACTGGCCAGTGTTTCGTTCTCTTGTAAGTGGGGTCACTAGGAGTTGTAGCTGACTCAATCACACCTAACAACAACAACAACATTCTGGTCATAAACTGCTGATGCCTGACTGGTACTGCAGCCTCATGTCACAGCGTCTTGTGCTCCACCCTTGCTAAAATGCCTTAGTTTCCTAAAGCTGCTATGCTTTACCAAACTTCTCCACCTTTGCAATGCTGTTTTCTCTACCTGAAACATTCTTCTCCTTGAATCTTACTTATCTTCCAAGACCTGGTTCAAGCTTCTCTCTCCTTCATTTTGTTGACTCAAGACCTGCTTCTCCCTGTTCCCACAGCTCTCCATGCACCCCGCTTATCACTAACAGTTCCATTGTTGCCTACAATCTGCCATCCCCACCCAGCTGTCTTTGACTCTATAGCCAAATTTCTAACACAGGTTGAGGTGAGCATGGGTACTCCCTGGGGCCCGTCACATGGATGCCTCCTCTGCTCCCCCTACCCGCCTTACCTCCAGGAATAGGGCAGTGTTACTGATGGCGGCCACCCTCTCCAGCTCCTGCTTGCTTTTCTCCATCTGTGCACTCCTGTGCTCCAGGTGGTCCTTGATGCCGTTGGTCTGGCTCAGAGCAGATTGCTCCTTCTCCTCCAAGAAGAGCATCACATCAGACTGGGCCTTCGTCACAGCGGCCAGGAGTTCCCCAAACTGCTCCTCAGCCACCACCTTCACCTCCGAGACTGACACCTGGTGGGGAGGGGCAGAGAGCCAAGAACCTGTTAGCAAGGTGTCCGATTTTATTGGAACTCAACACATAAAAACAAAAATGTGAGAAACACATAAATCGGAGACCAATTTTCTATTGTAAAAGGAAGCTCTTATTCTCATATGAATTCTAGATTCTTTGAAAAAGAATTTACTGCAATGCAGTTTGAGTCTACCTATGGGTGCCTCAAAAGAAAGGCCTGGCGATATACTTCAAGAAAATTAGTCACTGAAAACCCTATGGAGCACAGTTCTACTCTGACACACATGGGGTTGCCATGAGTTGGAGCTGGCTCAACGGCAACTAGTCTCTAGGGTGTAAGTACTTATTTGCCAATCGTTAAATTAGTCTCCTCATCCATTTGATGAGAGAGTGAATTATATGATCTCTGAGATCCCTCCAGCTCTGACAGGCTGGGGCTGTTATTCAGGTTCCTGACATCAGTATTCCTACCAGGGAAATGTATTTATTCAGTTCAGTTGGTAGTTATATTTCTCACAGTAAATTAATAATTTGACTTTGAGTATACTAATCTGTAGCATAAACTAGCTTTTTTAGCATTTTCTTCTGCCTGCTTAAACTGACCACTGGGTGCATCAGAGCTGAAAGCAGATCTCAGCTGACAGTGTCTCTATCAGGTACAAAGACCCCACAAATTATCTAGGCTGTGTGCAGATGACTGCAGTCCTCGGGAACTAGCAGATGCACACACATGTGCAGAGTGGGATGCCACATTCAGATAAAAAAGAAAGCAAAATCACTGTGACAAATATTAATGATTTACGTGATGACCCTTGTGCATGTGGCACTCTCATATAGTGAAAATTTTTTACAAAGGCCTTCAATAAACATTATATTTACAGAGTCAGTCCAAGTTTATGGATGGATGGATGGACGGATGGACAGATGGACAGATGGACGGACGGATGGGTGGACGGGTGGATGGGTGGACAGATGGACAGGTGGATAGGTGGATGGGTGGATGGGTGGGCAGGTGGGCGGATGGATGGACAGATGGAAGGATGAATGGGTGGAAGAAATCATTCTTGGCATACAAAGATGATGCCGCTGACTCACTGCCTTAGGGTAAGTGTTTTACATTCTCCTGAGTGGCAGTCACTGGTTTGCCACTAATGACAGACATCTGTGGGACTGCTTGGGTCTGCTTAGGAGTTTATATGAAAGTGGTCATCAACCAGAGAGACTAAAGCTAAGTGGCCAGGCACACCATTGACCTTATCAAGGACCGTCCACTAATCCAGCAGTTCTCAACTCCTTCTCCCCACTGCCGTGGCACAGTACTGGTGACACTCACATGCAGAGTACCCTCCATGTGGAAGATGTCAACACTATGCATAATTCCTGGGGCTCTGACTGAACACCGCTGCCTACCCACACACCCCATTTTCTCCTTATCAAGAACGCATATGCAATGTAAAAACAAGAATGCTGTTGTTACAAGAGTAGTCCTGGCACCACTCTACATTATCAAAAAATAACCACTTACCAGCTTTGAAAGAAACTATTTTCATAACAAATCTCAACAGCAAGGTGAGGCTACCCCATGCTGCAGCAGACCGTACCTACAATTCCCATTGGAGCCACGGACATGGAGGGCTGGGCCCACAGCACCAGGCTCCTCCCCACAGGCCTGACTGACCCTGCAGCAGCATTCAGCTGTGCAGAAGACTGACTAGGCACCCAGACCAGCCTTACCAAAACAGATTTATGATTTGCTTGCAGCCTGGCAATGGCATCTTCATTCAGCTTGAGTTTCCGGTCCAGGTCCAACTGGGTGCACCGAAGTTCAGCCTGGCAAGAGGAAAGGAGGATGTTAAGGAGGAAGGAGCCCCGTGCACCAGAAGTTCGCCAAGGGCAACAGTACTGTCCACCAGAGGGCCTGGCCTTTCTTCCATAAGAAGGAAAATCTGACCTCTGGAGCTGCTGTCAGGAGCCAGCCTCAAGCTAAACATAGGTGCAAAGTTTCCACTGGGTGCCAGCACCCTCCTAGGGCGGAACTCAGCAAGTATCAGCTAAAGTGTGCTGAGTACATATGTTGTGCTGGTCATCATTTAAAGCACTTTACGTGGATTGCCTCATAGCACCCATACGACAACCATATTAGGTAAATATAATTCCTGTCTCCATCTCACAAATGATAAAATTGAGGTACTTATCCAAGCAACCCCAAACAGTAATCAGTTGCTGCTGAGTGTATTCCAACTCATGGCCACCCCATGTGTGTTGGAGTAGAACTGAGCTCCATAAGGTTTTCAATGGATGATTTTTCAGAAGTAGATCGCCAGGCCTTTCTTCTGAGGTGCCTCTGGGTGGACTTGAACTTCCAAGTTTTTGGTTAACAGCTGAGTGCATTTACTGTTTGCACCACCCAGGGACTCCAGTGTGACCCCAAAGCCCATGAATCAGAAGATCGTGGCAGGGAGTGTGGGCTCTAGAGCCCGACAGTCAGGTTAGAGTCCCAGTTTTTCTATTTAGCAGCTGAGACTTTGGACAAGTTTACTTACCATCTCTAAACTTCCATTTCTTCCCCTGTGAAACAGAGACAAATAAAGTACTTCACAGGGCTATTGTGAGAATTGAGTGAGATAATATGTGTTACATAAGAACTTGGTATAGTGCCTGGCACTTTGTAAAGGCCCCAGAAATGTTGGTGCTTGTCATTATTACTATTATCACTGCTGTTGCCACCATGACTGTCTCATTTAGGTGCTCTGTAATCTCTGCTGGCGGAGGGCACACAAAGCACCCCCACCAGCCTAGGCAAGTGCCTGTCTGAGCGCTCGGGGCTGCCTGCTGTGACCCCACAGCCAAGCATTACCTGACTCCTGCAACTCACTAAGCGTTTTCTGCCAAAATGTGTGCCAAGGCACAAACTTAATCCTTTTCAAACTTCAAAGGCCCTGTCACTTTCCTGCTTCCATTCACAAGGGCATGAGACAGCAAAAAAAAAACAAAAAACAAAGATCAGCTTACTAATTGCCTTTAACAGCTAATATCTGTGTTAGAAGCTGTGAGTCATTATGCTGTATTGAAACTCAGAGGGCATAAATTAAACGCCTCTTCCCTCTCCCACTGAAGCCTGGGGGAACCCAGATCCCCTGGGGAGGGAAGCAGCTGGCAGGGGACTTGTCTCACAAAGACATTCTTCAAAAGGCAGGTAAGGTTGACTCAGCACCCAGCCCTCAAAGTGGTTATCTGAGACCTAAGACCTGAGGTCTGGGAGTGGGGTGGGGAGAGGGAGGGCTGGCCTGTCTGGGGCAATGGCAGGTCTTGATCTATGAAAAAGGCTTACACACAGTGACCCATTCCAGGGGGAGGGGAAACATGGGCTGCGTATCTAAAGGTGATGGAAGACACAACAGCACACATCCCAGCAATGGCTCCTGCACCGTGGCTTCTGAACAGCGTGGACAGAGAATGAGTTTTAAAGTTGTGGGGAGACACCCAGAGACACCCAGTGAAGAGGCTTCTCTCTGCTGTCTCCAGAACTGCCATAAAAGGAGAAAAGCACTTCTAAGTACCTAATGGGGTCCTCTCTGAGTGAGTCACCCCAAGGAAAGGCACTCTCAATTACCACAAAAGGTGGGGCCACTGTGAGAGACAAGTATCTCCAGTTATTCCTGTTCCTGGAAAAGGATTCGGTGCCTCAGACTCTGGCTTCCGGGTTTCCCAAGATGTTAGCCACATACACATCTCAGGTCAGAGTGGGCCTGCCAAAAAGCAGGACAGTGGTGCCTATGGGCATAGATACGTAGATAGGTAGATAGGTAGACAGATAGATAGGTAGGTAGGTAGGTAGGTAGACAGATAGACAGACAGACAGATACAGATAGACAGATAGATAGAGATAGACAGACAGACAGACAGATAGCTGCTCTGGCATCAACTCCAACTCATAACAACCTTACAGACAACAGAAGCGAACGTTGCCTGGTCCTGCGTCACCCTCACAATCACCAGCATGTCTGAGTCCATCGTTTTGGCTACTGTGCCAGTCCATCTCACTGAGGCTCTCCCTCACCCTCTCTGGCCCTCTACTTCACAAACATGATGTCCTCCTCCAGCGATTGATCCATCCTGATGGCATGTCCAAAGCAAGTGAGTCAGACAATGTTCTGGATTGTGATCCATAGAGTTTCCATTGACTAATTTTCAGAAGTAAGTCACCAGGCCTTTCTTCCTAATCTGTCTTAGTCTGGAAGCTTCGCTGAAACCTGTACACACCATGGGTGACCCTTCTGATGTATGAAATACTGGTGACATAGCTTCCAGCATCATAGCAACAAACAAGCTACCACAGTACGACAAACTGAGAGACAGGTGGGTGGTGGCCCAGTAGATATAGACAACCACATATCAAAGAGTATCAAGAGTCCTGCCTACTCCAGCAAGGTAACAGCTAACATTGTACAAAAGGTGCCATATTTGGGGTCAGAAGGCCCACCACTTGCTGGCTATCCAACCTGGGACAAATCATTTAGCTTCTTGTCCTCTAGTGCTGGGCCACATGAATATGTTAACAGAATTGTTCCTTCTTCTACCTAGAGGACAAAAGTTGTACCCAGAGCTTGTGGCCAGGGTTTGGGTTAGAAGTGCAAATAAGAAGAGGAGAGGGAGGTACCAGAGAGAAGAAAATTCCAGGTGGTGTCAGTTCCTTTGTATTTCCAACCAAGCAGTGTTAGCCTTTGTGGAGAGTTTGCACTCAGTAGCTGGGACCCTGGACACTGACTTTGCTCCTCAGTCAATTGGTCAGAACCTCTGACATGCCAGTCCAGTCAAATAAGACACACCCCCTACTGCTGACAGACTTCACAGTCTGGTGGAATATTTAAGAAAAAAACAAGTTACATAATACTGAATCCAAGTCATTCTTTAGAAGAATTTCTTTTCCTGAGTGGCTTCAAATTATCTACCTTCTGGCTTCCTGGGCTGTAAACAATGCAGGTTAACTGCTCCGCAAACAGGCATAAATACTTTTTGCTCTCAGACACTTGGACTCCTGCTCCACATACCGATTGTCTTAGGTCACATTCAGCCCAGAACTTTCTGGAACAGATGCTGATGTTGAGTGTCCTGGCACTTGTGGATTTAAAAGATCTAAGAAAGGGCCCAGCTCAGGTCTTTCTTCCTCCAAAGACCCCACCCAGGCCTTCTCACCACCTGGACCTCTCCCTCCTCTGAACACACAGCAGTATTGTTGTGTGGTCCTTTGGCACTCGGTGGAGCCTGATGTGGAGCCTGGGATGTGTGCTGGCTTCCTGATTAGAGTCCAAGTTCCCTGAGGGCAGAGAGTGTAGCCTAGCACTTATTCCACAGTAGAACTCAATAATGTTCTTTAAGCTTCAAGAAGATCAAGGAAGAACCACGGGCACTTTATGGGTCAGACCAAACAGAAAAACTGGATCACAGAAAAATTCCCAATCTTACAACACCCCCGTCCCCCCCCCCACACACACACGTGAGGTCTCATTTTTAGGGAAGCCAGCCTGAGATTCCAAGAAAGGGAGAGGAGCTGGCAGCCTCCAGGCGAGAGCAACTGCTCATAAACGGGAAAGGGCCTCAGGGAGCTGGCCTGTGGTAGAGGGAAGTGCTGAGATCTCCATTAGGAAGAGCTGGGCTCCAGAAGCTAGAACAAATAATTGATCAAAGAACATCCATCCTTCAAAATCCAAAAAAGAATTTTTGCCCATTGGCATAGCTAGGAACCATGGGAGTTTCAGAAAGGGCTCACTTGGTTGATGGAAAAATCAGTAGCTCTGTGGACCCTAAGCAGGATCTCACTTGCTTTGCATCCTCATAGCTTCCCCTCACAGCTGCCATTTGCAGCTTCCTATGCACAGCATGGAGTCCCTGGGTGCGGCAAACGATTAATGCACTCAGCTGCTAACTGGAAGGTTGGGGGTTCGAGTCCACTCAGAGGTGCCTTGGAAGAAAGGCTAGGTGATCTACTTCCAAACAATCAGCTGGCAAAAACTTTTTGGAGGAAGCCAGCACAACTTGTCCAAGGCAAGGTCATGGAAGTGCCACAGACACGTCCAAACTCCCTGAGGGACCAAATTACTGGGCTGAGGGCTGTGGGACCATAGTCTTGGGGAACAAATAGCTCAGCTGGCATAACAAAGTTTACAAAGAAAATGTTCTACATTCTACGTTGGCGAGTAGTATCTGGGGTTTTAAAAGCTTGTGAGCGGCCATCTAAGATACTCCACTAGTCTCACCCCATTGGGAGCAAGGGAGAATGAAGAAAACGAAAGATACAAGGGAAAGATTAGTCCAAAGGATTAATGACCACAACAACTACAGCCTCCACCAGACTGAGTCCAGCACAACTAGATGGTGCCTGGCTACCACCACTGACTGCTCTGACAGGGATCACAATAGAGGGTCCCGGACAGAGCTGGAGAAAAATGTAGAAC
>NW_004443976.1:1819437-1843847 GCF_000243295.1 Trichechus manatus latirostris | reverse complement strand
GACAGAGACTGGAAAAACCCTGAGAGTATGGCCCCCGGAAACACTTTTAGCTCAGGAATGAAGTCACTCCTGAGGTTCACCCTTCAGCCAAATATTACACAGGCCCATAAAACAAAATGAGACTGAATGGGCACACCAGCCCAGGGGCAAGGACAAGAAGGCAAGAGGGGACAGAAAAGCTGGTAATAGGGAACCTAAGGTCGAGAAGGGGAGAGTGTTCACATGTCATGGGGTTGTTAACCAAAGTCATAAAACAATATGTGTACAGTTTAACCAGAAGCTAGTTTGTTCTGCAACCCTTCATCTACAGTACAATAAAAAAACCGCAAGGTCCTTTGGAGCACATTTCTAGTCTGACATACATGGAATCGCCATGAGTAGGAATCATTTCAATGGCAACTGGTATGCCCAACAAGCCTGCCTGAGTAATTAGCCTTTAACACACTCCAGCGTGACCTTCAGCAAGTAACTGCAGCAAGCTCAGGCTGGCTGAAGGGAGTCCTAGTTATGTGTGATAATATTTTCAAAATAATCCTGGTGGAGGTTGCAGTCCCATCATCTACGTCTTCTGAGTTGGCGTCTCAGGCTCCTTGCAAGAAAAACTTTGGTTCCTAAGATTTGGAGGAGCCACCTAGAGTGTAGCTACACTTACAGAGTAAACTTGCTCTCTGAGCTGAAAACAAGGACTCAGATAAAAAGGACAAGAGCTCTCTTATGCCAGCCAGGAAGCAGAGGGTTGTGAATTGGGGCCATCACCAAAAATCTGAGGTAAGAGGATGTAGCACTGACCCTACAGCCATGATTGCTTTTCAGCACTAGAAACCTGCCCTGGGGCCCCTTACCCAGTTGTCATGATTTGACCTTACACAGCTCTCTTCTAGGTTGTGTGAATTTGGGATTCTGGGCATGATCTGCACAATTATTCCCTATTCAGTTACAATTACTTGAAGTCTCTGTAATACACCAGATGTCCTACGTTTAAAATTCATATTTTACATATGCTGGTACAGGCATAGGACATTTCTGAAAGGAAACCAAAGAGTAGACAGTGTTTGCCTCTGAGGAGGAAGATGTGGGAATCTGAGATGGGAAGGAGACCTATTTCATGGTATAATCTATTGCAATGTTTGGTGCAGATTATCTTCTAACAGGTACCTGTGTTGTTTCTTTAGCTGAAAACAATAAAATTCAGATATTAAACCCAAGAAGAGAAGCAGGAAGCTTTGTCTTAACATTTCTGGTATACATGTGGCAGGTTTTTAGTGCCAAAAAAGAAAAGTTGGTTACAACACTGTGATTTGGGGATCCTCTAGTAGGATGGCTTTCCATAAACTTCCATTCTTTATTCTGTGACTTAGTTGGTGGTATGACCTTCGACCAATGTGGCAGAGATAATAAGAGTTCCCACCTCACAGAGTTCTGGGAGGATTCCACGAGAAAATCCACATAAAGCATTTAGCATATCATAAAACCAAACAAGCCTATTGCCGTCAAGCAGATTCCGATTCTTGGCAACCCCATGTGTGTCAGAGTAGAACTGCTCCATAGGGTTTTCTTGGCTGTAAATTTCACAGAAGCGGATTGCCAGGTCTTTCTTCCATGCCACCACTGGATAGGTTCAAACCACCAAGCTTTCAGTTAGCAGCTGAGCTCAAACTGCTTATACCACCCAGGGATCTTTAGCACATCGTAACACTCAATAAATACTATTTTCCTCAATTTTCTGGAGTTTTTTCCTTTGATCTCTCTACCTGTTGACAGGTAGCCTCCTAATGGTTGTAGATGTAGGGAAATGCAGGGCAGTGACCTTCTGACAGGACATTCCCAGACCCTGGAGAAGCTGGAAGCAGTTGGCAAGTGGCTTCACAAGCTGGAAACGGTGACACTCTGGCATCTGGAATATGGAGCTTTCCAGAAGAGCTCCCACTAACACTGGGTATACTACATATCTAAGGATGAATGTGGAGGAGAAGTACTGGACAGTAAACCGTTCAAAAGAATCTTCCTTCTCAGAGACCCCTTTCTTTGCTGCCCAGGAATCTTGGGACAAGAAATTGCTGTGAATCTGCTGGCCGAGGTCAGTGAAAATAGGGAGCTGAGTGAGTATGAGCATAAGGAATGTGGGACAAAAGTCAACTGTACTTCCCTACTGGAAAAAAGTGCTCATGGAAAGTCAAGTATGAGAAACAAAGCACTTTCCTGATGAAATCATAAAAAGGGCTCACAGTCAAGTATGAGAAACAAAGCACTTCCCTGCTAAAAACATAGAAAGTGCTCACGGAGTGTCAAGTATGAGAAACAAACACATATGGTTGCTAAAGCAAATTTGCAAGAATTTCTCCAGGTGCTCAGCTTAGGGCAAAGACAAGCTGGCTGTTCTACAAATAGGTTCCTCATCCGACAGAAATAAAATTGCAGGCTATGAACAAGGAGTTTCTCCGCTCCTCCCAAGTCCTCCGTCTGGTGAGGAATGTCTACGTTTCCCTAAGGTAAGCCATATTTCATATTACACCCAGATGTAAGTTTCAAACTCAGTGTTATCTTAGCACTTTTCCAGCTCTTGGGTTTCACACTAGTATCTCAAAAGTGGTGCTGTATACTGGTCTCTTGCTTGGTTTAAGTAAAGGGAAAAAGAGAGATTGGGGGAAAGGCTGAATTCTTTAATCTTGAATTTCTGCCAAAGTTCGCATTTCATGGATTGTCAGTGGAAAGGCCATGCAGATGCTGTCTGAGCCTGACACCCACACAGACATCACCTGAAGCTAAGTGAGAACAGACGGAAACTAGCAACATGAGAAGAGAAACACAGGGAGAGATATCAGAGAGTGTGACTGAGATGGGGACAGAGCGACCTACTTGAGACAGGTTCCAGAGCCAAGGACAACAGATATCTACTCTGGACTAATAGCCAGGTGCTAAGACTAAAGTCCTTTTTGAAGTGAGCTGAGCACAGAAGTGAAGTCGGTAGTCCCCATAGCTGCCATATTGGCCCCAGCCGCTACCTGGGCACCCTGTCTCCCCAGCCCTCCTCTCCTGGTAGACCAATGGCTCACCTCCTTGTCCCTGCGGGCTGCATCCAGGGAGACAGTGGTGTGGCCCCGGTGCTCGTTCTGGCTGCACTCCTCGCAGATGCACTGCTGGTCGGGGCAGCAGAAGGCGACCAGCGCGCAGTGGTGGGCAGAGCAGGTGCGCAGGTCTCTGTCTGGCACCGGCTCAGTCAGCTGGTGGCTGTGCAGCTTGCTGTTCTCCTGGTGCGGCCGCAGGTGCTCCTCACAGTAATTCACCATGCAAGTCAGGCAGGACTTCACCGCCCTCACCCTGCTGGCCCCCAGGCAGAAGTCACACAGGATTTCCTCCTCGCCCTCACCCTTGCCCTCCCCGTCAGGGGCCCCTGGCTCTGCAGCAATGCTGTCCTGCCCCTCAGGCTGCCCCTCGGTCCCCCCCAGGGGCCCCTGGTCCTCTTCTACTGGGCTGGCTTCCCCCGAGTCTGGGCTGAGAGGGGCTAGGGTGTGAGTGGTGATCCCGGGCAGTGGCCCTGGAGCCATTAGATCAAGCTCGGCCATCGGGAGGCTCTGCCGCTGCCTCAGCTGTCCTTCTGCTCCTTCCGCGCAGGAACTATGCTGCCCAAGTCAGACAGGAGAACCACGCCTAGATGACTGCCGCTGCCGCAGGATTTTAACTGTCTCCTCCCCTCGGAGCAAGCTTAGTTACTCATTACTCTCTCCCAGGCTTGGGGCAGCGGCCAGCTGCAGTGACAGGCAGCTAGACGACTGGGCTCTAGAGGAGGCCAGCTCAGGATGATTCCTCATGGACTCCAGCCCTCCTAGGGTCTAGCCCCCAAACTTCTATTCTTTTGTGAGTCACTCCTACCCCACAGGCTCTGCTGAGGACCACGTGTTTCTGTGGTGGCTCTGGAAAGAACGCGAGATTCCTGAGCTCTTTTGTAAGCCTGTGCTGCCTTACTGGGTTTGACAAGCTAAATGTTTTGTTTTCATTTTTAAAAGGATCCAAAATGTAAAGACCTCAGGCAAGGGGCAGCCATTCTTTCCCTCCCATCTCACAGAATCGCCAAGGCCACTAGGAAAAGGACACGTTTTTCTGACACTTGATCTTGTCCATGTCACCTTCCTACACATTCCAGGAGACAGGCTTCAGATGGGTATCCAATGGGGGACAGTAGGTGGGGGAGAGCCTGTCTTCTTCTGTACATCCCTTCCAGGCTACCTATCCTGCCTGTGGTTTCCAGAGAGTGCTGTGAGCTGAGAAACAGCCCCTTTGTCCACTTATTAAAGTCTTCCTAGACATGGCCAGGGGATGAGATGTGAAGCATTTACCTCCTTAGAAGAAAGGAGCTCCTAGGCATGGCTGCTGAATGGGGCTGCACAGAGTGCTCGGGATTTGTAGGTGGGAGCCAAAGAACCCAGGGTTATTCCAGGGTACCTGGACCCCAACTCGTGCATCCTAGAGCTTTCGGCCAGGATTTTTTCTTTCTTCAAATACAGGTTTGGCCTCAAATGGATTTGGAAAGCTAATGGAATGGAGAGGGCCAAGGTAGGGAACAGGGTGTCCAGCTAGCCCTAGAGATCAGGGACTGGGGTAATTCCAAGCTGCTACACTTCCAGTGGTGCTGCACCCCTGTGGTGGGTCCTGCAGGATCTGGATTAAACCAGATAAACACAGGACTGATTCTTGTCACTGACCAGGACATTTCAGAAATCCATGGGCTACTCAGAGTGGACGGCATGGAAGACTTTAAAAATCTATTTCACTGTACGCCATTATCGACAATAGCCAAAAGGTGGAAACAGCCCAAATATCCATTAGCAAATGAATGGATAAACAACATGTGGTACATACATTCAATAGAATATTATTGAGCTGTGAAGAGAAATGGAATTCTGATTCATTTCAAGAATCAGAACAACAATCAGCTACAACATGCATGAACCTTGACAACATGACGCTGAGTGAAGTAAGTCAGACACAAAAGGACAAATATTGTATGATCCCACTTAGATGAAATATCTAGAATAGGCAAACACGTAGAGACCAAAATTTATTAGTGATTACGAGGGTGGGAGGAGGGAGGGGGAATGGGGAGTTACAGCTAAAGAGGTCCTGAGGTTCTGTTTGGGGTGATGGAGAACATTTGAAAATGGATAGTGGTGACGGTTGTAGAGCACAGCAAATCAAATTAATGTCACTGAATTGTACACTTAAAAATGGTTAACATGGCCAACGTTTTGTTAGATATATTTTACCACAATAAAATTTTTAAAAAATCTATCCCAGATACAGCCTTCTTCATTTTTGACCATGCATAGAATATGCATACCACATTCCTATGAGAAAAGCAGCCCCTTTTAGCAATATAAAGGTCCCTAAATGTCCTTGTCCTGACTACCCTCTTCCACTACCGAAGACCCCACAGAAGAGCTTCCTTTGTATTTAACCTCAGAGTGTTTTATCTCTAGCCAGGAGGGAAAGGATCTGACTTCTACCAGCACAGGCTCTTTTCAGCGCTTTCTCCCCAGTGGTTCCCATATTAGTGAACTGCTTTGCTTTCCTTTTCTTCCCTTTTACAGAATGACGTGGTGCTGGAAGCTGAACCGGTCCACCCACATGCCACGGAGCCTCTGATCTTCCTGAGGAAGGGGAAGGGAAGGTGTCTGCCCTGCCTGGCGTGTTCCCCAGCCTCAAGGGCAGGTTAGAAGGTGTTGCACCTGCCTCCCGTGGTCTCTCTCCTTTCTCTCATGCTTTCCCTCACCATCTTATTCCCAGCCTTTCTTCTTTTCATTTGTTTCTGAGTGGCCCCATCTCCACTGCTGATCCATTAGGACATCTATGCCCCGCTGGACTCTGGGCTCAAAGACAGAACAATGGAGTGGGAACCAGAAAGTCTGAACTTTGGTCCTAGGCTGGCCTGGCCAAGTCTTTTGCCCTCTCTTAACCTCAATTTCCTCATCCACAAAATGATCGTGTTGGCCCAAGTCTGGGTTGGTGAATAAATTTATGGTTTGGCCCCCTGGGGAACTATGTTGAGGAGGAGTCTAAGTTCACATCTGAGCTTCTTTGGGAAAGGATGCCATGCTCAGGTAGTAATAGTAATATTTAGCATGTGCATAGGATTGGAGATGGTGGCCCCCTGGAAGCCTGCTCTCATCCCTTTAGGGATCACAGAATTCACCACAGTGTCTGAGTCCTCTCTACTGCCAAGCCTCTAAGCAGAGCCTGCAGGACCACATTGCTAGGCCCCAGCTCCTGTATTACTTCCAGAGGCTGTAACATATCTCATCATGCCTAAAATTCCCTTCTTTAATACTTCAGCACCAGAAGATTAAGGCAATAAAGTTACATGTATCTTCTAATCTCAAACTCCCTATTGAAACAAGCCTCCACAACTCCCACTTCCCTTCCATGTGGCATGTGGCATCCCAGTATTTTCAGTCTCTTCTGAGAAAGTTTCCTCTGTCCTCTTGCCTTAACTGAAACTTCGTCATCCCCTGAAGACCATTTCTCCTGCAACCCTCTCAGCTGGGGATGTTTCTTCTCTTGCCCCTACATGTCTCAGAGTTGGAGGTGGCGCAGATATTTTCCTCACTCCCCATCCCTCTTGCCAAATCCCTCTCCTTTGAGGCTCCTGCCACTCCACAATACAACCCTCTCCTCTCGTCCTTGCTGGCATCGACCAACCTCTGCTTACTTCACCCTCCCCCCTTGTTTAACTTGTGTTGTTTTAGGTGAAAATTTACAGTGCAAATTAGTTTTTCATTCCAAAGTTTATACACAAATTGTTTTGTGACATTGTTTGCAACCCCGGCAAACTGTCAGCACTCTCCTCCTTTACCTTTCCATCCTGGGTTCTCCATGTCCATTTGTCCAGTTTTCCTGTCCCTTCCTGTCTTCTCATCTTTGCTTTTGGGTAGGTGTTGCGCATTTGGTCTCATATACTTCTTTGAACTAAGAAGCATGTTCCTCACGTATGTTAATGTTTGTTTTATAGGCTTGTCTAATCTTTGGCGGAGACCTGGTGGCGCAGTGATTAACAGCTTGGCTGCTAACCAAAACGTTGGCAACTCAAATCTACCAGCCACTCCTTGGAAACTCCATGGGGTAGTTCTACTCTGTCCTAGAGGGTCACTATGAGTTAGAATTGGCTTGGCAACAACAGGTTTGGTTGGACTTTGGGAGTGGCTTCGGTTCTGAGTTAGCGGGGTGTCCAGGGGCCATAGTCTCAGAAGTTCCTCCAGCCTCTGTCGGAAGAGTAAGTCTGGTCTTTTTTTGTGAATTTGAATTTTGTTCTACATTTTTCTCCTGCTCTGTCTGGGACCCTCTATTGTGATCCCTGTCAGAGTGGTTGGTGGTGGTAGCTGAGCACCATCTAGCTCTGGGCTCAGGCTGGTGGAGAATGTGGTTCATGTGGTCCATTAGTCCTGTGGACTAATATTTTCCTTGTATCTTTGGTTTTCTTCATTCTCCTTTGCTCTAAATGTGATGGGACTAATAGATATATCTCAGATGACTGCATGCAAGCTTTTAGAACCCCAGACTCTACTCACCAAAGTAGGATGTAGACCATTTTCTTTATGAACTACGTTATGCCAATTGACCTAGATGTTCCCCCTGAGACCATGGTCCCAGCCCTCAGCCCCAGTAACTCGGTCCTTCAAGGTGTTTGGATGTGTCTAGGAAGCTTCTATGACTTTGCCTTGGTCAAGTTATGCTGCCTTCCCCTATATTGTGTGTTGTCTTTCCCTTCACCAAAGTTAACACTTGTCTACTACTTAGTGATTTTCCCTCCTCACTCCTCCCTTCCCTCGTAACTATCAAAGATTGTTTTTTTCTGTATGTAAACCTTTTCTTGGGTTTTTATAATTGTGGTCTCATACAATATTTGTCCTTTTATGATTGACTTATTTCACTCAGCATAATGCCCTACAGATTCATTCATATTGTGAGATGTTTCAAGAATTCATCATTTCTCCTTATTTTTGGGTAGTATTCCATTGTATGTAGGTATGATAATTTGTTTATCCATTCATCTGTTGATGGGCACTTAGGTTGTTTCCATCTTTTTGCTATTGCGAATAATGCTACAATGAACTTGGTTGTACATATGTCTATTCGTGTGATGGCTCTTATCTCTCTAATATATATTCCTAGCAGTGGTATTGCCAGATCATAGGATTTTTCCATTTCTAGCTTTTTAAGGAGGCGCCATATCGTTTTCCAGAATGGTTTTGCCATTTTACATTCCCACAAGCTGTGCATAAGAGTTCTAGTCTCCACGCAACCTCTCCAACATTTGTTATTTTCTGTTTTTTTGATTCATGCTAGTAATGTTGGGGTGAGATGGTATCTCATTGTAGTTTTGATTTGCATTTCTCTAATGGCTAATGATCACAAGCATTTCCTCATGTGTCTTTTATCTACCTGAGTGTCTTATTTGGTGAAGTGTCTGTTCATGTCCTTTGCCCATTCTTTAACTGGATTATTCATCTTTTTGTTGTTGAGGATTTAAGTATCTTATAGATTTTAGAGATGAGACCCTTGTCAGATATGTCATAGCCAAAAATTTTTTTCCCACTCTGTAGGTTCTCTTTTTACTGTTTTGGTGAAGTCCTTTGATGAGTGTAAGTGTTTAATTTTTAGGAGCTCCTAATTATCTAGTTTATCTTCTCTTTTTCTTTTTTTTTTTCATTGTTAGTTATGGTTTGTATTCTATTTATGCCATGTATGGAAACCTTGCTGGTATAGTAGTTAAGTGCTACAGCTGCTAACCAAAAGGTCACCAGTTCAAATCCACCAGGCACTCCTTGGAAACTCTATGGGGCAGTTCTACTCTGTCCTATAGGGTCACTATGAGTCAGAATTGACTTGACGGTAAGGGGTTTGGTTTTTGGTATTAGGCCCTTAGTGTTGTACCTATTTTCGCTTCCATGATCTTTATTGTTTTAGGTTTTATATTTACGTCTTTGATCCCTTTTGAGTTAGTTTTTATATATGGTGTGAGGTATGGGTCTTGTTTCATTTATTTACAGATGGAAATCCAGTTTTGCCAGCACCATTTGTTAAAAAGACTGTCTTTTCCCCATTTAATGGACTTTGGTCCTTGGTCAAAGATCAGCTGATCATAGGTAGATGGATTTACATCTGGGTTCTCAATAGTGTTCCATTGGTCTATGTGTCTGCCATTGGAACAGTACCAGGCTATTTTGACTACCATGGCTGTATAGTAGGTTCTAAGTTCAGGTAGTGTGAGGCCTCCTAATCTGTTCTTTTTCTTCAGTAATGCTTTGCTTATCCAGGGCCTCTTTCCTTTCCATAGAAAGTTGGTGATTAGTTTTTTCATCTCATTAAAAAATGCTGTTGGTATTTGGATCAAGATTGCATTATATCTGTAGTTCACTTTGGGCAGAACTGACATTTTCACAATGTTGAGTCTTATCCATGAGCATAGTATGTTTCTCCACTTATGTAGGTCTTTTTTGGTTTCTTGCAATAGTGTTTTGTAGTTTTCCTTGTCTAGGTTTTTGTGTCCCTGGTTAGATTTATTCCTAAGTATTTTATTTTTTTAGGGGCTATTATAATTGGTATTGTTTTCCTGATTTCCTTTCCGAAGTTCTCTCTGTTGGTGTATACAAATCTAACTGATTTTTGTATGTCGATCTTGTATCTTGATACTCTGATAAATCTTTCTATTACTTCCAAGAGTTTTCTTGTGGAATCTTTGGGGTTCTCTATGTACAGGATCATATCATCTGTGAATAGGGATAGTTTTACTTCTTCCTTTCCAATTTAATGCTCTTTATTTCTTTTTCTTGCCTTGTTACTCTAGATAGGACTTCCAGCACAATGTTAAATAGAACTGGTGATAAAGGGCATCCTTGTCTTATTCCTGTTCTCATGGGGAATGCTTTCAGCCTCTCTCTGTTGAGAATGATGTTGACTGTTGGTTTTGTATAGATGCCCTTTACTATGTTGAGGAATTTCCCTTCTATTCTTATTTGATTGAGAGTTTTTATCAGGAATGGGTGTTGAACTTTATCAAATGCCTTTTCTGCATTGATTGAGATGATCGTGCAATTCTTTTCTTTTGTTCTATTTATATGGTGGATTACATTGATTGATTTTCTAATCTTGAACCATCCTTGCATACCTGGTATGAATCCCACTTGTCCATGGTGTATTATTTTTTTAACATGATGCTGAATTCTATTGGCTAGAATTTTGTTAAGAATTTTTGCATCTATATTCATGAGAGACACTGATCTGTAATTTTCTTTTTGGTGGGTGTCTTTGCCTGGCTTTGGTATCAGGGTTATGCTGGCTTCATAGAATGAATTCAGGAGTATTCTCTCCTTTTCCATGGTCTGAAATAGTTTGAGTAGTACTGGTGTGAACTTTTCTCTGAATGTTTGGTAGAATTCTCCAGTGAAGCCGTCTGGGCCAGGGCTTTTTGTTGTTGTTAGATGGTCAGCTTTTCAACTTTCATGGTATTTGGGACATTTTCTGCCAGCAAATCTTCAACAATCTTTTCTGTATTTTCCATTTTCTCCCCATCTTTTGGAACTTCGATCACATGCAATTTTTGCTCTTGATTGTGTCCCACATAATTCTTAGGTATTCTTCATTTTTCTTCATTCATTCCTCTGATATTTCCTCAAACAAAGTGGTGTCCATTGATTTGCCTTTAATCTCACTAATTCTGTCTTCCATTGTTTCAGATTTGCTCCTAACACCTTCTCTTGATTAGTCCATTTCTGAAACTTTGTTGTTTATCATTTGGATTTCTAGTTGCTGTTTTTGTATGATTTCTAATTGTTTATTTATTTTGACATTTTGTTCTTGTATTATTTTCCTGAACTCTTCTATTGCTCTGTCTGTGTTTTTCTTGATTTTGGATATGTTTTTGTTGGTTTTGTCTGTGTTTTCCATGAATTTGTCTATATTTTTCTTGGTTTGGTCTGTTTTCCTTGATCTTTTTCCTAATCTTTTGGAGAGCCCTAAATATTAGTCTTTTGAATTCCATACCAGGTAGTTCCATTGCCTTTTCTTGTACCAGAAGGTCATCTGATTCTTTATTTTGCTCATTTGCTAGAGTCATCTTGTTCGGCTTTTTTATATTGTTTGATATTGTCTGCTGTTTCTGAGACATTAAGGTATTATTTTCTTTACTTATTGATTGTATGTTTGTTTCATCCAGCTCCTTTATTTTGTTTTGCTGTGTCAGGGATCTGGGCTAGGCATGCTTTGCTGCTTGCTCATCTGTGGGCATGATAGCTCTCACCACCTTGGCCAGGTGGACAGGGCAGCAGCAGGCAAAGTAAGCCTGTTTCACTGTACACTGGTTTGGCAAGGTAGCTGTGGGTGGTTGGGTGGATGCTGTCTCTCTCCCTCCTGATATTGGTCCAGCAGTATGGGAGCATTCAGAGACCCTCATCAGATAGGCAGGGGTGTTGGACAGGTCACTCCCCTTTTTCATGCAAGACTTAAGTTCCTGGAACACAGCCTTCCTTTCCACCCCTACTCTGTCATTATTCTCAGAATGTCTACAACTAAACACTTCCTTGACCTCCTCAACTCCAAAGACTTTTTCCTCAGCCACCCACCCTTTCTTTGGTCATACCTAGATTTTGAAATCTCTATCTCTAAATTTTTGAATTGATAATCAACTCTTCATATATACCTATAGTTCACTTGCTTAAATGCTCCATGAGAAAAATTCTTCAGCTTCATCAGGCCTCTAATCCATTGATCCCCACCATTTGCTGTTTGTCATCATTCCATACCTGTCTCTATTTCCTTCTTACCTTCTTTTAGATTCTTTTAGATTCAGAGTCCACCATAACCATCACTCTCTTGTAACTATCCTCAGCTCCCTTGCTCATTTTACCTCCATCACACTCTCCTGGACACCCCATATTCCTAAATGAGCCCAACTATCAACTTTTCCTGAACCTGCATCTTAAAACAAGGATATTGGGGGGAAATCAACCAATCACACAGAGGAGTATCACTATAAATTCATGATCATTGCCCTCAGACGGGCCCCAATGTTGCACAGCCATCATGCTGCATTTCCCTAGAAAGTCTCTCTTCTCTCCCCAAGGACTATGTTTCTCACTCCTCAACTCTCCTACTTCCCACTGTAAAAGAAAAAAATAACAGACATCTTACTTTGATTTTAAAGGTTTTTTTCTTACCCATGAAACCAAAAATTAACCATAAAAAAGACTGACTGAAACTGCAAGAGCACTGATTTTTTTTTTCCACAAAAAGCTTCTCTACAGCATTGTCAATGTGTCTTTCCCTGCTAGAAAGGATAGTCAATAACAAAACCATTACCTCATGATTTCACTGAAAAGACTCTGGGCTTCCTCAATTTAAGTTTTACGAGGTCTCATGGCTGAAGGTTGGTGGAGGGCCAAATTCTTAACAGCTACTTTTTAATTTAACTCAGTAAGCATTAAGTACTTGGTCACCGTAGAAACTTGTATTCATTAAGGAAAAATATTTTTAAAGTTTCTGTGAAATCTCCAATATTTAGGAGCATTCTTTTCCATTTTCTAAATCATGTAGGGAAAATCTGGCTCCCCAAATTTGCAAATTGTTTACTTAATTATGAAACAATCAAATATTATATCATTGTTTCAAGCTAATTCAAAGATTTACTTTTAACAATTGTAACTAGCCTACTTTGAGCCACTTGTTTTTAGAGGTAAAAGCATATAGTATGATGGCTTGGAATAAACCTTATATTTCCATTTTTTTGAGTTTTGGTTATTTTTACCACCATCTTCACTTGATGCAGAGGATCTTTACTCATACTTTACTGTGAAAACAGAAGCCACTAATTAGGAACACCCTAATCTTCCCATGGCCAGATCTGCAAAGGTCCAGCCTCTGTAGGCTCCTCTCCTCCTTCCCCCTGCCCCCCACCCCTTGAAAAGAAAGGAACATCCCTTTATTCAAGTCTAGTCCCTCCTCATGTGCCCTGCCCTCCACCTCATCAGGGACTCTTCCCCTTCAGTTACCTCCCTCCTGCACCATTACTCAGTCCTTCTCCACTAGGTGGCTCCCATCAACCTGCAAACATACTCTAGAATCTTCCATCTTAAAAGAAAATTCCCCCAAACCCACGTGCCAGTCTAGCCCAGATCCTCAGGGCTCAGTTTAAGTGTCCCTTCTCACTTCACTTCCCAGTGCTTATCCAGCACCTATTACTGAGATACGTATCTGTTGAATGAATGAGTGAATACCCATGTATATAGCTCATTTGTTCCTATAGGCTTATCTGATCTGTATAAGGCTCCGTCTAACTGTAATAATTGGGAGGATGGTCTGCCTCTGCTGGTCTGTCTCGGCCTCTGCTCTCTCATCCAGGCTACCTAACTAGAAGCCTTGGGCCTGGAACATTCTCTGAAATAAAAGACAGGCTGGGAACTGGATGTCTCTGTCTCTCCTACTTTCTTCTCCTTATCAGAAAAGCATCCCTCCCTGTTCTAGGCACACAATAACTTTCTCCATCCAGCTCATGCACAGGCACCAGATGGCACCTTGTCAACCCCGCTTCTAAATCTGTTCCTGTCAGGGAGGGAACAGGGTCCTCATTTGCAGCACAAGACAGGTACGTGCATAACACATACCCTGCGCCAGTGGCAGGAGGCAACTTGCTGGCCATGGGAGACCACATCCACAATTGAAGCTGACCCTGCTCTATCTCTTTTCTATGTGAGTAAAGCATTGTTCCATCCGGTGCTTCTGTGTGATTTGTGTCTTTTGTTGGCTACCTCAAATCCTGGCACAAGAATAAGGTTGACTATTTCTGAGTCTCATCCATTTCCTCTTCCTGTTCCTGTGCCACAATGAGGAGCTGGAGCTCTGAGTGAAGCCATTTGCCTTCAGCAGCCACTTAGGGAGAGTCTTACTGGGCTGCTCCAGCAGCAAGAATTGCCACCCCAAGGGCTGGCTTCCATTCTGCCACGCCTGGCCCTGGTCAGTTCTGCTTTGACCTCCTAGTCCTGTGTGGCATTCTGCAGTCTGCTGGTTGGCCTCCATGGCAGCAAATTATAGTATTCAAACACTTCCCTGAAATAAAGCCAGGCAAACAGATGGCATGTCTGAGTGAAGGCTTAGCCCATGGTGTTAACTGGACATGCTTGGCTTCATCCTCACCCCTGTCCCTCAGCCTTAGATAAAATGGAGCCCCTCTCTCTTTTTCACAAAACAAATATAATTTCACCTAGGCATTCTTTTTTCCTGAGTCAAATCTGCCACCAGGAATGTGGTTTGGTATTTCTTTCCAGAATTGAGGTAGGTTTCCCTACCCAGAATTTTGAGTCATGTGGTAGGCAATCATTATTCTTTTATCCAGTTGAGTTTGTGACAAATAATCCCAACAATTGAGAGGTACATAAACAATGAACACCAATAGGTCTTTTCCTATTTTAGGGTTTTATGTCCATCACCTGGAGGAATCTAGAAGCATTCAGGTAAGAAGAGCTTTCTTAACCCAAAGACTCTATATGACAGTCCCTGACTAAAGAAATTCCCTAAATTTATCTTCTAAACAAACAACCTTCATATTATTTCTTCAAAAATCTTATAGATTTATTCATTTACATCTTTAATGAGCCATGCAGAGCCATGAATCACAAATCACAAATGTAGGTGATATTTGGCCATCAGACTACAGAAATTAAGAAAAATCAGCCCATCAGACTGAGAAAAATAAGAATAATACAATAAACTAGTCATAAAGCTGAATTTGATCAATTCAAGGTATTGTTCTTTGTTGAGACTGTGTCCTTCCCACTTTTTTTGGAACTAAAAGTCTTATCTACCTTGAAATAATGGTGATAATAGTGGGGGGGAGGTAGTCTAGAAGAGTTACATCTAAATTAGTCCTCCAAATTTGCTCTGAAATTTTGCTGGTAAAATCCCAAAGTCTGAGAACCACTGAGCTGGAAGGTGTATCACTCTTCCAGAAAACAGCCCAGGATTTTCTTTGTTCACCTGAGGATGTGGGCTCAGAGGACTTTCAGCAAACTGGTCTCCAACTGCACACTTTTCCTAAAATGAGAAGACAGCTTCTTGGGTTATTTTGGTAATCAGTTATTGCTAGCAAAACAAGAGAACAAAATGAAGAAAAGAAGAATAAAGCATAACAGACTCTAAAGATCATGACTCCTAGTCTCAGAACACAATTGCAATGATTGCCCCCCCAAGTCTTCTATATCTCTATGTGGGTCATGGCTGAACTTCTCGAGAAGGAGGGACCATCCCCAGGGCTCTGCACATGCCTTCCCTTTCCAAAGACAGGAGGACACACACACTGGTTCAGAATACAAGGCTGCGAGCTCCACAAAGACAAGGGATAGGTTCTGTGTTTCTCAGCACCCCCTTGCCTAGCACCTAGCACGATGTCTGAGGGGCGGCTGCCCAAACCAGCTTCAGTTGTGCCCTTAGCTACAGACTTGGGTTTTAGTAATTGGGTAACTAAGGAAGTGTGCTGGGGTCACTTCCTCCCTAGGCCATGGAAGGTCTAGTCCTGGGCTATTCCCAGGTTCCCTTTTGTTTACCCTTTTGTTTTCCTTTGTTTGTACAGACACATCCTTGAACACCTGTTCTCAAGCTACCCAAACTTACATAGCCAGAATTGCAGCTGGACCGCCCAGGAACCTATCAGGGCGAGTATGTGATACCCTGCAAACTGAGAGCTCAGGAATTTGACCACACCCTCCAATTATTCTTAATAAATTCTATGCACAAGGGCATGACATTTTACTCAGCACCTACTTAGCACGTTTGCCAACCTGTGCTTTGTTGAACATTCATATCAACCTCTATAAGAACTCTAAGAAAAATGGTATAATAAAACTCAAAGTAATTACACAAACTAAAGCCTCATTATTTTTATGGGTTATGCCTAAAATGGCAAAGTAACCTACACGTGACAAATGAAATAATTCTTCTAAAATATGTAACAAATGTTCTCTCCTTTTCCTGGGGGCAGACGATGGTTTCCAAGTTTGGCTCACCCTGGAGGCCCTGAAGCTGACCGTTGTTTTGGCTCTGCCAGTTCTGAAAGCTGGGAACCTGCCCAGCCCCACCCACCCCCAAACTGGACATCTCTAATCCTGCTATTGGAATCCCAGGGTGGTGCAAATGGTTTACACCATGGCTGCTAACCAAAAGGTTGGAGGTATGAGTCCACCCAGAGGCACCTCAGAAGAAAGTCCTGGTGATCTACTACTGAAAAATCAGCCATTGAAAACTCTGTGGAGCACAGTCTACTCTGACACACATGGGGTCACCATGAGTCATAGTCAACTTGACGGTAACTAGTAATCCTGCTATTTGCTGGGATACCACACATTCCAGGGAGCCATACTCAACTTTATAAAGAACTATCATCTCAGCCCAGCCTAGGCCAGCCAAGGTGTGATAGCCACATGCAGCTGAGAGATGAGGCTGCTCAGCACCTCAGCAAGGTAAACAGCTGAGTGGGGCAGGTTTTGGGGCAGGGAGCAAACAGGTGGGCACAAACAAGATTCCTTCAGTGAGCATAAGGTCATGAAGCCAGGCTGAGAAGCCTCTTGCTTTTGCTAGTAGGATACAGACCTTCAGAGTTGTAAGGAGCCTTGGAAAACCAGAAAGGCTTCTGGGCTGCAAAGAGGATGTCTGGGACTCAGTGGCCTTCTCGGCCACCCTGGGGATCTGTGTGTAGTCTGTGAAGAGACAGATGCCTTGGCCAGCAGGAAATGCAGCCAGGCACTACATAAGACAGAGAGAAGGCCCTTCCTGGGGAGAGAGGAGGAATGGGAGAAATGTGACCTCCACAAAGAGCTGAAGCTGCCAAACTCGAGCACCTCTCCTCTTCGCTCATGCACAGGGGTGGAAAAATCCAGCTGTGTGCTGGCATAGGCAGCACAAATGCAAAATTCAAAAGAATTCTGGAAAGGTAGGCCCTGTGCAGGCTGACATACCACTGTATGTCTAGTAAGATGAAGCTCAAAGTCATATACTGTTGATAATAATATCTGCTACCCATCTGTCACTTTGTCATACTGTGGTGGCTTTCATGTTGCTGTGATGCTGTAAGCCATGCTACCAGTATTTCAACTGGTGAAATAGGGACATCCATGGTAGACAGGTTTCAGCAGAGCCTCCAGACTAAGACTAGGAAGAAAGGCCTGGTGATCTACTTCAGAAAGTTATCCAATGAAAACCTTATGGATCACAATAGAGCATTGTCTGATATAGTGCTGGAAGATGCAAACATATGAGTGATCACGAATATGGCACAGGACTGGGCAATGTTTCATTGTGTTATACATAAGGTCACCATGAGTTGGAGTCAACTCAATGCCAACTAATAATGGCAACAATAATAATATCAATAGCAATACTAAGGGCTTTACATATATTGCATCTGTTGATCTTCACAATAACTGAAAGAGAGAGGTTCTGTCACTATTCCTATTAGTAGATGAGGAAACTAAGGCTTTGTGGGGTTAAATAACTTGCCCAAACACATATAACTATTGGTAGTGATTTGAATGTAGGCAGGTGGGTTTTAGACCAGCTGGGATCCGAGCCCAGGAGGCTGGCCCAGAGCTGACTTGCCAACCAGGAGATTTCTACAGCTTCCAATACAATGTGCACTGTGCTGTATCATATTGACTCTGCCGCCTCAGTCTTGGACCTGGTCTCCTTTTATTAATTTATTTTTTAACAATAGGTAAGAACTACTGAACCAGATTCCCTTATCAAAAGCAGGAAAAACCATTTTTTATTTGAGGGCCAAATACCTTCCCCTCCTTCCAGGGACTGTTTGTGGCAGGGGTCAGAGGACAATGAGACATTTCCTCTATAAACAACACACTCTTTCTGCCTCGACAAAGTTCCCTCCCTGGGAGAAGACGCCCTATTTCTCAGACGCCACGGAAGTTCCCTTCTTAGTTCCCCCAAAGACACCCATTTGCTCAAATGGTTTCAATTTCCACCTAACTGTTGAAAAACAGACAGTTACAGAATGTTGTCTCTCTGCACCCCTGATCATTTGGGTGGAGGCAGCATAGCCTCGGTATATGGTTTTCCTGGGATGAGAGGCAGTCCTTCTCCAAAACATGGTGCACAGACCCAGAAACTAAATCATCACAATAGTAAGAGTGTGTCAACCAGGACGATGGAGCTATTGCTCTGTGAGAGTACAGTCATTGCTATCTTGCCAAGAATATTTTACTAGGAAGGAAACAGGCTTATTAAACAGGAGACTTGTGGGTGTATGTTATGAGAGAAATCCAGTTACTGTCGGAAAGAGAATCTGGAGCTACAAGTGTCAGGTTGGAGTGCTGCCTCCAGCACCTACCAGCTGTTTGATAAGTAGCCTCAGTTTCCTCATCTGACAAACGGGGATGCAGTTTCTGTTCCAACTGTCTTCCAGTGGGGTTCATGGGGAAACGAAAGTTAAAACATCATACAAATGCAAGTGATTTACTCTACTACTAATATTACATTCACACCACACTACCACACCGGGATTTGCTGAGCTGAAGGCTCCTTAAGCTGTGAGAAAAGGAGCTGGCCATGGAGCACACTGCTCCCTAGCACACATGAAACTCTAATTGCCCCAGGTCACAGAGCCTGCAAATATAAGCAGGGTCATATTTATAATCATCATTCATGTTTCACTGCTCCTCCCCTATGTACAAAAACTAGGGTCCCAGACCTTCACAACCCTTCTCCCAGAGTTTCTTGGAGTCCCTGGGGACACTACTGCATCCACTGGGGACCTTCTTCTCACACCACCATTGCCACTGATGCCCTGAAGGCCACAATGTACCCAGGCTGCAGGGGAGTTACCTGTAATATACTTTGTTAGAGGAGTCCCAAAGCAACGCTTCTTGGTATACCATGTCCCTCCAGATTTTCTGAGCGCCCTTTCCACCCAAGACTCAATGAATTTATGGAGGCTGGCTCTGAGAGACAGATTTTGCCCTAATTAGGACCACTTCCCCACTCTGACCCCTGAGGTTCTGACATACAGTAAAGCTCATCATACTTCTTTCCCAGGATGAATTCTCTGCTGGGATGCACCACAAGCTCAGTAGATATGCCTAGACTTTTCTGAAGCCCAGATTCAACATTCACTCTAAACCACCTAAAGAAAGACATAGTTTTTTTCTTTTATTTTCCCCCTAAGAAAACACTGAGAACAGTTGGTGGTGGTGCCGTCAAGACAGTTCCAACTCATAGAGACCCCATGTACAACAGAACAGAACACTGCTTGGTCCTGTGCTATCCTCACAATCGTTGCTATATTTGAGCCCATCGTTGCAGCCACTGTGTCAATCCATCTCGTTGATGATCTTCCTCTTTTTCGTTGACACTCTATTTACCAAGCCTGATGTCCTTCTCCAGGGACTGGTCCCTCCTGATAACATGTCCAAAGTACGTGAGAGGATGTCTCGCCTTCCTCACTTATAAGGAGCCTTCTGTCTGTACTTCTTTCAAGACAGATTTCTTCGTTCTTCTGGTAGTCCATGGTATATTCAATATTCTTTGCCAACACCATAATTCAAAGGCATCAATTCTTCTTTGGTCTTCTTAATTCATTGTCCAGCTTTTGTATGCATATGAGGTGAATGAAAATACCATGGCTTGGGTCAGGCTCACTTTAGTTCTCAAAGTGACATATTTGCTTTTTAACACTTTAAAGAGGTTTTTTGCAGCAGATTTCCCTAATGCAATACCTATGTCATTTGATTTCTTGACTCTGTTCCATGCGCATTGATCATGGATCCAAGTAAAATGGTATCCTTGACAACTTCAATCTTTTCTCCGTTTATCGTGATGTTGCTTATTGATCCAGTTGTGAGAATTTTCTTTTTCTTTATGTTTCTTTAATCCATACTGAAGGCTATAGTCTTTGATCTTCATCAGTAAGAGCTTCAAGTCCTCTTTCATCGAGCAACATTGTGTCACTTGCATATCGCAGGTTGTTAATGAGTCTTCCTACAATCCTGATGCCAGGTTCTTCTTGATACAGTCCAACTTCTCAGATTATTTGCTCAGCATACAGATTGAATAAGTATGGCGAAAGGATACATCCCTGACACACACCTTTCCTGATTTTTAAACCACGCAGAATTCCCCTGTTCTGTTTGAATGACTGCCTCTTGGTCAATGTACAGGTTCCTCATGAGCAAAATTAAGTGTTCTGGAATTCCCAGTCTTTCAATGTTATCCATAATTTGTTATGATCCACAGAGTTGAATGCCTTTGCATAGTCATCTTTCTGGTATTCTCTGATTTCAGGCAAGATCCATCTGACATCAACAATGATATCCCTTATTCCACATCCTCTTCTGAATCTGACTTGAACTTCTGGCAGTTCCCTGTCAATGTGCTGCTGCATCCACTTTTGAATGATCTTTAGCAAAATTTTACTTGTGTGTGATATTAATGATATTGTTCAACAATTTCCACATTCTGTTGGATCACCTTTCTTTGGAATGGGCACAAATATGGATCTCTTCCAGTTGGATGGCCAGGTAGCTGTCTTCCAAATTTCTTGACAAAGATGAATGAGCATCTCCATTGCTGCATCTGTTTGTAGAAACATCTCAATTACTGGAGCCTTGTTTTTAACAGATACCTTATTGCAGCATGATTAATTACTTTTGTGTGTGGCCTTTCTAGCCATGATTTTGTAACTCCCACCCAGGTGATTGTGTGATAGGCTAATTGTGGCCTACCAAGGGGATTGGTCAGTTTTGCCTTAAAAGAGAGCCAATTCCAGAGCAGGAAGGAGCCTACCACCACCAAGGAAGGAGCCAGGAGCAGGGGAGAGTGCAGTGGGATTCCCAGCCCACAGAGACAGAAAGCTGAGTGCCTTCGGGCAGAGACTGAGGACCAGGGAGAGGCATGCCTGCGAGCATAGCTCGGAAGAGGCTATTCTGATGTAAGAACTGTATCTTAAGTGTTCCTGAGCCTGAATTGTAACTGTTACTTCCCTAATAAACCCCATAATTGTGAGTATGCTCTGTGAATTCTGTGTGGCCATTGCGATGAATTATCGAACCCAGTATAGAGTGCTGTAGGAGGGATGGTTGGTGTCAGACTTAGTAAAGATGGCGGAGAGAGGAGGCTTGTCTGTCTTCCACTTCATGGAAGTCAGCCTTGCGCTGTTAATTTTGGTTCTCCTTCCCCCTTGTGGGGTTGGAAGAGGTCAGAAACTGCCCCCAAGCTGTTTTTACTCTTCTGCTGAACCTGGGAGGTGGGAAGAAAAGGAGACATAGCTGTGGATGGACAGGCCAGCCTCTCCCAGGAGAAGCATCTGGCACCTCCCACAAATTTAAAATTGTGTGACGTTTCATCAAAACTTTCTAAAAAACAAAAAACAACAAAAGAACATGTGGGTGCTTATTAGAAAAGATCTCTGTCTTCAGTCCACCAGTCGTCTGTCAGTTTGTCATACTGTGGGGGCTTGTGTGGTGCTGTGATGCCAGGAGCTATGCCACCAGTATTTCAAATAGCAGCAGGGTCACCCATGGTGGAAAGGCTTCAGCAGAGCTTCCAGACTAAGACACACTAGGAAGAAGAACTTGGTGGTCTAATTTGAAAAAATTGGCCAGTGAAAACCTTTACATGGGTAGTAGCAGAACATTGTCTGATATAGTGTCAGAAGATGAGCCCTTCAGGTTGGAAGGCACTCAAAAGATGACTGGGGAAGAGCTGCCTCCTCAAAGTAAAGTCCACGTTAATGATGTGGATGGAGTAAAGTTTTCAGGACCTTCCTTTGATGATGTGGCATGACTCAAAATGAGAAGAAACAGCTGCAAACGTCCATTAATAATTGGAACGTGCAATGTACGAAGTATGAATCTAGGAATATTGGAAGCCGTCAAAAATGAAACAGAACACATAAAGATCATTATCCTAGGCATTAGTGAGCTGGAATGGACTGGTATTGGCCATTTTGAATTGGACAGTCATATGGAATGACAAATTCAAAAGGAATGGCGTCACATTCACTATCAAAAAGAACATTTCAAGATCTATCCTGAAGTGCAAGGCTGTCATTGATAGGATAATATCCATATGCCTACCAGGAAGACTAGTTAATGCGACTATTATTCAAATTTATGCACCAACCACTAAGACCAAAGATGAAGAAATTGAAGTTTTTACCAACTTCTGCAGTCTGAAATTGATCAAACATGCAATCAAGATGCATTAATAATTACTGGTGATTGGAATGTGAAAGTTGGAACCAAAGAAGGAGTGGTAGTTGAAAAATACGGCCTTGGTGATAGAAATGACGCTGGACATCGCATGATAGAATTTTGCAAGACCAACGACTTACGCATTAAAGATATCTTTTTTCAAAAACAAACAGTGACTATGTACGTGGATCTCACGGGATGGTATACAAAGGAATAAAATTGGCTACATTTGTGGAAAGAGACGATGGAAAAGCTCAATATCATCAGTCAGAACAAGGCCAGGGCAGACTGTGGAACACACCATCAATTGCTCATATGCAAGTTCAAGCTGAAGGTGAAGAAAATTAGAACAAGTTCACGAGAGCCAAAGTGGGATCCTGAGTATATCCCGCCTGACTTTAGAGACCATCTCAGGAACAGATTTGATGCACTGAATACTAATGACCAAAGACCTGATGAGATGTGGAAAGACATCAAGGACATCATACATAAAGAAAGCAAGAGGTCATTAAAAAGACAGGAAAGAAAGAAAAGACCAAAACGGATGTCAGAAGAGACTCTGAAACTTGCTTTTGAATGTAGAGTAGCTAAAGCAAAAGGAAGAAATGATGAAGTAAAAGAGCTGAACAGAAGATTTCAAAGGGCAGCTCCAGAAGACAAAGTAAAGTATTATAATGAAGTGTGCAAAGAAGTGAAGATAGAAAACCAAAGAGAAGAACATGCTCAGCATTTCTCAAGCTGAAAGATCTGAAGAAAAAATTCAAGCATCAAGTTACAATACTGAAGGATTGTACAGGGAAAACATTGACGCAAGAAGTATCAAAAGAAGATGGAAGGAATACAGAGTCACTGTACCAAAAAGAACTGTCGACCTTGAACCATTTCAGGAAGTAGCATATGATCAAGAACCAATGGTACTGAAGGAAGAAGGCATCTTGATTGCATGTTTGATCAATTGTCAGACTGCAAAAGTTGGTAAAAATCTTCAATTTCTTCATCTTTGGCCTTAGTGGTAGGTGCATAAATTTGAATAATAGTCATATCAACTAGTCTTCCTGATAGGCATGTGGATATTAGCCTATCACTGACAGTGATGTACTTCAGGATAGATCTTGAAATGTTCTTTTTGACAATGAATGTGATGCCATTCCTCTTCAATTTGTCATTCCTGACATAGTAGGCCATATGATCATCCAATTCAAAATGGCCAATACCAGTCCATTTCAGCTCACTAATGCCTAGGATATCCACTTCATTTTTGATGGCTTCCAATGTTCCTAGATTCATACTTTGTATGTTCCACATTTCAATTATTAATGGATGTTTGCAGCTGTATCTTCTCATTTTGAGTCATCCCGCATCATCAGAGGAAGGTCCTGAAAACTTTACTCCAGCCACATCATTAAGGTAGACTCTACTTTAAGGAGGCAGCTCTTCCCTAGTCATCTTTTGTGTGCCTTCCAACCCGAGGGGCTCATCTTCTGGTACTGTAATCAGGTAATGTTCTGCTGCTACTCATATAAAGGTTTTCACTGGCCAATTTTTTCAAAATTAGACCACCAGGTCCTTCTTCCTAGTCTGTCTTAGTCTGGAAGCTGTGCTGAAACCTGTCCACCATGGGTGACCCTGCTGCTATTTGAAATACTGGTGGCATACCTTCCAGCATCACAGCAACGCACAAGCCACCACACTGCAACAAACTAACAGACAAGTGGTGGACTGAGAACAGTGATCCTATCTAATAAGCACTGACTTTTTTTTTTTTTTTGGAAATTTTGACAAAAGGTCACAAAACAATTTTAAATTTGTAGGAGGTGCCAGATGCTTCCCTTGGGGGAGGCTGGCATGTCCATCCACAGCTACTACTCTTTTTCTTCCCATCTCTCAAGTTTAACAGAAAAAATACACAGTCTACTCCTGAAGGTTGGAAAACATGACTCCCCAACATCCATTCCACCCCAGCTCCTGAAGTGGGCTTGATTAATCTAAGCCAGGCTTGGTAATTCCAGCTCTTTGGCCCACGGTAATTGCTACAGGATGGGTAAATCTATGCAAATTTAAGCCAATAATATATGTGAAGAAGTTTGCTGGTTTTCATGACTCTTAAGAAAGATACAGACTCCCTGGGTGGTGCAGTTAACGCTCTCAGCAGTCAACCGAAAGGTTGGCAGTTCA
>NW_004443976.1:1801330-1819337 GCF_000243295.1 Trichechus manatus latirostris | reverse complement strand
AAAAAAAAAAAAAAACCAGCCATTGAAAACCCTCTGGAGCACAGTTCTACCCAGACACACATGGGGTGGCCATGAGTTGAAATTGCCATGGTTTTTTTTTAAGAAAGCTACAGTACTTGGGAAACCAGCCTCTTTCCCCTCTGGAGATGGACCAGGAAGCACTGCAGTTGGCAACCATTTTCTAATATGAGAGAGACAGCCTTAGGACGAAGACCTCACTTTGGATAGGAAAGCAGAGAGACTGAGAGGACCTGGTCCTTGATGACATCCTTGAGCTGTGGAATCAACCCAATCCACCTCTGGACTTTCTATACATTTCTTTATTGTTTAAAGATGCTTGGGTTGGCTCTGTTGTTATTTGCAAATGAAATCCAACCTTAAGCATCCTAGCTGACAAAGAAATTATTTAAGAAAGGCCATGCTTTGAAATTGGCCTGAATTCTTTTGCCACAGAACTTAAATTCAAGCTTCTCCCTGAAACTGCTCTTTGCCTTATTTGAGAGAGGAATAAAACTGCCAAGAAACCTGGATCATAAAGCTCATCATAAACACCCATGGATTTGTGTCCAATATTTTCCTCAATACTCAAAAGCCCTTTTCACTAAAAGGCATAATTTCTGCTAGTCACAATCACTGAGCGTTCCTCTCTGATCCAATATAAGGTGCGCCTGACCCAAGCCATGGTGTTTTCAATCACCTCATATGCATGTGAAAGCTGAACAATGAATAAGGAAGAATTGACGCCTTTGAATTATGGTGTTGGTGAAGAATACTGAATACACTGTGGACTGTCAAAAGAACAAACAAATCAGTCTTAGAAGAAGTACAACCAGAATGTGTCTTAGAAGAAAGGATGGCGAGACTTCATCTCACATACTTTGGACATGTTATTAGGAGGCATCAGTTGCTGGAGAAGGACATCATGCTTGGTAAAATAAAGGGTCAGCAAAAAAGAGGAAGACTCTTAATGAGATGGATTGACACAGTGGCTGCAACAATGGGTTCAAGCATAATAACGATCATGAGTATGGCAGAGGACCAGAAAATGTTTCATTCTGTGGTACACAGGGTCGCTATGACTCAGAACCAACTCGATGGCACCTAACAACAACAACAACAACATCTTATGTCCCAGCCCAGTTTTCAAAGTTCTCTACCTTCCTTACCCATTGTTAACTACTATTACTCCTTTGGAAAAAATAGTTACAACACATACAGGTTGCCTGCATCTGATGTGACCATCCAAGGAGATCAGGTTTTGGAACTGCAGCCCATTCCACTTCTGAATCCCTCTACCATCTTCTCAATAGTGAAATTGGCACTCTCTGCACAGCTATACAGTACATGCCCTGGAATCAGGTGATCTGAGTTCCAACTTCCAGGGCTGATCTTGGACAACTTACTTAACTTCTCTAAGTTTCCCCAAATGGAGATAATAATAGCACCAACTTTACAGGATTGCTGAGATTTAATTATATAATACATTCATATACAACATTCATTGAAGGCTAGCTGTTGTCATGAGTTATTTAGAGTTTTTTAGAGGTCACATCTTCCTTCTCCAGACCAGGTCCTTCTTCTCATCCCCTGCCTTTCTCCTTCAGCTTCTTCTCTGACAGACTCTTGAAGAAACCAGTTACCCAAGATTTGAAGCTCTAGTTAAAGACCATTTCTGCCCGTCCCATTCTTCCAAATATCCATCCTTCATGTGTCAGCTCAAGGTCTGCTACTTCTTCCACGGTCCTTTCACAATTATTGATTTTCCTTTTTCTCACTGCCCCTAGAATTTATTATCTATTACAATAACACGGCATTTAGGAAGTTATATAAAGTATATAGTAAGGAGCTCTCTGGTGGCACAATGGTTAAGCACTTGGCTGCTAACCAAAATGTTGGTGGTTGGAATCCACCCAGCTGCTCTGAAGGAGAAACCCCTGGCAAGCTGCTTCCATAAAGATTACAGCCAAGAAAACCCTATGGGTAGTTCTACTCTGTCACATGAACTTTGTTATGAGTCAGAATCAACTCGACAGCACCCAACAACAACAATACTAAAAATCAAACTAGCTGCCGTCAAGTCAGTTTCAACTCATGGCAACCACATGTGTTTCAGAGAACTGTGCTCCATAGGGTTTTCATGGCTGTGACCCTTCAGAAGCAGATCACCTGGCCTTTCTTCCAAGGCACCTCTGGATAGATTCGAACAACCGACGTTTCGGTTAGTAGCTGATCGTTCAACCATTTGTGCCACCTAATAAATACTTCTTAAACTGAATCCTACTGAGACCTGGTTTTGAGGGGCCAGACCCAAGGTTAAATGTAAGCACAGATGTGGCTGCCTCAAAACCAAGTATCTATTTGTACTAATCCCTAGTTTTCACAAAATTCCCAAATTCCTTAACGTGCCCTTGTTGGGGTTTCATTGGCCTTCTTAGTTCGTATTCACCTCAGCCCCCTCTACTATTTACACAGCATTCTATTCTGAATTCCTCAGTGCACAGTTCACAAATTTCATCTTTCATATAGCTGGATCTTTAGAACACTTTAGTTTATGCTCCCAATCACAGAGCATCTCTAGCACAAAGCTATAATTTTCCTTCATGTGTCTTCCTGAGCTTGAGGGCAGACCTGTCTTTGAAAACTGTCACTGCTGCCGCTGTCATCATCAGTCATCATCATCACTAACTAGTCACTCTGTGCAGGGACTATTCTAAGAAATGAATATATCTTTTTTTAAATTTTTACTGCACTTTAGATGGTTTACAGAACAAACTCTCTCCTCATTAAACAGTACACATACTGTTTTCTGACATTCGTTAACAACCCGATGAAATGCCTTGTGTTCCCTCTTAACAGCTTTCCTGCCCCTCCTGTCTTCTAGTCCTTGCCCCTAGGCTGGTGTGTCTCTTTAATCTCATTTTGTTTTATGGGCCTGTCTAACCTTTGGATGAAGGGTGAACCTCAGGAGTGACTTCATTACTGAGTTAAAATGGTGTCCGGGGGCCATCCTCTTCAGGGTTTCTCCAGCTTATGTCAGGCCAGTAAGTCTGGTCTCTTTATGTGAGTTAGAATTCTGTTCTACATTTTTCTCCAGCTCTGTCTGGGAACTTCTATTGTGATCCCTGTCACAGCAGTCAGTGGTGGCAGCCGGGCACCATCTAGTAGTACTGGACTTAGTCTGGAGGAGGCCATGGTACTTGCAGTCCATTAGTCCTTTGGACTAAATTTTTCCCTTGTATCTTTAGTTTTCTTCCTTCTCCCATGCTCCCGACAGGGTGAGACCAGTGGAATATCTTCCGATGGCTGCTCACAGGCTTTAAAGACCCCAGACGCTACTCACTAAAGTAGAATGTAGAAAATTGTCTTTATAAACTATGTTATGCCAATTGAGCTAGATGTTCCCTGAGACCATTGTCCCCACAGCCCTCAGCCCAGCAATTTGGTCCCTCAGGGAGTTTGGATGTGTCTATGGAGCTTCCATGACCTTGCCTTGGACAAGCTGTGCTGGCTTCCCCAGTATTGTGTACTCTTACCCTTCACCAAAGTTACCACTTATCTACTGTCTATTTAGTGTTTTTCCATCCCCACCCTTTCCCTCCCTCATAACCATCAAGCGTTTCTTTTTGTGTGTAAACATTTTCATGAGTTTTTATAGTAGTTGTCTCATACAATATTTGTCCTTTTATGATTGACTTATTTCACTTAGTATAATGCCCTCCAGATTCATCTATGTTGTGAGATGCTCCGCAAAATCATCCCTTCTTTATCGTTGCGTAGTACTCCACTGTGTGTATGTACCGTAGTTTGTTTACCATTCATCTGTTGATGGGCATCTAGGTTGTTTCCAACTTTTTGCTATTGTGAACAATGCTGCAGTGAACATGGGTGTGCATATGTCTATCCATGTGACAACTCTTATTTCTCTAGGATATATTCCTAGGGGTGGGATTTCTGGATCATATGGTATTTCTATTTCTAGCTTTCTAAGGAAGCAGCGTATCATTTTCCAAAATGGTTGTATCATTTTGCATTCCCACCAGCAGTGCGTAAGAGTTCCAATCTCCCTGCAGCCTCTACAACATTTGTTATTTTCTGTTTTTTTGATTTGTGACAGTTATGCAAGGATGAGATGTATCTCATTGTAGTTTTGATTTGCATTTCCCTAATGGCTAGTGATCACGAGCATTTCCTCATGTATCTGTTAGTCACTTCAATGTCTTCTTTGGTGAAGTGTCTGTCCATATCCTTTGCCCATTTTTTAATTGGATTATTAGTCTTTTTGTTGGAGAGGTGTTGGATTTTCCTGCAGATATCAGAGATTAGGTCTTTATTAGATTTGTAAAAGCCAAAGACTTTTTCCCAGTCTGTAGATTCTCTTTTTACTTTTTTTATAAAGTCTTTTGATGAGCATAAGTGTTTAATTTTTAGAAGATCCCAGTTATCTAGCTTATCTTCTGGAGTTTGTGTGTTGTTAGTTATGGTTTGTATCCTGTTAATGCCATGTATTAGGGCCTCTAGCATTGATTCTATTTTTTCTTCTATGATCTTTATAGTTTTTGGCTTTATATTTAGGTCTTTGGTCCATTTTGAATTAGTTTTTGTGCATACTGTGAGGTATGGGTCCTGATTCATTTCTATGCAGATGGACATCCAGTTTTGTCAGCACCATTTGTTAAAAAGGCTGTCTTTTCCCCATTTGATGGACTTTGGGCCCTTGTTGAAGATCAGGTGGATGGATTTACATCTGGGTTCCCAATTCTGTTCCACTGGTCAATGTATCTACCATTGCACCAGTACCAGGCTGTTTTGACTACCGTAGCTGTATAGTAGGTTCTGAGGTCAGGTAGTACAAGTCCTCCTACTTTATTCTTCTTCTTCAATAGTGCTTTACTTATCCAGGGCTTCTTCCCTTTCCATATAAAGTTAATGATTAGTTTTTCCCATCTCTTTAAAGAATGTTGTTGGTATTTGGATTGGGATAGCACTGAATTTGTAAATCACTTTGGGTAGAATTGTCATTTTCACAATGTTGAGACTACTTATCCATGAGCATGGTGTGTTTTTCCATTTATGTAGATCCTTTTGGGTTTCTTGGAGTAGTGTTTTGTAGTTTTCTTTGTATAGGTCTTTGACATCCCTGCTTGGATTTATTCCTAAGTATTTTATTTTTTTAGGGGCTATTATAAATGGTATTGTTTTACTAATAGCTCATTCTCTTTATTGGAGTATAGGAATCCAGTTGATATTGGTCTATCTTGTATCCTGCTACCCAGCTGAATCTTTCTATTAATTCCAGTAGTTTTGTCACGTAGTCTTTTGGATTTTCTATGTACTACCGTATCACCCACAAATAGGGACAGTTTTACTTCTTCATTACCAGTTTGGAAGCACTTTATTTCTTTTTCTTGCCTTATTGCTCTAGCTAGGACTTCCAGCACAATGTTAAACAGGAGTGGTGATAAAGGGCCTCCCTGTGTTGTTCCTGTTCTCAAAGGGAATGTTTCAGCCTCTCTCCATTAAGAATGATGTTGGCTGTTGGTTTTGTATAGATGCCCTTTATTATGTTGAGAAATTTCCATTCTATACCTCTTTTATTGAGAGTTTTTATCAGGAATGGGTGTTGAACTTTGTCAAATGCCTTTTCTGCATCAACTGAGATGATCATGTGATTCTTTTCTTTCCTTTTATTTATGTTTTGGATTACGTTGACTGATTTTCTAATGTTGAACCATTCTTGCATACCTGGTATGAATACTACCTGGTCGTGGTGTATTATTTTTTTGATACGATGCTGAATTCTATTGGCTATAATTTTGTTGAGAATTTTTGCATCTATATTCATGAGAGATACTGGTTTGTAATTTTTGTGTGTGTGTGATGTCTTTGCCTGGTTTTGGTATCAGGGTTATGCTGGCTTCATAGAATGAACTGGGAAGTATCCTTTCCTTTTCTGTATTCTGAAATAGTTTGAGTAGTACTGATGTAAGCTCTTCACTGAATGTTTGGTAGAATTCTCCAGTGAAGCCACGTGGGCCAAGGCTTTTATTTGCTGTGAGTTTTTTTTTTTTTTTTTACCTTTTCAATTTATTCTCTTGTTATGGGTCTGTTCAGATTTTCAAAATCATTTTGTGTTAGATTGGGTAGGTACTGTGTTTCAAGAAATTCGTCCATTTCCTCTAGGTTTTCAATTTTTTTGATAGTTTTTCATAATACTCTGTTATGATCCTTTTTATTTCAGTTGGGTTTGTTGTAATGTCCCCCATTTCATTTCTTATTTGGGTTATCTGCCCCCTCTCCTGTTTTTCTTTGGTAAGTCTGTCCAGTGGTTTGTCGATTTTGTTGATCCTTTCAAAGAACCAACTTTTGGTTTTGTTGATTCTTTCTATTGTTTTTCTATTCTCTATTTCATTTATTTCTGCTCTGATCTTTATTATTTCCTTTCTTCTGGTGGCTGTGGGCTTTTTTTGCTGTTCTCTTTCTATTTGTTTGAGTTGTGTAGCTAATGTTTTGATTTTGTCCCTTCTTTTTTGATGCGTGCATTTATTGCTATAAAATGACCTCTGAGCACTGCCTTTGCTGTGTCCCAAAGGTTTTGGTATGATGTGTTTTCATTCTCGTTTGATTCTAGAAATTTTTTGATTCCACCTCTGATTTCTTCTATTAGCCAGTGGTTTGTTAGCAGGGTGTTATTCAGCTTCCATGTGATTGATTTTTTTTTTCCTTGTTCTTCCAGTTGTTAATTTCTACTTTGATGGTGTTGTGGTCAGAGAAGATACTTTGTATTATCTCAGTGTTTTGGATTTTGTTGACGGTTGCTTTGTGGCCTAAGATGTGGTCTATTCTGGAGAACATTCCATGTGCATTGGAAAAGAATGTGTACTTTGCAACTGTTGGGTGGAGTGTTCCATATATGTCTATGAGGTCAAGTTGGCCGATCATGCCTTTTAGATCTTCTGTATCTTTGTTGAATTTCTTTCTAGATGTTCTATCCTTTACCAAGAGTGGTGTGTTGAAGTCTCCTACTATTATTGTGGAACTGTCAATTTCTCTTTTCAGTGCTGTTAAAGTTTGTTTTATGTATTTTGGAGCCCTGTCATTGGGTGTGTAGATGTTTATTATGGATATGTTTTCATGATGGATCATCCCTTTAATAATTATATAGTGCCCTTCTTTGTCTTTTATGGTGGATTTTGTTTTAAAGCCTATTTTATCTGAGATTAGTATTGCCACTCCTGCTCTTTTTTGGTAGTTGTTTGTTTGATGTATTTTTTTTCCATCCTTTGATGTTTAATAAATTTACATCTTTGTTTCTAAGGTGTGTCTCTTGGAGACGGCATACTGATGGATCCTGTTTTTTTATCCATTCTGTCATTCTCTGTTTATGGGTGCATTTAGGCCATTTATGTTCAGTGTAATTATTGATGGATGTGAGTTTATTGCTGTCATTTTGAAGTGCCATTTTTTATGGTGCAGACATTTTCTTTGTTTCTCTTACTTTCCTGTGCTAAATTCCTTTTGTTTGTGGATTTGTTTTTTGTAGATTTTTGTTTTTACTGAGACTTTATGTTTTTCCTCTTTATTTTGATGAGTAAGTTTGTTAACTTTCTTTGTGGTTACCTTGAAATTTACCCTCATCTTCCTAGGTTTGAACCAGTCTATTATTCCTTGGTATTGCCTTGCCTTTGTCTCCACTAGAAAGTTCTATAACTGTACCATTTATTCCCTCTTTTATTGTTCTGATGTTGTTTTCGTTTACAGATTAACCTCTCTGGTTCTCTGCTGTAAATCTTTTGGTTTTAAATAGTCCTTGAGAGTTCATTTCCTAGGCTGGTATCTGGCTGGTGTGATCTTGCGTCCTAGATTCAGGCTGTCCTCTGATGTTGTTTGGTCTCAAACTGAAGGACTCCCTTAATAATTCTTGTAAATTTGGTTTGGTTTTTACATATTCCCTTAATTTCTGTTTATCTGGAAACATCCTAATTTCACCATCATATTTGAACAAGAGTTTTTTAGGATATATTATTCTTAGTTGGCAATTTTTTCCTTTCAATGTTTTATATATGTCATCCCATTGCCTTCTTGCCTGCATGGTCTGCCGAGTAATCAGAGTTTAGTCTTATTGTTCTCCCTCTGTATGTGACTTTTCTTTTTTCTTGAGCTGCTCTCAGGATTCTTTGTCTTTGGTTTTAGCAAGTGTGATTATGATATGCCTTGGTGATTTTCTTTTGAGGTCTATCTTATATAGGGTTTGTTGAGCTTCTTGGATGGTCTGCTTTTCATCTCTCATGATATTAAGGAAGTTTTCTGTCAGCAATTCTTCAATGATCCTCTTGAAACCCCTGTCTGCGCAGCTTCACCGTGCTCCACCACGGCTTCCCCTCCCTGACTTTGTTCACCATCCTTGCAAGCCGTGGTTTGCTCCAAGCCTGCCACCCTTGCCAACCGCAACCTCTAACCACAGTTTGTATTTGGCGCCAGATCTTTGCGCATGCACAGGCCAGGATCTTGGTGCATGTGCAGATCTGAAGAATTGTGTCCTTACCTGACCCCGGACCTGAGCATCACTGGAGGGGGAGATATTCTCCAGCACACAGCACCACCCAAGCTCCTTTGCAAAGCAAGAAGTCCCACAAAGCAGACTTCCTATGAAGAGTGACTCAGCATGACTCAGCACCCATATCTCCAAATTTGAGCATGGGAGGGCTTGGGGTATAGGGTTTCAGGTGCCAATCCCTGCCCCCTGGGAACTCGAGGACATAAAAGGTCCAATCCCTTCAGGCAGGGAGGGTGTGGTCTTTCGGCCACTAGGCCCCAAGTTGCTCCTTGTCTGTGCAGACAATAAATTACCACTTTCTGTTTCCCTTGCAATTGGCGTCCATCTTATTTTAATGAGTTAATAGGACAGGTCAAGAACTCGAGGAATTCAGTTACAAATTCTCGTAACTCCGCTGGTACCCGCAGACTCTTAAACCTGGGCCGTGAGTATCTGGACCCCTGCAACCCCTTAAGGCGCGTCCCGATCTCGTTTGATCAGTAAAGAGTCTCGGGTGGCCACCATGATCCTCATGCCGGGATGAAGTCTGCTGAGTTCCCACCTCTTGCTTGGAAACAGAAACTGGACCAGAGAGGGTTAGAGTCCCTTGCCTAAATTAAGGTAAGCACGCTTGACCAGGTTGTTCCACTGGTCTTGGGGGTTAGAATCCCCCGAGGCACTAGGCAAGATGAGGGTGGCAAAAGCGCAGTCCTAAGACCAGACGCCAAGGATAAGAGTCCCATTACACAACGAGGGAAGTAGGCATCGTGGCCCCTGGGACCCATCTTTGTCTAGTTGAGGTCCCAAACCCCATCAGTGACCTGAGGGTTAGAATTCCTCTGAGTCCATTTGTGGTCACCCTATTGGCATTTTGAGGTATGTGTCCCTCTGGGGTCGCCCTGCCATTGGCGACACTCTTTCGGAACACTCTTCTTTCTCTCTCTCTTTCTCTCCTCTCTCTCTGCTCTCTATCCTTTATTTCCTTTCTCTTTCCTCTCCAAGGGGAAAAGGGTGGCTTTTCACCCCTAGGTAAACTGTAACCCCAAGAGTTAATCAACCTTGGCAGTAGGCTTGGGTTAAGAATCCTGGTAACTGAAAACCTAGTAGTGGTAAATACTTAAAGGGAATGGGGAACAAAAGTTCAATACTTTGTGACTCCCCTCTGGCGTACATCATAAAGAATTGGGATTTTTTTCAAATCTGCGGGAATGAAGAAGAAAAAACTAATTTTCTTACGTAATACTGCTTGGCCCCAGTATTGTCTAGGGGACCAAAGAAAGTGGTCAGTGAATGGATCACTGGACCACAACACCACTCTTCAGCTAGATTTATATTGTACAAGAAATGGTAAGTGGGATAAAAAACGTTATGTGGAAGCCTTCATCTCGTTGCATAGTTTACATAGTGATAAGGAAACTCAGAAGGCATGCAAAATCTGTGTGCAAAAGGAAAAGTCCACTGCACCACTGCCATTGCTAGTGGCAGATGACCCTTTCGACCCCAGCAGCATGCGCGGCGGCTCTCCTCTCAAACCTGTGCCAGGAGGGGGAAGGGCAGCTGGGGTGAGAAAGAGAGGGCTGGTGGGAGGGGACGAGAAGCACACTACTGCCCCCATTCTTAGCGACTGTTATTTCCTGGGGCCAGGGTGAAGAGGTGGAGAATTGAACAGAAAAGCAGGGCAGTCCAAACGTCCTGGGGATCTTCCCCTGTCTTCACCACATACGAGAGGTGGGACATTCTATCAAGGGACAAATATGGCCCAGGGTGCTGCAGAGCCAGGACAGAACCAACAGGAAGGGCCACCCTCTGGCCAGTATCCCCTCCACCAAACTCCATCAGTGGATGGGGGCTTGGTTCAGGTTCATGTTCCCTTTAGTACAGTGGACCTGATTAACTGGAAGAATTACACCCCAGTATATCATGAAGACAGGATAAAAATGTATAAACTGTTTACTACCGTCTTTAACTCTTGATCCCACATGGGCAGACTGTCAATCTCTCTTAAGCACCCTCCTCTCCCCAGAGGAAAGGTGGATGGTCCTAGGCAAGAGGAAGCCCTGAGACGACATGATGCTCAGCCAACGGGAGACGAAGTTGCTGACATCTTTCCTCTTTGAGACCCCTGCTGGGATCACAATCACCCAGCAGAGTGCAGTATGCTCACCCATTATCAGGACTGTCTCTTAGTGGGCCTTAAAAATGCAGTATCTGAGCCCTTAAATTGGAATAAGGTATATGAAATTAAACACCATAAAGATGAGTTATCTAGCTCTGTGGCACAAAGGATAGTGCGTTGGTCTTCTAGACAGATAGAGGCACTCAAAGGTTGTGGGTTCGAGTCCCACCAGAGTCGCCAAGATGAGGATCCTTCAGCATCCTTCTAAAGGATTTATAGAGTCTTTACACAATATACCGATCAGGATCCAGAGGATCCGGCAAATGCTCAGATGGTCAATAGTATTTTTATGGTAAGATGTGCCCCAGACATCAGGAAAAAACTCCATAAAATAGAGGGGGCAGTAACTATGAGTATCGGATACCTAGTCGAGATGGCATTCAAGGCCTATAACAACAAGGAGGACGAAGACAGAAAGATCCAGGTTGTCCTACTAGCAACAGCAGTACAGGTTAGGCCCCCCAAAAGGAGAAGACCCATGGGCCTTAGCAGGGCCCAACCCTGGCCCCCACTGGAAAAGAACCAGTGTGCAAATTGTAAGAAAGAGGGCCACTGGAAAAGAGAGTGTCCCAGGGAAAAGAGCGAGCAACGAGTACTTCAGTACCAGGCCTCTTTGGTTGATAATTTCAATGTGTTGGTCCAATCTGTTGTCACTCTAAATCCAGCCACCCTTCTTCCCAGTCTGCCCCTGGGAGACCCCATCCACCATGACTGTGTCCAGGCAGTGGACCTGGTCTATGCCAGCCGCCCAGAACTACAAGATCAACCTCTAGCGGACGCTGACTTAGAGATCTACACGGACAGGAGTAGCTTCGTAGAAGGTAGCCAACAAAGGACGGGCTACACAGTTGTCAGCCGCACCAAGGACCACGAAGTGAACGTTCTCCCAAATGGAACCTCACCCAAAAAGCCGAGCTGGTTGCAGTGATCCAGGCTTTGAGGCTGGCCAAGTCCAAGTGGGTGACTGTTTATATGGATTTGAAGTACGTGTTGTCAGTTTTACATGCACGGGGCTTTGTGGAAGCAGAGGAGGCTTTTGAATTTGGCTGGTAAAGAAATCAAACATGGCCAACATATTTTACAACTCCTTGAGGTGGTGTTACTCCCTGCCGCTCTGGCTGTGGTACACTGCAAGCGTATCAGCAGGAAGTTACAGCAGTGGCCCGGGGCGACAAAAGGGCTGACTTAGAGGTCAAGCAGACAGCAAGAACAATGACCCCAGTAGTAGTGGCTGCCCTCTTTCCACATCCTAGCTTTGCCACAAGCCACAGAAGACCCTGGTTACAGTGACAAAGACCTTTATGTGGCCCATTAGTGGCAGCTCCAGAAAAAGGATAAGTGACTCTGTATGAGGGATGGGAGACATCCGAAAGCACCTACACAAGGCCACTCAGTATGGGTGGGAAGCAATGTATGATTGGGTAAAGAGACACCTTGTCAACCGGAATTTGCAGGCTACTGTCAGAGACATTGCTGGACAATGTGTCACTTGTCAGCAAAACAACCCCAAGACCTTCTCGGCAGTGCCAGAGGGGACCCAGTACTAAGAGTATGTTCTAGGAAAAGATTGGCAGATAGACTAAACTGAGATGCCCTGGACTCCAGGTAATTACAGGTATCTGCTGGTGTATGTAGACACCTTTTCCAACTGGGTCAAAGCATTCCCCTGCCGGACTGAGAAGGCTGCAGAATTTGCCAAAAGACTGCTGGAAGACATCATCCCCAGATTTGGCCTTCCCCAAACCATAGGGAGTAAATACTACCGAGGGTTTCAGTCCCTCTGTGACCTGCTCTGTCAAAAGTTCAAGTCCCTCCGAGTCCACCTGAGTGGTCTGCTCAGGTCACACAGCTCGTGGCTGGACAACTATGGATTAAGTGGCACCTCTGCAGTGGCTGGAGACCTCAGTCCAGTGGAAAAATAGAAAGAGTGAACTGGACAATTGAAGCCCATCTGGCCAAACTTTGCCAGAAGACCTAATTAACGTGGGTTAAGGCCCTTCCCTTGGCTCTGTTCAGGATTAGGGTTGCACCTCAAACCAAACTTAAGGTAAGTCGTTTTGAGCTTATGCACGGGCATCCCCTCCTCCGTAACTTCTGAGAGGGCTTAAATACTTTGGGTCCTGAAAACACTCAGGAGGCTAAGAACATGCATGAGCAAGACTAGCTCACTATTAAACAATATTTGTATTCTGTGGCAGGGATGCTTGACCCTTTTTACAGGTACACAACATGGCAGACTCTTCTACAACCCAAAGTCTGTCTCCACGTCAAGACCTGGAACACTACAAACCTGGCAGGAGAATGGAAGGGACCTTTTGAGGTGTTGATGTCAACCCCCCACTGCAGTCAAGATCACTGAAAAGGGAGCGTGGCTCCACCACTTTCCCTTCGAACCAGCCTCTACTCCTGATATTGACCAACAAACAGACCAACTGGCAGGACAGTGATAACTGGAAGACTCAGGCTTTAGAGGATTTAAAGTGATCGTTTAAGAAGAAACAGGCAACGTAGACAGTTACAATTTTGCCAGCTGACTGTCATCCCCTGGTGCCTGTGCGAGTTGTCTGCCTTATTGGTATTTTCTGGCTTTGTATGACCTGGTGCTTGTTCCCTACGGGGCTCAATGACTGACTTTCAACTAGTTCTGTTCATAACTCTGTTCACGTTTGCCACCCACATGCGGCCTTATATCCTGTTTGTTTATCTTTTATGTCTCTCTGCAGGAGAGGCAGGGCCTCCAGAGTGGCAGGATGTCTGTCTCATGAGCACCTCGAGCGCTTTCCACTTGGAGGATTGCTGGGTCTGCTTCACCCACCACTAGAACAGGTGACGGTGTGGAGGCAGTCCCGGTCATCAATTGCACCCAGGTGCCCCCACCTGCTAGAGGCACCACCGGATTCCCCACACAATGGGTCTCCCTCTGGGCCCGTCTTTCATTCACTGCTGTGAATGGAATTGACATTTCCTGGGTTGAGGGCCGGAACTGCTCTGTCTGTTCACGGCCCATTGGCTGGGAGTTTAATTCCTCTAATTACAATAGGGACTTTGTCCAACAGGCTATCCTGAGTCTCACTGACTCTGATGCAAAAACCCCAGACAACTGGAGTGAGACAACTTGTCTCCAGACTAATTGGACCAACCAAATCTGCTACACAGTGGCACCTACCAAGGGAAGATATCCAGGAATTTCCCAAAAACTTTTTATTTGCTCCCTAACTATTGCTTGCCCAACCACATGGGGCTTACACCCCCAGGCACACTCAATTACTCCAAAGCATATTTACAATGCCACAGGTGAGAACAGCAAAGCCCCACATGCTGAGTATACCAACCTGAACTTTATGGTCTCCTAGCCCAGAACTTTCAGAGCAACACTTGACTCAAGCAGGCTAATGCCACCCTCAATAACTGCACCATCACTGAATCTTTATGTGCCCCCAATGGATATATCTGGATATGTGGATCCTGCTCATATCCAAACAGCAGCAGCACAGCTTATGGCTGTCCGGACTATGGGTGGGCAACTCTTTGCATCGACCCTGTCACTACCACTGATCAGTACTCCCTAGGATTTGTATCCCCCTCAGGTACCAGTGTCTGCATGTACCAGGCCTCTAACCAAATCTCAAGTTTTAGACGAAACTAGGTTTAATCCTGACTGGGGCAAGTGCCGTAAGAGGGCTCCTGGCCGCGTGGGGAGGATTTGCCTACCAGGAACCCACCCTCTGTAATCTGACTTTGTCCATGGAAAATATTGCACAATCCACTGCTCAAGCTGTGAAAGATCAACAAAAGAGCACTGAGAGCTGAGGCCAAGATTGTGGAGTAGTCAGACGCTTCCAGTGGACCCTTTTACAACAAAACCTGAAAAAACAAGTTATTTGATTATATATAGCAATCTGGGAGCCCTGAACATCAAAGGCAGAGTTGAGGAACCAGACTGAGTGGTAGGGTGAGGGAGAGATGGTTCGGAAGCAGCGAGGAGTTGCCAGACCTGACCCGGTGAGAGCCTGAGCCCTGCAGGCCTAATCAGCTCAGGGGGCAGCGGTGAGGCAGGCAAGCAGCTGTGCTCAGAGGCACGTTTTCAACATCGGGAGAGACCCACACACCAGAGAGTCTACACGGCCATGCAGAACCAGTGAGAAGCAGCCCTCCATGAAAGATAAGTACTTGCGTACAGCTTACCACACAGATCAAAAACATCCCCCTTAGGGAAAAACCTCTCTCCCATTTACCTCCCCGCTCCCTGCTCTGCACTGGGTCCCAGACCGGCTTCAGCAATTGCCAAGTCCCCTGGGCCAGAAGTAGGATCTGTCACACGCCTGGAGCAATTCTCCCTGCCTTGAAGAGTAAACAAATTAACAAACGGAGAAAAAATAAACTGCTGACTCCCCTAAGCCAGGAACCCAGGATAGGCACAGCTCCTTTGCCTCGGCACAGGCATAAGGGATCCAAGGACTCTGAGTGCCTTTCCTCGTGCATAGACTTGTGTGGGCTCATCTCAACAGCATAGGCCCTCATTACCATAGTACAACAGGGTATATACCGGAACCCTAACTTCAACTGTTTCAACTGTGAAGTCACAGGTTCTTGATATTTGACACTGCTCTGCCCATTAAGCAGGGTCTTCACCTATCCACATCAGGGGCCTGAGGACTGGTGGCTCCACCTAGCCACCTGTGAGAGGGGCCCATGAATAAGAGGTGCCCTCAAGTCCTTAGGCCAACAGCAGTAGGAGCTCATAGTCCAGCTGCAAAACCCACCCACCTACGTGCTCTAGGGAACAGGGAAACACCTTCATCCTGGACACTCGGGGGCAGCCATCAGCCCCCCTGCCTTGCTCAGAGTGTGTCCCCCCACTGCAGCCAGATGTCTGTGCCTACACCAATCACCCATGCCTGTCTAGGACTGTAAGTGAGAGCCTACACCACACACTTGGTGGCTATCTACCTGAGCACCTGAGCTGAATCCATACAGGAGTAGTGGGCGGACTCCTGAGCTCACATACCTAGTAACAGATCTAACCACCTGGTAACAATTAGAGCTTCAAAGGTGTCAATAATCAAACTAGCTCATACGAGCAGCCTCATTGGGATTTCAAAACAAAACAAGAAGTTAGAACACAGTAAGCAAACCTAAAATAAATAAATATAATAACTTATTGATGGCTCAGAGAGAACAAACAATATCAAATTACATAAAGAGGCAATCCATGATGGCTTCAGCAAGCTCCCAAAATAAAGAATCTAGAAATTTTCCACAGGAGGAAAATGTTTTGGAATTACCAGAGGCAGAATACAAAAGATTAATATACAGAACTCTGCAAGAAATTAGGAAAAAAAATTAAGCAAAATGCAGAACACGCAATACAGGAAATTAAAAAGATTAAAGAAGAGCATAATGACAAATTTAACAGGCTGCAAGAATCCATAGAGAGACAGAAATCAGAAATCCAGAAGATTAACAATAAAATTTCAGGATTAGACAACTCAATAGAAAGTCATAGGAGCAGAACTGAGGCAATTGAAGTCAGAATTAGTGAGATTGAAGATAAAGCACTTGACACCAACTTATTTGAGGAAAAATCAGAGAAAAGGATTCAAAAAAATGAAGAAACCGTAAGAATTATGTGGGATTCCATCAAGAGAAATAACCTACAAGTGATTGCAGTACCAGAACGGGGGGGATAACAAAAAATACAGAGAGAATTGTTGAAGATTTGTTGGCAGAAAACTTCCCTGATATCATAAAAGACAAGAAGATATCTATTCAAGATGCTCATCAAACCCCACATAAGGTAGATTCCAAAAGAAAGTCACCAAGACATATTATAATCAAACTTGCCAAAACAAAAGATAAGAGAGAATTTTAAGAGCGGCTAGGGATAAATGAAAAGTCATCTACAAAGGAGAGTCAATAAGAATAAGCTCGGACTACTCAGCAGAAACCATGAAGGCAAGAAGGCAACAGGATGACATATATAAAGCCTTGAAGGAAAAAAAACTGCCAGCCAAGAATTATATATCCAACAAAACTGTCTCTCAAATATGATGGTGAAATTAGGGCATTTTCAGATAAACAGAAGTTTAGGGAATTTGCAAAAACCAAACCAGAATTACAAGAAACACTAAAGGGAGTCCTCCGGTTAGAAAATTAGTAACGTCAGATAACAACCCAAGACTAGAACACAGGACAGAGCAATCAGATATCAACCCAGATAGGGAAGTCACAAAAGGAAATCAAAGTTAAAACACTGAAAATAGGGAAACAGATGTCAATATGTAAAAGATGACAACATTAAAATAAATAAGAGGGACTTAGAAAACGTAGACATAGATTTTTCATATAGAGAGGAAGTCAAGGCGATATAAAGAAATAAAAGACTGGTGAAAACTCAGAAAAATAGGGGTAAATACTAAGGTAACCACAAAGGAAACTAACAATCCTACAAGTCAAAATAAAAAACGAGAAAAATATAGAGACTCAGCAAACAAAATCAACAATAATGAAAAAGATGAAAAGAAAATAGATAAAGAAAAACGACTCAGCACAGAAAATTAAGTGGAACAAAGAAACTGAACAGCACACAAAAAATAACATCAAAATGACAGCACTAAACTCATACCTATCAATAATTACAATGAATGTAAATGGACTAAATGCACCAATAAAGATACAGAGAGTGGCAGATTGGATTAAAAAAACATGATTCGTCTATGTGCTGCCTACAAGAGACACACCTTAGACTTAAAGACACAAACAAACTAAAACTCAAAGGATGGAAAAAAATATATCAAGCAAACAACACTCAAAAAAGACCAGAAGTGGCAGTATTAATCTCTGACAAAATAGACTTTAAAGTAAAATCCACAAGAAAGGATAAGGAAGGACACTATGTAATGATTAAAGGGTCAATACACCAGGAGGACATAACTATAATAAATATTTATGCACTCAACGACAGGGCTCCAAAATACATAAAACAAACTCTAACTGCGCTGAAAAGAGAGATAGACAGCCCCACAATAGTAGTAGGAGACTTCAACACACCACTTTTGGTGAAGGACAGAACATCCAGAAAGAAGCTCAACAAAGACACAGAAGAGCTAAATGATACAATCAGCCAACTTGATCTCACAGACGTATACCAAACACTCCACCCAACAGCAGCAAAGTATACTTTCTTTTCCAATGCACATGGAACATTCTCCAGAATAGACCACATATTAGGACATAAAGCAAGCCTTAACAAAATCCAAAGCATTGAAATATTACAAGCATCTTTTCTGACCATAAAG
>NW_004443976.1:1799320-1801076 GCF_000243295.1 Trichechus manatus latirostris | reverse complement strand
AAGAGAGCAGCAAAAGAAGCCCTCAGGCGCCAGAAGAAAGGAAATAATAAGAATTAGAGAAGAATTAAATGAAGTAGAGAATAGAAAAACAATTGAAAGAGTTAACAAAACCAAAAGCCGGTTCTTTGAAAAGATCAACAAAATTGATAAACTATTGGCCAAACTGACAAAAGAAAAACAGGAGAGGAAGCAGATAACCCATTTAAGAAATGAGGTGGGTGATATCACAACACACCCAACTGAAATTAAAATAATCATAACAGAATACTATGAAAAATTGTACTCTAACCAATTTGAAAACCTAGAGGAGATGGACAAATTTCTAGAAAATCACTACCTATCTAAACTAGCACAAACAGAGGTAGAACAACTAAATAAACCCATAACAAAAGAAGAGATTGAAAAGGTAATTTAAAACCTCCCAACAGTAAAAAGCCCTGGCCTGGATGGCTTCACTGGAGAATTCTACCAAACTTTCAAAGAAGAGTTAACACCACTACTACTAAAGATATTTCAGAGCATAGAAAAAGATGGAGTACTCCCAAACTGATTTTATGAAGCCAGCATAACCCTGATACCAAAACCAAGTAAAGATACGACAAAAAAAGAAAATTGCAGACCAATATCCCTCATGAACATTGACGCAAAAATCCTCAGCAAAATTCTAACAAATAGAATTCAGCGACATATCAAAAAAATAATTCACCATGATCAAGTGGGATTTATAACAGGTATGCAGGGATGATTCAACATTAGAAAAACAAGCAATGTAATCCATCACATAAATAAAACAAAAGACAAGAAACACACGATCTTATCAATCGCTACAGAAAAGGCATTTGACAAAGTCCAACAGCCATTCATGATAAAATCTCTCAACAAAATATGAATAGAAGGGAAATTCTTCAATATAATTAAGGGCATTTATACAAAGCCAACAGCCAACAACTTCCTAAATGGGGAGACTTTGAAAGCATTTCCCTTGAGGACGGGAACTGACAAGGATGCCCTTTATCACCACTCTTATTCAACATTGTGCTGGAGCAATTAGGCTAGAAAAAGTAATAAAGCCATCAAAATTGGTAGGGAAGAAGTAAAATTATCTCTATTTGCAGATGATATGATCTTATACACAGAAAACCCCAAAGAATCCACAAGAAAACCACTGGCACTAACAGAAGATTTCAGTAAAGTTTCAGGATACAAGACAAACATACAAAAATCAGCTGGATTCCTTTACAACAACAAAGAGAACCTCGAAGAGGAAATCACCAAATCAATACCATTTACAATAGCCCCCCAAAAGATAAAATACTTAGGGACAAATCTAACCAGAGACATAAAAGACCTATACAATGAAAACTACAAGATACTACTGCAAGAAACCAAAAGAGACCTGCATAAGTGGAAAAACATACCTTGCTCATGGATAGGTAAACTCAACAATGTGAAAATGTCAGTTCTACCCAAAGTTGTCTATGGATACAATGCAATCCCGATCCAAATTCCACTGGCATTTTTTGATGAAAGGAGAAACAAATCACCAACTTCATATGGAAAGGGAAGAGGCCCCAAATAAGTAAAGCATTACTCAAGAAGAAGAACAAAGTGGGAGGCCTCACACTACCTGATATTAGAACCTATTATACAACCACCGTAGTCAAAACAGCACGGTAGTACAACAACAGATACATAGACCAATGGAACAGAATTGAGAATCCAGACATAAATTCATCCACCTATGAGCAGCTGATAT
>NW_004443976.1:1776824-1797657 GCF_000243295.1 Trichechus manatus latirostris | reverse complement strand
GGCCCCTGGATTCTCTATCAGCCCAGAACTAAAACAATTTCCAAGGCCAACTCTTCAGACAGGGATTGGACTGGACTGTGGGACATAAGGTGATACTCGTGAGGAGTGTGCCTTTTAGCTCAAGTAGATACAGGAGTCTAAACGGGTAGCTTCTGTCCAGAGGTGAGATGGGAAGGCAGAGAGGGTTGGGAGCTGGTTGAATAGATATGGGGAATCAGCGGTGGAAAAGAGGAGTGTGCTGTCACAGTACGGGGAGAGCAATTAGAGTCACATAACAATGTATGTATAAATTTTTGTGTGTGAAAATATTTAAAAAAAAAGAGCATTGACTGTCTGGTGAGGGTGGTCTTAGATCATCGTATAGCTCTGGACTACTTGCTAGCTGAACAAGGAGGCGTTTGTGCAGTAGCCAACGTTTCTTGCTGCATTTACATCAACACCTCCGGAGAGGTAGAAATAAATGTGAAAAAGATTTATGAGAAAGCTAAATGGCTACGCAAGTTCAACTAAGGCCCAACTTCACAGGATATCTGGGATATAGTAAAGGGTGCAATCCGGAGCTTAATCTGGTTTCTTCCCCTTCTAGCACCCTTGATCATGGTCGTTCTGCTACTTGTATTTGGGTCTTGTACGTTTAACCTTTTAGTAAAGTTTGTGTGTTCCAGGCTTCAGAAGTTCCACCTACAGATGATGTTATGACAGGGATATCACCCCATCTCCCCCAAACCGGTTCCAGCCAGAGCCCAGTTCTATGCCAGCACCCCTAGCCATTATGAAGCTACAAAAGATGAGACCTTTGGCCCTAAACCCCTTTTAAGAATAAAAGGAACATTTTAGAGGGGGGATTAAAATCCCACGCTACCACGGCTTCACCCCACTCTGCCGCAGCTTGCCCCCCTTCATTCATCGTCCTTGCAAACCACAGCCTCTAACCATGGTTTTTGTCTGGTGCCAGATCTTTGCACATGCATGGGCCAGGATCTTGTGCATGGACAGATCTGGAGAATCTGTCCTTAACTGACCCCAGACCTGAGTATCGCCAGAGGGGAGGATATTCTCCAGCACACAGCACCACCCGAGCCCCTTTGCAAAGCGAGAAGTCCCACAGCAGACTTCCTATGAAGAGTGACTCAGCATGACTCAGCACCTGGATCTCCAAATTTGGGCATGGGAGGGCTTGGGTTGTAGGGTTTCAGACACCAATCCTGCCCCCCTGGGGACTCAAGGACACAAAATGTCCCCAATCCCCTTGGGCGGGGAGGGCATGGTCTTTTGGCCACTAGGCCCTATGTTGCTCCTTGTCTGCACAGACGATAAATTACCACTTTCTATTTCCTTTGCAATTGGCATCCATCTTATTTTGATTGGCTAATAGGACACAACTAGAACCCAAGGGATTCAGTTACACTCTGTGTTTTCCCTGTTCTGGAACTCCAATCACTCGCGAATTTTTGCTTTTGATTGTATCCCAAATAATTCTCAGGGTTTCTTCATTTTTCTTCACTCTTTTTTTCTGATTTTTCCTCAAACAGAGTTGTATCCAAGTGTTTGTCTTCAATTTAGCTGATCCTGTCTTCCATCGTTTCAAACCTGCTCCTCAGCCCTTCTATGACATTGTCCATTTCTGAAATCTTGTTGTTTATCTTTTGGATTTCTAATTGTTGTTTTTGTATGATTTCTAGTTGTGAATTTATTTTGGCATTTTGTTCCTGTATCATTTTCCTGAATTCTTCCATTTTTTTTGTCTGTATTTTCCATGAATTTGTCTGCTTTTTCCTCATTTTTGTCTGCTTTTTGCTTCAACTCTTGGATAGCTCTGAATATTAGAGATTTGCATTCCCTGTCAGGTAGTTCTAGTGCCTTTTCTTCTACTGGAAAGTCATCTGCTGTTTTATTTTGGGCACCTACTGGGACCATCCTGTCCTGTTTTTTTATATGTTTTGATATTGTCTGCTGTCTATGGGACATTCAGTATTTTCCTCATTTAGTGATTGTAGATTTTTTTGTTTTATTTGGTTATGTCTGAGCAGGTGGGCTGTGCGTTCTTTGTTGTTTGCTCATCTGTGGGCATGATACTTTTCACTCCCTTCTCCAATGGGCAGGGTCAGTCGCTCAGGTATGGTACAGCAGGGCAGGCCCAGCTGAAGGGGAGTTGCTGGGATGGGTTGTTTGTGGCACATATTAGGGCCGACATGGCGGGCCAGGAATCAGTGCAGGGCAGGTTCTGGTAGGCCGTGCCTGTGCTGCTTGGGGGTGTGATGTTCAGCCCACGGTACAGGTAGGCAGGAGAGAGGGAGAGGTTGTGATGTGTGGGGCTAAGATGGGTATGGGAAAGGAGAGAGAGGAGAAAGAAACAGGAGCCAAAAAATAAAAAGTGCTGACGGAGTTTGCCATTGAAGTGGAGAGACAAGAAACCAAGAAATGAAGAAAAAGAAAAAGAGGAAAAAAATAAAGTAATTTTTTTTTAAAAAAGAAATGTCCCAGGGATCCCACCAGCGACCAGGGAAGTGGCTCCCAGGCCTCAGGGCACAGCCCGTCTAGAAGTGGCAGAGATGGCACACAGCACCAGGTATTCAGGAGACAAGAACAGAAGGAAAGCAGTGAGAGATGAGAAACTGAGAAATGAAGAAAAACAAAAAGGAAAAGAAAAAGTCCCCCCGGGATCCCACTGGCGCAGCTGTGCAGACCGGGGAAGTGGCTCCCAAGCCATGCAGTACAGCCTGGATAGAAGGGGCAGAGATGGCACACAGTGGCAGGTATTCAGGAAACAAGAAAAGAAGTAGAGAGAAATGAAGAAAGACAAAAAGGAAAAAAGAAAAAAAAAGAAATGCCCCCAGGTATTCCACCTCCACAGCTGCGCTGACTATGGAAGTGGCTCCCAAGCCACGCAGTACAGCCCGGCTAGAAGGGGCTCCCAAGCCACAAAAAGAAAAAACAAAACAAAACAAAAAAAGGTTCTGGGGATTCCACAAGCGTAGTGGCCCAGACCGGGGAAGCAGTTCCCCGGCCGAGCATCACTTCACAGCCTGTCAAGAAGAAGCAAAGATGGCACACGGAACAGGTGTTCATAAGAAAGCAGGGGGAGAGGTGAGAGGCAGGGAAGAAACCAAAAGAAACTGAAAAAAGCAACACCAGCAACAAAGAAATGGCACTGAAGGAGCTGGCCAGTGTGGACAGGGCGAATCTAAACAGCATGGAGCCAGCGCCTCCCAGCCAAGCAACCACAGCCAGCTAGGAAGCTGTGGAGGCCAAGCAGGGAGAAGAAGGGTGGGGGTGGGAAAGCATATATCACTGGTTACCAGGTGCTCTATCTCCTGGGAGCTCTGTGAAGCTGCTTTCCTGTAATCCTTGTCTGTCCATCTCCAGCAGGAATCCAAGATGGCGAATCTGTGCTGTGTTAGCTGATAGGGGACCTCCGCTTGTATCTCTCCTCACTCTCTGTTCTCTACCAGTTTCTTATTCCATTTTGTGCTTGGCTGAGTTCTTTATCTCTTCATTTGATGCTTAGGGTTCAAGTATTGATGTTTCTCTCTGTTTTACTTAGTTTTTTGGGTCTTTGCTGTGAAGGGACGGTGTGGTGCTTCTGTCTATAGCACCATGTTGGTTACGCCTCTTAGTAAAAATATTTTTAAACTAGGTGCAATCAATAGGATGCTATCAAGGCAGAAGACGAGTGTGATGGCCTGTGGCTTAGTCAGAAATGAATATATCTTATTTCTATGAGATAGGGTTTTACAGATGAGAAAACTGTAGTTTAAGAGGATTACAGTTTAAACCATTGTTTAAAACTGTCCTACTTCTTATTTAAATATTTATTGTAGTTAAATAAGTAGCAGGATATGACATAGACCCTGCCCACAAAGAGGACAGGTGCCAACCGTATATTTAAATTATCTCTGTAACTCCACTTTCCTTTCCAACTAAACTGATAGCTCTCCTTTTCAGAGCAATCTGAAGTTAACTATAGTTTAACTTGCCCAAAACCATCTAGTAGCTATATAATGGAGGCCAGATTTGAGTGCACATTTGTGACTCCAAAGCCAGGCAAGTTCCCAGGTAGACTGTCTGGGGCTCTTCTTACTGATCCTGGGATAGGACAAGGCTATTCCCAGGTATCTTCCACTCTCTCAGTAGAGAATGAGGTGATCACTCACTAGAAGATTTACGAAGCTTCTTTTAACTTGACTGGTAGTGGCAAAGCTGGACTGTCCATCCCTCGGTTCCTGTCTACCCTTCAGCCCTGTCTTCTCAGGAGCCTTCCCCTCCTTAAGAGAAAATAGGCACAATACCTCCCTCACCACACTGAACTGCCATTTTCTGTCTCTCCTGAAATATCTTTACTTCATTTTAAATCTTTCCTAACCACTCAAGTAGGAGCCTTGGTTACACAGTAGTTAAGTGCTTGGCTGCTAACTGAAAGGTTGGCAGTTCGAATCCACCAGGCACTCCACAAGAGAATGAAGTGGCAGTCTGCTTCCGTAAAGACTGCAGCCTTAGAAACCCTACAGGGTAGTTCTAGTCTATCTTATAGGGTTACTATGAGTCGGAATCGACTCGGCAGCAATGGGTTTGGTTTTGATTAACCACTCAAGTGTCCTCTGGTGAAAAGTGTCACTATCTGCTCCAGAGCTAAGCCTGTTCTGAGAGATGACTTGAGGAGTATTTCCATATGCCTGTCTCCTCTCCACCCAGGATTCGTTCATACATTCATCAAGTATTTATTCTGCATCCATTACATAATACTGTTGTTGTTGTTAGTTGCTGTCAAGTCAGCTCCAACTCATGGTGACTTTGTGTATAACAGATGGGAACATTGCACAGTCTTCATGATCATTAGTATGTCTGAGTCCACTGTGGCTGTTGTGTCAATCCACCTCATTGTGGAGGTCACAAAATATGTAATAGGATATGACACAGGCCCTGCCCACAATGAGAACAGATGCCAACTCTATACTTACAATATCTCCGGAACCCCACCTTCCTTTCCAATTTGATGGCTATCCCTGCTTTTCAGGCTGCAGCAGCCATCTTGCCATTGTGAAGACCAACCAATCCAAGGACCACATCATTAAGCTGAGGATGAAAGAACAGAAAAATGGAAAGAGCATTGGTGACATTTTTGAGCTGTTAAACTAACTCTAAAACTGTTACCTTCAGTCTTCAAGTTACATGAGATGACAAATGTTCTTATTGTTCAAGCTGAAAGCATCCTAAGTGACACCTTCCCTCATGTGGCAGGAAATATGACAAATGGCAGTCCTAAGCTACACCTTCACCGCTTAAGATTCAAACAAGAAAGAGATCTTCTCTCTACAAGTCTCCATATCGAACATTATGAAACGACCCTAACTGATCCTGTTTAGTGCACTTGCCCAGCCCTGGGTCAATCACTGGGTCCGGAAAAATGCAGTACAGTCATTAGCTCAGGATGCAGTACTGGATATGAATCCCCCTTGTGACCAAAGCACACATAGTCGCCAACCAAAGCAACATGTCCACTAAAATGGGGTTTAAGAAAGAAGGTGAACACCTGGTCCTGAAATTATCTATGAAAGCAAAAATGGGCTCTAGAAAGCCATATATGATGGCAGCTGTAACTCAGAGAGGGTGGTACAGGTGGATTCCATACACTGTTACTTTAAAAGTGGGGAAAGGGTGATAGAAGCAGCACAGGTGATCCCCTCTTCTCTCTAGTTGGGTTGGAGAGGTGGCACAGGTGAAGCCCCTAAGGAGCATACCCTGGGTTTGGGTACAAACTTAGGAAAACAAGGCTTGGGCTAATCTAAGAAACTAGATTCAGCATCAAGTTTGGCCACACTGGTTTCAGAATTCATAAAACACAGAAGACAGAGATAGTAAATATGATAGTTGGGAGAGAGCAAGCCTGGATAAATATAAAATGCAAGTGAAGAAGAAAGTGGACAAAATTCATACTGAGGAGATCCAGATAGAGATGTAGGAAGATCTACTATGACCTCTGACCATACCTTCCTTTTCTGTTTAGATTTACTTCTCCCCAACATGACCTATCAGCTGCAGCATCCCACAGCTAGACAGACTACATCTTAAGAAAATGTGCATCAAGGAAGCTTCCTGAAGGAGTCAGGTTACTGCCACAGAATCAAGCTAATGATGTGCCTCATATCTGCTGCCCTGACCAAGCACCAAGAAACACCACTTTCTGTGACCTTTAGAGCATGTGCTCCCCTCCCACTCTGGACTTGAGTATGTGGCTTCTGGGTCCCTGTCAGGTTTGAAACCTTACCCTACCTGGAACCTATCCTGACACTCATGTTGACCTATTGGTTGTAATTCCTTCCATTGAGAGTAGGAGAATTTGTAGCTTCATTTTGGAAATACGGTGTGGGTTATGAATTGAACTGTGTCCCCCAAAATATGTGCTGAAATCATAACCCCTATACCTGTAGATGTAATCCCGTTTGGGAATATGGTTTTCTTCATTATGTTAATAAGGCCATATCAGTGTAGGGTATGTCTTAAACCTGCTCACTTTTGAGATATAAAAAGAGCAGATTAAGCACAGAGAAGCAAACACAAATGGAGGGGAAAATACATGTCATGTGAAGATCGCCAAGGAATCAAGGAATGTCAGATCTGTAGAAACTAAAAAGGATCAACCCCCAGAGCTAACAGAGAGAGAGCCTTCCTCTAGAGCTGATGTCCTGAATTAGGACTTCTAGCCTCCTAAACTATGAGAAAATAAATTTCTGTTCTTTAGAACCACCCATCTGTGGTATTTCTGTTACAGCAGCACTGAGAAGCTAAGACAGTTTGGCTTCATCTTGGGGACCTGGGGAAGAGTGTGTTCATTCTGTCCTATAGACTAGAAACACATGCCTGTGCGGTGCACCCAACAGCCCAGGGAATATCGCGTCAGGCTCAGGCATGCAACACATGCCCTCCAAGCTTACATCCAGGCAGTTGGGATTACAAATCTGCATCCTGGAGATTTAAGTCCTTGCACTACTATCCTTTCCAAAATGAATATTTGTTTTGGCTTCAGCAAAAAGTACACATAAAGGCCGAGGCAGCTGGGTGGTACTATAAGTCATCTGCTCAACATTGTTTGCTTCTGGCAAGTTGTTTTATTTGCTTTTCTAAGCTTCTGCCATAGCACTCATTCAAAGCCAGTTTTTCATTATTTAATGGCATGAGGAAAGGACACAATATATTAAGTTTTTAAAATCAGATTATAAAATGAATTGTACACTACGTGCCCAATTATGTCAAAAAGAATAACTTTAGGTGTATGTGCATATACACATATACAACAGGAAGTGATAACAAAATGGTTGTCTCTGCATTAAGTTATTACAGATATTTACCTTTTTGTGCTTTCCCTTGTTTTCCATTTTTTTATAACAACTCATAACTTATATAATCAGAAAACAGTAACTCTAAGAAACCTGTTGAACTCTGGTGGTTCAGTGATCGTCTTTACAATCAGAGCCCTCAGGATCTAGGAGTCAGAAGACTTGGGTTTGCATCCCAGCTCAGCCATTTACTAATCAGGACTTTGCAAAAGTCATTTACCTGATGAACCTCAAGTTTCTTCACCCGTAAGATTAGAGCAGTACCTGCTTTGTCTAATTCTCAGGGACATTGTAAGATTCTGAACTTTAAAACAATGTATTGGAAAACTAGATAATGAATGGGTAACATTCAAGTGACACCACATTCTCCTGGTTGCCCTCATCTCTGTGACTGTTTTTTCAGTCTGCTTTTTTTGCTCCTCCTCCTCTACTTGGCTATTACAGGTGAGAAGCTCCTCGAAGCTCAACCCCAGGCCAGCTTCTCTTCCCACTCTATTCTCTCTCCCTAGATGATCTCATCCATTCCCAAGGCTTCAGTTATAAATCTGTAACTGAAAAAATGACTACACAAATGACTCACAAATTGATACCTCTGGCCCTGACTTCTCTAACTTTCAGACATGTAGATTCAACTATTTTCTGAACATAAAAACCTGACTTTCTCACAGGCACCTCAGATATAACACAACCAAAACTAAACTTATGACCTTCATAGATCCCACAACAAACCTGGCTTACTTCATGATTCTTTTCTCAGAGATTGGTACCAGCACCAAATCAGAGGTACAAACCAGAAACCCAGGAAGCATCTCTATCTCCTTCCTTCCCTCATCTTCCCTGTCCACTCCATCACTCTTGCATATCCCAAATATCTTCAGAACCTCTACATCTCCACTGCCATTGCTATAGTCCAAGCCATCATTGTCTCTCACCTGGATTAAGGCAATAGCCCAACAGCCTCCAAACTAGAATTCCTGCATCTACTCTTTGGCTCCCTCTAATCCATTCTCCATACTACATCCAGATAATGCTTTTTAAAAAATCAACTTTATTGAGGTATCATTTGTGTGCAATAAAATTCACATTTTTAAGTGTACAGGTCAATGAGTTTTGACAAGTGTATGCATTCAGGTAATCACCACCCAATAAATACAGAGAATATTTTGAGCACCCCAAAAACTTCTTTCATGTCCTTTTAGACTCAATCTCTCTCCCATTCCTGGTTCCAGGCAATTATGGATCTGAATTTTTATCTGACTGTTTTTTTATCACTATAGATTAGTTTTGCTCATTCTGGAATTCCATATAAATGTAAACATACAGTATGTACTTGTTTGTGTCCAGTTTCTTTCACTCAGAATAATATCTATTATATCCATCCATATTATAGTGTGTATCTTAGGCTCGGTTCTCTAGAGAAGCAAAACCAGTAAAGCACGTGTGTGTGTGTGTGTACATACATAAAGAGAGACAGAGATTTATATCAAGGAAATGCTCACACAGTTGTAGAGGCTGGAAAGTCCCAAGTCCATGGGTCAGGCCGAAGGCTTCACCTGACTCATGTAGCTGTAAGCGCTTATGAACCCAAGATCAGCAGGTCAGACAGCAGACCTCTGGCTCACAGGCTGTGGAGGCCAATGAATCCCAAGATTGGCAGGTAAGCTGCTAACTCAAGCCCCAAGAACAGGAGGCCAGATGATGATCCAGATGCAGGATCCAGAAAGAGCAAAAGCTAGTAAGTTTTTCCAGAAAGTCCACATATATTGGATGCATGCCACACCCCCAAGGAAACTCCCTTTCAACTGACTGATTGCTCATAGCAGATCTCATCATGGAAGTGATTATATTATACCAGATCTCATTATGGAGGTGATTGTATCATTACATAGCTGCCAAACTACATCATAACTGCCAAACCACTGAGAATCATGGCCTAGTCAAGTTGACAAACAATCTTAACCATCACAGCCCACCCCTTGTCAACTTGGCACCTGTACACATCTCCCTAAATCATACCAATCCCTAATTAAAGACATTTATAGTCATACTTGAACCTAATGTGATACAACTAACATGCATACAACCAAAAACACACTAGCCCTGTTTACATCTTATATTTTATAGGTGAAGAATACAAAAATATTGGATACACACTTACAAGAAGAAATACTCGTAACAATTGCAGTCCCCATTTCTGCAACTGGTCACATGGTCGTAGCTGGTATTTAGAACTCCTTCTTCAACGACCCATTCCATATTCCCTTTGCCCTCAGCAAGCACCTCAGCTGGCTGTGGTTCTTTACCTGGTGAGATGACACAAATCTTCATTCCTGAAGACTTTGGGCCATTAGTAGTCCTGTCAGAATTGGGTTGCTGTAGTTTTCCATTGACTTTAAATACTGGGTACTGCAGTACTAAGAGACGTACTAAGGGATCTCCTGCATTCTAGACACACTCTTCATTACCCCATTATGTAATATCAATCCAATTTCTTCTTGGTAATCAGGATCAATCACGTCAGCCAATACAACAACACCCTTCTTTTCCTGTTGATTCAGACGCAGGAAAAGCCCAAAGTGCCCAGGTGGCATTCTTAACTTCCAGTTCGATGGAATCAGTGTTGTGTCTCCTGGTGGGAGCATTCTTCCCTTTGGAACTAAGACCTCTAGACCCACAGAGCATACGTTCACAGGGACAGGAAGCAAAAATATTGCAAGTGGGTCATTAGGGGTAATAGTAAGTGGTGCCACTCTCATTTCCACCCCTTGATTCCTGGACCCATGAATCCTGGCTATGGGAGAAAGAGTGCCATATATTGGATGCTGGTTTAGAGTATATACAGCCTCCTGGAGAACATTACCCCAACTCTGCAAGGTATTGCCACTTAGCTGGCACTGTAATTGTGTCTTTAGGAGGCCATTCCATCATTCTACCAAGCCAGCTGCCTCAGGGTGATGGGAACATGGTAAGATCAGTGAATTCTATGAGCATGGGCCCAAATGGCCGTACTTCATTTGCTGTGAAGTGAGTCCCTTGATCCGAGGCTATGCTGTGTGGGATACCATGACGGTGGATAAGGCGTTCTGTAAGTCCATGGATGGTACTTTTGGCAGAAGCACTGCATGCAGGTAAGGCAAATCCATATCCAGAGTAAGTGTCTATTCCAGTATGAACAAAACGCTGCCCTTTCCATGATGGAAGGATTCCAAAGTAATCAACCTGCCACCAAGTTGCTGGCTGATCACCTCGAGAAATGGTGCCATACTGGGGACTCAGTGTTGGTCTCTGCTGCTGGCAGACTGAATACTCAGCAGTGGCTGTAGCCAACTCGGCCTTGTTGAGTGGAAGTCCATGTAGCTGAGCCATGCATAACTTCCATCCCTGCCAACATGGCCACTTTGTTCATGAGCCCATTGGCCAATGACGGAAGGGGTTGGGAAAAGAGGATGACTGTTTTCCACAGAACGTTTGTCATCCTATCCACTTGAGTGTTTAAAATCCTCCTCTGCCAAGGTCACCCTTTGGTGAGCACTCACATGAGACACAAATATCTTCACTTCTTTGGCCCATTCAGACAGCAATGACTCCCCATTTACCCTTCCCTCCCACTCCTGATAACCACTAATGAACTTTGGTCTCCATACATTTGCCTATTCTAGATATTTCTTATAAGTGGGATCAAACAATATTTGTCCTTTTATGACTGACTTATTTCATTCAGCATAATGTTTTCAAGGTTCATCCTTGTTGTAGTATGTATCCGGACTTCATTTCTCTTTTATGGCTGAGTAATATTCCATTTCATGTATATACCATATTTTGTTTATCCATTCATCTGTTGATGGACATTTAGGTTGTTTCCACCTTTTGGCTACTGTGAACAGTGCTGCAGTGAACATTGGTGTACAAGTATCTGTTTGTGTTCCTGCTTTCAATTATTTTGGGTATATACCTAAGAGTGGAATTGCTGGGTCATATGGTAATTCTGGAGCCCTGGTGGTGTTGTGATTAACAGCTCAGCTGCTAACCAAAAGATTGGCAGTTCAAACCCACCAGCCGCTCCTTGGAAACCCTATGAAGCAGTTCTAATCTGTCCTATAGGATCGCTATGAGTCGGAATCAACTCAGTGGCAATGGGTTTGGGTTTTTTTTATGGTAATTCTATGTTTAACTTTTTGAGGAACTGTCTAACTGATTTTCATAGAGGCTGCACCAATTTACATTTCCTCCAGCAATAGATGAGGGATCCAATTTGTCCACATCTTCGCCAACATCTGTTTTTTATTTTTTTTATCATTGCCATCTAATAGGGTGAAGTAGTATTTCACTGTGGTTTTGATTTGCATTTCACTATTGACTAATGATGTTGAGCATCTCTTCATGTGTTTGTTGTTCATTTATATATCTATTTTATATGTCTATTAAAGTCTTTTGCCCATTTTTTGATTGGGTTGTCTTTTTTTTTTGCTGAGTTGCAAGAGTTCTTTAAATATTCTGGATATTAAGCCCTTATCTGATATATGGTTCCCTCAAATTTTATGTTATTATCATTTTTTCTTGCATCCTTTTCCTGATTTCCTTTAGTTCTTTGTGTTTTCCTTTAGTTCTTTGAGCATGTTTAATACTGTTGTATTATATTCTTCCAATATGCTCATTATCTGAGTTTCCAAAGAGACAATTTCTCCCTTTGTCTTGTTCTTTTGAATGGGCCATCATTTCCAGTTTCTTTGTGTGCCTCATTATTTTTTGTTCAACTAGAATATTACAGTTAGCTTTCTCAATTCCCCCTTTCAAAAGTGCTAATTTCTGCAAGAAACTCCTAGGTGGGCACAGACTTAAGATTTGGCTCACTAATCCCTCCTCTATACTGTGAGATCTCTTGTTCAGGCCACACCAAGGTTTCTGTCCTTCAGCAGCTCCCAAACCAATCAGAAAATGCACATTGATCAACACACCATCTGGCAGACACAGGCTTCAGCCCTTGCTCAGCGCTTTCTCTCCTGCTCTGTCAGGGCCCCCATTCAGAGCAGACTGAGGTCCTAGTTCTTCAGGTCACACCAAGATCAGTCAGAACATATGCCCTAAACAGTCTCCCAGGAAGATCTGTCAGACACCATGACTTACTATGATGCCAGCTATTGGGGCCCTTCTTAGTGCACAAGAGAGCCATGTCCTTTTGCCACACTGGGAGGAGGAGGGGTGAAAAAAGTGGGATAAGAGATTTTCCTACCATATAACACACATCCTTATCTTGATTCAGCTTGCAGATCCTTGCTGGCATCCTTTGCCTGCTTTTTTAGAGTTCTTAGAGCACAGAAATCTAGTTGCTTTTCTCAGTGTTCATGTGGGGAGGGTCAGGAACATACACCTGCTCTCATCTTTCCAGCATCTCAAATAAGATTTTAATGATTTCTAATGACTCTTTCACATTCACTGCATTCATATGACTTCTCTCTAGTGTAAGTTTTCACACTGAGTAAGATATATATATTATGGCTGAGTGTTTTCTCACCTCACTACGTTTGTAGAGCTTCTCTTTAAGATAATTAAATTGCTGCTAGACGATATCTGAAATATGCTTGAGGCTTTCTTCCCATGTGTCATATTTATGTATTCCCTCTTCCTTAGGAGCTGTCTTAGTCATCTAGTGCTACTATAACAGAAATATCACAAGTGGATGGCTTTAACAAGCAAAAATTTATTTTCTCACCATTTAGGAGGCTAGAAGTTTGAATTCAGGATGCCAGCTCTAGGGGAAGGCTTTCTCTCTGTGTCAGCTTTGGAAGAAGGTCCTTGTCTCTTTTGAGTTTCTGCTCCTGGGCAATCTTTATGTGATTTGGCATCTCTCTTCCTCCATCTCTGCTTGCTTACTTGATTGTTTAATCTCTTTTATATCTCAAAAGAGACTGACTTAAGATATACCCTACAATAATCCTGCCTCATTAACATAACAAAACAACCCATTCCCAAATGAGATTATAACCACAGGCATAGAGGTTAAGATTTACAACGCATATTTTTTTTGGGGGGGGGGCACAATTCAATCCATAACAGGAACTAAGCAGTGTGAAAGGATATTTGATTTTAAATTTAAGTGTAAGCTAGTGTTGTTAGAAGTCCTCTAAGTTCAGGGGAGACATAAGAATCAAGACTAGCATCAACTCAATGCTGATTCTTATGCAGTGGAGGTCAGACATACCTCCACTCTCCAAGATTTTCACCAATTCTGACACCAGCCATCCTCTCCCACAGCACCCTCTACTTCTCTGCTGGATTTAATAATTTGTTACAACAGCCACACAGAACTCACAGACCACACTCACAATTATAGGGTTTATGAGGGAAGTAACGGTTACAATTCAGGGTCAGGATCAACTTGGAAGTAAGAGGAACAACTCAGGAGACAGGATAGTTTGTCAATCAGGACAGCTTCCAATCAAGACAGCTCTCAGCTCCTTCTTGGCTGTGCCTGCAGGCAGGCTGCTCTCGGGCCTCTGCTGCAGCCACTTCTCAGGCCGGGCCTCTGCCACTGGTCTCCACTTGGTCAAGTGTTATAGCTCTGTTGGCACCACTGTCAATTGCCCCACTCTGCCAGCAAGCGTCCTGCATGAAGGCGCTCAGCTCTCTTGCTCTGTGGGTCGGAGGTCCACTGCAGCTGCCTCAGTCTGTGGGCTGGGAAGCTGATTGAAGCCATCTCGTGCTGATATCCTGGTTCTTGCCATTCATGCTGTCTTGCACTTGCGCCATCTTGCACCGTCTTGTGCTGTCTCCAGTGTCACAATTCTGTCTCCTGGGTCCAAGGACTTCCTCAGTGCAGGGACCATGGGTCCAAAGGATGTGCTCCACCGCTGGCTCTTCTTGATGGTAGTGATGTCCCCCATGACCTCTGTGGGACTGGACCTTTTAAGCCTAACAGGATGGCAAAACTGACCAATCCCCCGGGTAGACAACAGTCAACTAGTTTGCATAGTCATTGACCAATCCCTGCAAGAGTTTTACATACCTTATTTGCGTAGTGAACTGTCCAATCCCTTTGTAAGATTGTGGCCTAGAAATTTATCTTCGCAGAACTACAAACTCAGGGCTAGAAAGGTCATATATAAAAAGAAACTCGTCCTGCATTAAGTAATGTTAAAATCACATTTCTGGCACTTATTCAACTTGGGAATTTTTATAAGGGCAATTGTCACTTGCCTGAAACCTGTCTCTTTGGCACATGATTTCTCTGCATCTTTCCTAAAGTGTCCTTATGCATTTTTAACCATTCTTATCTTCACCAAATGTGGAGCCCAAAGAGATATTCCCCTAGAAATCTGGAGTTACTTTGAGGCTGTAACTCCACGAGGCACTATTCACACATTCACTGTGATGCAAATGTTATTGGAGTCCTGTTGTGATTCTGCTGGCAGGATCAATTGGAATTAGAAAGTGGAAGATCTTTGAGAGTATGGGTTATGGATACCCCAGGAAAATTTCCTAAAAGGTGCTGGAAATGCCTATATAATACTGTTGCCTTTGTTTCCCGTCAAGGTAAGTGGATAGAATTAACAGAATGTGACTAATTTCTACTTTTCTTAAGTACCCCAGTGCTATGCTGGATCTGTCTAATACTGGTTCATAAGAGCAAACTGGCACAGAAGTTAAGCATTTGGCTGCTAACCAACAGGTAGGCAGTTCAAATCCACTAGGCACTCCTTGGAAACCCTATGGGAGCAATTCTACTCTGTTCAATAGGGTCGCTATGAGTCGGAATTGACTCGATGGCAATGGGTTTAGTTTTGGAAGAGCCAATTATACACATTTCTTCTCAACAGTACATTCAGTTGATGATGGTAGCTTGAAATCAGCCATGGTGGGAGTATTGACATCATGGAAATTTGCAAATAAAACAAATCAGGGTCATCCATCTAAGAAAGATACTCCACTGGTCTCACCCCTTCGGCAGCAAAAGAGAATGAAGAAAACAAGATACAAGGGAAAGATTAGTCCCAAAGACTAATGGACCACAACTACCATGGCCTTCACTGGACTTAGTCCAGTACAACTAGATGGTGCCTGGCTACCACCACTGACTTCTCTGACTGGGATCACAACAGAGGGTCCTGGACAGAGCTGGAGAAAAATATAGAACAAAATTCTAAGTCACAAAAAAAAGACCAGATTTACTGGCTTGACAGAGACTGGAGAAACCCTGAGAGTATGGCTCCCAGATATCCATTTAGCTCAGTAATGAAGTCACTCCAGAGGTTCACCATTCAGCCAAAGATCAGACAGCCCCATAAAACAAAACGAGACTAATGGGGCACAATAGCCCAGGGACAAGGACTAGAAGGCAGGAGGTAACAAGAAAGCTGGTAATAGGGAACCCAAGGTTGAGAAGGGCCAGTGTTGACATGTTGTGGGGTTGTTAACCATTGTCATAAACCAATATGTGTACTGTTTAATGAGAAACTATTCTGTAAACCTTCATCTAAAGTACAATAAAAAAAATTTTTAAACAAACAAACAAAAAAACAAATCAGGTTTTGTTTTTTTGGGTTTTTTTTCCCAAGAAAAGAAATTGTTGGAAATTTACTGGCATACCACTAGCTATACCTAGGTTCACCTGTAACTATCCCAGAGACAGGATGCAACTCTACAATAAAGGACATGTAACATCCATAGATCCCCTGCTTAAAGCCGTTTTAAAATGGGAATTATGCTTGCTTTCTTTTTATGCTTCTATAACAATCAGGAAGTTTGTCCCTTAGAGTCTAAATAAGGTGAAAGAAAATTGTCATTAATGTATGTCATCATAGCTCTCTGAACAATAAGAGGTGTGAAAACATGTTACCCACAGCCCAATCCCCTACTCTCATGGTTTCCGGTCTACCCATAGATATTCTCTTGTAAGTCATTTATAAGTCCATTTTCTGTCCCCCTTGACAAGGGAGTGACACCAGCTGTGGGGAAGAGAAATATATATTTATGGTGGGCAATCTGACAATATGTATTAAAAATATGCATACTATTTAACCCAGCAATTCCAGTTCTGAGACTTTATCTTAAAGACAAAAGATATAGTTATATATGCAAACACGTATTTACACAAGTGCCAGACAGTTAATACTCTGGGAGAAACCTCAACCAATAAGAGAGGGGAGTTGAAAATAAATACCCAGATTCTTTGCTCCTCAGTAGGACAACTCTGAGATGTATTCTACAGTTTCTCAGATGGTACCCAGAAGCACTGGGCCTTGGTGATCACCTGCTCATTAACTGCCCTTAATAAAGTGATTCCTTCCTTCCCTGTTTGACTTGTCCATTCGTTCACTATGCTTCCTGCAATCAACTCCAAATTAACTACCTGCACCTAAACTCTTGTCTCAGGGTCTGCTTTTGGGCAAGCTCATGCTAAGACTGTGTGTCTGAGTACACGTGTGCATGTGTGCATACATGGGTGTGTGTGTTTAAACCTAAACTAATAAGTTATTCATAGGTCTTATATTGATTTATCCCCCTCCCCAATTCCCCTGTCCTGGAAAAAAAAATAAGAAGCAAAAAATGAAGATCATTTTCTAAAACAGTAACTCCTACATGGAGTGTAACTTTCTCAATAATAGAGTTGCTTGTTAATGTTAGATTTTTTTTTCTTTTTAATTGTGTTTTAGGTGAAAGTTGACAGAGCAAATTAGTTTCTCATTCAAAATTTACAAATTTTTTTGTGACACTGGTTGCAAATCCCCACAATGTCTCAGTACTAGTCCCTTTCCCTTTCCACCCCGGGTTCTCCATGTCCATTTGTCCAGTTTTCCTGTCCCTTCCTGCCTTATTTGTCTTTGATTTGGGCAGGTGTTGCCCATTTGGTCTCATATACTTGACTGAACTAGAAGCACATCCATCATGTGTGTTATTGTTTATAGGTCTGTTTAATCTTTGGCTGAAACGTAAACTTCAGCAGTGGCCTCAGTTCTGAGTTAGCAAGGTGTCCGGGGACCATAGTCTCGGGGGTTCCTCTAGTCTCTGTCAGACCAATAAGTCTGGTCTTTTTTTGTGAATCTGAATTTTGTTCTACATTTTTCTCCCACTCTATTCGGAACCCTCTATTGTGATCCCCATCAGAGTGATTGGTGATGGTAGCTGGGCACCATATAGTTCTTGGATCAGGCTGGTGGAGGCTGTGGTTCATGTGGTCCAGTAGTCCTTTAGAATAACATTTCCTTGTCTTTAGTTTTCTTCATGCTCCTTTGCTCTGAACATGATGGCACCAATAGATGTATTTTAGATGGCCGCTCCCAAGCTTTTTAGACCCCAAGCACTACCCACCAAAATAGGATGTAGAACATTTTCTTTATAAACTATACTATGCCAATTGACCTAGATGTCCGAGACCATGGTCCCCAGCCCTCAGTCCCAGTAACTCAGTCCCTCAAGGTGTTTGGATGTGTCTAGGAAGATTCTATGGCTTTGCCTTGGTCGAGTTGTGCTGCCTTCCCTGTATTGTGCGTTGTCTTTCCCTTCACCAAAGTTAACACTTGTCTACTATCTAGTTAGTGATTTGCCCTGCCCACTCCTCCCATCCTTCGTAACCATCAAAGATTGTTTTTTTCTGTATGTAAACCTTTTCTTGGGTTTTTATAATAGTGTTCTCACACAATATTTGTCCTTTTGTGATTGACTTAATTTCACTTAGCATAATGCCCTCCAGATTCATCCATGTTGTGAGATGTTCTTTATCACTGCATAGTATTCCATTGTGTGTAGGTACCGTAATTTATCTATTCATCTGTTGATGGGCACTTAGGTTGTTTCCATCTTTTCGCTATTGTGACTCATGCTTCAATGAAATTGAGTGTACATATGTCTATTCTTGTGATGGCTCTTATTTCTCTAGGATATGTTCCTAGGAGTAGGAGTGCTGAATTATATGGTATTTCTATTTCTAACTTTTTAAGGAGGCACCATATTGTTTTCCATAGTGGTTGTACCATTTTACATTCCCATCAGCAGTGCATAAGAGTTCCAATCCCACCACCTCTCCAATGCTAATGTAGATATTTAATAGATTAGTCTTAAGAGTTCATAGAGAGTACTTTTTCTTTTGAAATAGATTCCTTAAGGCTAGTTCAATATTTCTATCAGAAAACTCCTACTTGTTTTGTAAATCACTTTAGTTCACTCAAGGAGCAAGTTGACTTGTGAGACGGAAGGTTTCAAATTAAAAAAATAGAGAATAATAATTCATACTAAGGATTAAAACATTTGACAATTATTTTGTATACTGAAAATATGTTTGGAAATATTTTCCTGCCTTACTACATAATAGTATTCTTTTGTTATTAAAAGAATCAGTCTAACTGTTTTTCAAAAAACGGTGGGAGGAAGAAGAGGGCAACAAATTGTTCCCATCTTTATTTTTCCTGAAATATTAAGTCTTCTGGTGGAGAAGGATATGTCATTACCTTATTCTACAGCACTTAGCTTGGCAAAGAACATCCAAAACTGGTGAAGAATTATATCTACATTTGAAGAATTGTTCCATTATAGTGATCCTCTCTACTGAATGGGGAACTCTGAGTTGAACAGCTGAGAGAAGAAAAGGAGCCAGGAAGTGACCAGGATTTCTTTCCAGCTTCCAAACCACCACATTATCACACACAGATATAAGACACGGTCCAAAGGGAGCCCAGGAGCAGCCTCAACAAAATTACAGATCTTCCTTGGTCAGGGAAAATATTATCTGGGATTTGTTCCTGTGCAGCCTTCAAAGATAAGAGCTCTGAACCAAGAGCTCAGAGGGAAAAGTAACTTCACAGTACCCTTGCTAATAAACCCTAGGCTATGAATCATTAGCTGCCACCTCTCTGGAGTCCACTTCATCTACACTTAATTTAATAAGTTAAATGCACTCTCCACCTTTTTCCCGTACAAGAGGAATGAGTCCCTCCCTGGATGGAGAGTTGGTTGGTCAGGCATTCACCCAACATGTATCATATCATGAATGAAAAGTGGTAACTGGGAAACAAATCCCAAGAATTTGCTCTTTCTTTTCCTGATTCTCTCTCTCTCTCCATCTGGCTTCTATAATTTATTCCAAAAAGATCTCCGAATCCCTTTTCACATGTGCCTATTACCATGTCAATCATCAAGTACAATTTTTGTGGGGAAAGTGGGAGTTGATGGGAGAGAAGTGCATACTTCAGAAGTTCCCCTTCAGGAAGGATAATCACTTCGAAAGATGTCCTGCACTCCCAGGGACAGGCATGACTCCTAAGGACCATGTGGGAGCATCCAAAAACGCTGGCACATCTGAAAAGGTAAATTTGGGTTGTTTCATCCAAATAAAACCATTGACTTTACAATATATTATTTAGTACCTAATTAGATTTTTTGCAGTTTCCTAAGTGGGCATATCAGAGGAATTTTGAAGAGTGCTTTAGAGTTTTGCCTCCAAGTCAATATAGAAGCCCTCTACTCTTGGCATATTGTGTTCACCAAGGCTTGCCAGATTGTCTAACAGGGAAGAAAGGAAGTTTTGACATCTGCAGTCTCCATCAGTCACTTACTCTTCCAACACCTCTAGCAGGAAGCTCCATTAACGCCCCACATTGGTGACTTGTATGCTCAGCAGTCTTCATCAACATTTCCAGGGCCACACATACATGCATGTGCAAAGAGGAAGTGCAGCATTATGATTAAGAGCAAGGACGCTGGAGCCCAACTGCCTGGTTTAAATCTCAGCTTTATTACTTAACAATAGGCCAGTGACCTAGCCATTCTGAGCTTTGGTTTCCTCATCTAGAAAACAGGAATGATAAGAGTACCAAGGAGAGTCCTTGGGTAGAGCAAATGGTTAGCGCTCAGCTGCTAACTCAAAGGGTGGTAGTTTGAGTTTACCCAGAAGCTCCTAAGAAGAAAGGCCTAGCAATCTACTTCTGAAAAATCAGCCACCGAAGACCCTAGGGAGCACAGTTCTACACTGACACACACTGGGGTTACCATGAGTCAGAACTGACTCAACAACAACAGTTTTTTATTTTGCTTTGTTTTACAAAGAGGGCTGTTATGAGTAATGCTTATAGTGAGACCTGCACACTGCCTGGCACATAATAATTATTCGCTATTATCATCAGGGAAATCTCCTGGCAGGAGGGCTGAAGGAGAGTTTAAAAAAACGAAGTCTGTAAATTGAATTCTGCCTTACCGCAAACCCATAAATATGAAAGAAATGGAATCAGTGCCTACTCCCCAATTTGCATTGCTGAGGATGAAAATCAGGTAGCTTTTATTTCCTACATTTACTACAGAGAAATTTAAACAAGGTCTGTTTTATAAACTGAGGCAATTATCCAGAGACCTAAGGCCAGGTTTATTTTGGAAAAGGAATTTTTTGACCTGGATTAACCAGATGTTTCTTTTTTTTTTTTTTTTTAATATTTTATTGTACTTCAGGTGAAGGTTTACAGAACAGATAGTTTCTCATGTAACAGTAACACACATGCTGTTTTATGACATTGGTT
>NW_004443976.1:1752263-1767916 GCF_000243295.1 Trichechus manatus latirostris | reverse complement strand
GATTGTTGATTCTCTGTTTGGCTTAGTTTTTCGGATCTTTGTTGTGGAGGGACGGCATGGTGCTTCTGCCTAGACCGCCATCTTGCCGGAGTCCCAACCAGATGTTTCTTAATTCTTCATGTTGCTTTATCCTAGCAACCTTCCTAACAGGACAAATTGGCATATCTTCTGACATAGTTAATTTTGGCAAACCAAGCAAAAACATTCAGGGAGAGGAATAAACTAGTACATGTAGGTATCAGCTGTATTGCTTAACTCTTAGAGTCAAATTTTTACACGAACTTAAGACGAAAATTGGGTATCATCAATACTTTCCTTATAAATCCCTTAATTTGCTCATAAGACACAGTACTTAGCATCTGAGGTCATAATAGCTTGCGAGCGGCCATCTAAGATACATCTATTGGTCCCATCTCACCCAGAGCAAACGAGAATGAAGAAAACCAAAGACGAAGGGAAAATATTAGCCCATAGGACTAAAGGACCACATGAGCCAGAGACTCCACCAGCCTGAGACAAAAGAAAAAAGAAAAAAACATGATGGTGCCATGCTACCACCAATGACAGCGCTGACAGGGATCACAACAGAGAGTCCTGTCCAGAGCGGGAGAAAAATGTAGAACAGAATTCAAATTCAGAAAAAAGACCAGACTTACTGGTCTGACAGAGACTGGAGGAACCCCCCAAACAAAACAAGAAAAAAAAAGATACAATACATAGTTATGCATATAACTCTGATAACATGTGTATATAAATGTGTAAGTAAATAATAGAGGTTTATACAAATACGAAAAAATAATTTTATAGTATTTTTAGTATCACTATTTCTCTGTTGGAGTTTTTGTTTGGGGAGGTCTTGGTGCATATAATAGAATTCTTAAGTAAAATGTAAACATGATATGATTTTTCACCAGATATTTATCTCAGGCTACTATATTTTTTATGGATGACACTTGGTAAAATATATCTAGAAATCATCAAATATAGACTGTGGATTTAATAGGTCAAAGGCATCTGAGGAATAGCTTTTCATAGAAAACCTTTCTGTTTTATATGATTTTTTAAAATTGTTACAGATTAAATTGTGTCCCCTCCCCCCACCTCAAAATAGGAGTTAGAATCCTAACCTCTACCCCTGTGTTATGCTAATGAGGCCGTATCAGTGTAGTGTGTGTCCTAAACCTAACCACTTCTTAGATATGAAAAGAGCAGATTAGTCTCAGAAGCAAGCACAAATGGGGGAAGATAGATGTCACGTGAGGATCTCCAAGGAACACTGGGGCTAAGCTGTGAGAAAATAAATTTCTGTTCTTCAATGTCACCTACCTAAGGTATTTCTGTTTCAGCAGCACTGGGAAACTAAGACTATGTACAAGTATTATTTTGTTTAAAATCAGCAACAAAAGATGTAAACTATATAGTCACTTTCCTCGTGGGAAGAACTAGATTACCACTGGGGCTAAGGACATATATTAAAACCAAACTAAAAATATGTGTTATAGGCACAAGTCAGTAATATAAACAATGAGTGACAAAGGTATTCAGAGGATGAACTGTTTTCAACTGTGGTGGTCAAGGAAAAGGCCCAGGAGGAGGTGATACTTAAGCTGGGTTTTAAAGGAGACTGACTTGCAAATTGAAGAGTGATAATGTAAGAACTGCCTCTTGGTAAACAAACCGAAAAAGTATTAATGCCTCCTCAGAAAAGGCAGAAAGCCCTGTTTTAACCAACGATACTATCCAAAGATGTCTCCCTGCAATCTTTCAATCAAATCTGGGGCCACAACATCGCAACAGTGTAAACTATCTAAACTTCCTGGAGAAATTTGAAACGTTACACTTAATTTTCCCTTCACTGAACACAAATCAGTAAAGCATAATCAGTTTAAACTATATAAGTTAGAAAACTTGACAGGATGAAAAATACAACTGAAGTTAGAGACGGGTTGTAAAAACTGAAGAATCCAAATAACCTAACAAAAAAGATCAAAATATAAAAAAATTATCTAAAGACTTAAATCAAGCTCCACAAGACACTACCACTCTCCCTCACCCCCAGATTTTACTTTAAGCAAACACACACCCAGAACTTTAGCTCCAGCAGTAACAGGAGGAGGAGGGTACGCTCAAACAAGCAGACCTAAGCACGGTCTACACAGCAGGTGAGAAGATCGTGCTGAACACCCAAGAGAGTAGAAGCATAGACCCCACAACTAAAGGCACCGTCAGAGTAAAACAAAACAGGCTCTGTAAGCTCAGGAGTTAGATAGTTTTTAGAATATATCTGCTTTCAAATCCTTTGTCCCCATCATGTCCTACAAATTTTAATACTTTGAGATCCAAACTATATTTGACTATAACAAAATAAAGCCAATTCACTGCAGTGCAATCCATAAACTCAAGCAATCCACCCATTCTAGGATAGGCATCTCAGTCAAGGACACCTGCCCTGAGTTTCTAGTTCAGAACAGGTTACCGTAGATGAGGCCTCTGAAAGAAGGATAAAGGTTACTGCCCAACCAAATCTCACTGGCTCCAGGGAAGAAAAGTTTGCTGAAAGAACTTTGTCACCAAAGTTGTTAACTAACACTATTTTAAGAAGTCTGTTTCTAATAATGAGCATTCTTATAGATGACCCTTTCCCCCATTTCAATTCCTAAAGCAAATTACTAAGGAATTCAGGTATGTCAAAAATTATTTCCAGATGTCACTGTTTCTTCAAATAGTATTTTGTCTGTGTTAGCTAATTTTCAGAACAAAAATCTTTCTCTAACATCAGTTGTGCTTTACAGCGCCAGAACTCAAGCTGTATAGAATTCCAAGCTATAGCTAACAGCATATATGTACTTTAAGTAGAAGAAAGGGCAGGAAAGAGAGAGTTCAGAGTAGCCCTTAATGTAAGAAAAACGTAAGGCAGGGACATTTCAAGTTCTGGCTAATGAAGAAATGCACGATAAAGTCAAGGACTCCCGTCTTATACAACAACCGCTTGGATAACTGAGAAATGCCTAAGGCAGAGGAGAAAAAAGAAGAGAAAACAATTTATGGAAAAGAAAGATTCTGATACCAATTAGCTTAGGATAATTTTGAAGAAGTAAAAACTCTGCATATATGCTCACAGACAGGGTGACTGAAAAATAAAGTCTGGCTTCATTAAGGACACAAAAAACTTCTTAGAACAGTTCTACTTTGTCCTTTAGGGTCACTATGAGTCAGAATCGACTGGACAGCAACGGGTTTGGGTTGTTTGTTTTTTTCCTAGTATCTGCCGCAGAAGCTTTTTCCTTGCAAATAGCTTTTGCTTGTTTCCAGAGTTTCACAGTTTGATCTCTGAGTAAGCATAACATCCCCAGGCCACTTTCAAACTGGAGGTCCTTGGATCCTTGGATCACCCTTTGTGTTTCTCTCTGTATTTATCACCTGGTATGGTTCCTTTTCAAAAAAGACCTTCTTTGGTTTTGACTTCCTGGTCTCCAGATCTTAAAAAAGGAAAAATGTTCCCTGAAAGAAACCAGCTTGAGTGGGAACGAGATAACAACACTGTAAATACCAGCAGTCACAAATATAAGCCAAGCAGTGAACAAGTAATGACTGAATACCAGCTATGTGCTAGGCACTGTTCTGTGCTAGGATTTAATGATGAGCAGAACAGATACAGTACCAGCTCTTTAGAATCTTACAGGTTATCAGGGAAAAACAGGTATTAATCAAATAATTTCAATCATAATGAATGCTGTAAAGTAGTGTTAAAGAAATCTCAATTAGGGAATGATCAGTTCTATACATCTGGATGATGGCTGCCCCTAGCTTCTGAGTCACTGGAATCTTCCCTGGATTTTGATAAGCCCCGTTGTCTGGGGTTCACTCCAACTAGGGTCATCCATTAATGCCTGCATCTTCCACCCCTACTGGCACAACCCCTAAGAAACTCTCCTTGATGTTTGCTGGAGTTGCTAACAGATTCAATAATTTCCCACATTTTCCTTCGATACCCTGAGTGCTACTTATTTGCCAGAGATTTCCTTCACCCTCTACTTTCTTTCCCTCTCTTTGAGCCTCCTAAAACATACATACACACACACATATTCCTCTTTGACTTAAAGAGGGTCAAAGCTCGGGAGAATGAAGAAATTTTAGGAGGATCAAAGGATTAGGCTTACTATTTCAGAGTTAATATGGATAAACCACATTGTAACATACTTTTTATTGTTACAAAGTTGGGACTTCATAAATGGGGGATCTTGTAAGTACTATTTCAACTTTATTACGGTAAAACAAACACGTTATATCTTCATAAGTTAAGGACTATTTTTTGTAATACAATTTTTATTGTTTGAGAAATACATATGTCACATTTGCCAATTCAACATATTTCAGGTGTACAATTCAGTGATATCAATTACATTAATCATATTGTGCAATCATCACCCATAATCGTTGCCAAATTTCCCATTACGATAAACAGAAATTCACTGCTTTTGAGGATTATTTTTAAAGTAATTTTAATATGTGAATTTGACACCCTTACATATGTAAACAAAAGTTAAAAAAAGGCAGTGAGAGTTCAGCAGGGGACAGAAGTGGTAGGAGGGAGACTAAGCCACTATTAAAACACAAACAAACAAAACCCACTGCCATCTAGTCAATTCCAATTCATGCAACCCATGTGTGACATAGTGAACTGCTCCATAGGGTTTTCTAGGCTGTAATCTTTACGGAAGCAGTTACCCAGGGTTTTCTTCCGCGGCACCTCTGCGTGGGTTTGAACCACCAACATTTAGTCAAGTGCGACTGTTTGTGCCACCTAGTGAGCTTAATCCACTATTAGGAAAGCCAAAAAGACCAAACAACCTATTAACATTAAACCCAACGGACACACTTCAGGCCTTTTGTACTTGACCTGTCTAGCATTTAACACTGGGAGTCCTTCTCCTCCTTGAAATGCTCTCTTCTCCTGGCTTCCATGACAATTAATCTGACCTGGTCTTCCTCCTCACTCTGTCCATGCTACCTTAAAACCTCTTTTGAACTCTGTTTCTTTATTTTTATATTGAGAAATTTTAAAAATACAAAAATTTATATAACATATCTCTATTCCCATCACCAATTACTAAAAACTATTATCATTTTATTGTATTTTCTCAAGATTATCATTTTGTATTTTCTATAAGATTTTTCACCCATGTATTTACTTTTGAAAAATTACACAAGTGGTATATGCATGTGATTTTTTTTGGCAGATATTTAAATGTTTATGTTCACTGGGTGATATAGATTGAATTGTGTCCCCCAGAAATATGTGTTGTAAATCCTAACCCCTATATCTGTGGTTATAATCTCATTTGGGAATGGGTTTTCTTTGTTATGTTAATGAGAGAGCATTAGTGTAGGGTGTGTCTTAAATCAATCTCTTTTGGTTTACAAAAGAGATTAAACAAGCTAGCGAAGAGCAGAGATGGAGGAAGACAGATGACAAGCTACCTGAAGATTGCCAGGAGCAGAAGCTCAAAAGAGACAAGGACCTTCCTCCAAAGCCAACAGAGAGAGAAAGCCTTCCCCTAGAGCCAGCACCCTGAATTTAAACTTCTAGCCTCCTAAACTGTGAGAGAATAAATTTGTTTGTTGAAGCCAGCCACTTGTGGTATTTCTGTTACAGCAGCACTAGAGAACTAAGACACTGGGGCTCCAGGCTCTCGTTCTATGCTTTTGGGTGATCTCTTCCGCTGTCCGCTGCATGGCTGTAATTATCATCAGATAATATCAGATGATTCCCAAATCTGTACCACCAGTTAAGTTCTCTTTCCTTAACTACCATCCATTTGACTTATCCTCACATGCAGTAAAGTGTTAACATAGCAGGCCTGACTGCTTATCCTTAGAAACGCCCTAGGGTGGCATCTGGGAACTTGGATTCCAGTAGGGTTCCCACCATTAACTAGGAGACTGTCTCACTGTGCATATTTATACAAACACTATAGTTTATGCTAAACCCCTGCCTTCCTTCTGGGAGTCTGAAATTTGGATATGTGCCAGGTAAGGGGCATCTATGTGACCAGCCCCCATTACTAGCCCTGAGTGTTAAGTCTCTAATGAGCTTACCTGGCAGACAACGTTTCACACATGTTGTTACAACTCATTACTGGGGGAATTTAACGTGTCCTGTGTGACTTGACTGGGAGACCCTTGGAAGCTGGCGCCTGGTTTCCCCCGGACTTTGTCCCATGTGCCTTTCCCTTTGCTGATTGTGCTTGGTATCCTTTCACTGTAATAAGTCACAGCCATGAGTGTAACAATATGCTGAGTCCTGTGAGTCCTCCTAGTAAATTACTAAGCCTAAGAGTGGTCCTGGGGATCCCTGACATGCTTCTTATATCCATCTACCATCCAGAAATCTCCATTTAGACCAGTTTCTCAACTGCACCCCTACTGACATTTTGGGCCAGATAATTCTTTCTGTTGGGGGCTGTCTTGTGCATTGTAGAATGTTGAGCAGCATCCTTGGCCTCTATCTATTAGATACCCACAGCACTCTCCCAGTCTCCAGATATTGCCAAATGTCCCCTAGGGGGAGGGGGCAAAATGGTCCCTGGTTGAGAACTACTGGTTTAGACCTACTGCAGACACTTCAAACTCAGCTTAGAAAAAAGTGAATTTACCTTCCACCCACCAAATCTACTACTTTTCCTGTGTTCTCCATCTCAGAGGAGAGAACGTCAATCCACCTAGACATCCGAGTCAGACCTGGGAATTACTTTTGTCTCCTACTCCTTCCCTCCATATCTACTCAGCCAGGGAATTTTGTCAATCCTACATCCTTAAAATTATTCAAATTCTTTCATTCTCTTCTTTTTTTTATGTAGGGAAAGAAACTAGGTATGATGTAGATAAAGTAGATGAAAGACAGACTCAGGCAAGAAGACAAGAAAAGGGAATAACCTCATAAAATGCCTGGAGGTGAGGCACAAATGTGATCCCTGAATCAAGTATTAGGGTTACAACTTTAAGGAAGAAGTATCTCTTCACTGAGCCAAGGGAGAAGCAGAGTTAAGTTGTGAGGATTCTGATATATTCAAGACAAGATGAGACTATAGGGGGCTTCAACATTTTCTACAGGCCTCGAGGTTTTGTGGAAGAACGTCTCTTATTTCAAAAGATGCTATCTGCCTTGTTCTCATGTGTACAGTTGTTTCTTAGCACTTCTCCCTCCGGCATCCATGGGTCTACCACTTGTTCCAAATGGAAGATGATGTCAGGTTTAGAAAATGGAAATCCTGCTCAAGGGAAACAAACAGAATATGATTGCTAGTTCAAAAGACAAAAGACCACACCACTCTCAGTCCCACTCTGTTGTATTTTAGAGAGCAGAGGACAGGATAACTGTCAAAAGTAATTGAATATTTTGTACCTAAGCAGAGTGAGAGAAATAGTTTAAGAATATGATCTAGATTCTGAGAGAGAAGAGAAAAAATAACTAACGCCTCATTTGTTGTATCTCACTAACAGAACAAGGGAATCTTCAAAAAGTAAAAAATGAACAAACAAAAAACCCAAAACCAGCTGCCATTAGGTTGACCCTGACTCATGGCACCTCCACGTGTGTGAGTAGAACTGTGCTCCCTAGCATTTTCAATGGCTGAATTTTCAGAAGTACATCACCAGGACTTTCAAGGTAGACTTGAACTTCCAGCCTTTGGTTTAGCAGCAGAGCGTGTTAACCATTTGCACCATCCAAGGTTTCTTCAAAAAGCAAAGGCATCCCAAAAGGCAGACCTGAGGTGAAAGAATCTGACCTCACCCAGGGAAACTATGTTCCTATAGTTCTCTAGCATTACATCTCTGTACAAGACTCTCTGATGAAGGTTCAGTTCTCCCCATTCTTTCCCAGTGACATTCACAGCCACATCCTTGAATAACACAAAGCCCTGACACACCTGCACAGGGTTAAGGTTGAAGAAAGCAGAACTAGGGGTTATTGACAGGATAGAGAGAAAATGGATCTAACCATGTCTACAGTTCCAAGATTTTATTGAAATAAAATGTGCATACCCTTTTGACACAGTAATTTCATCTCTAAAAATCAGTTATAACAAAATAATCAGAAATATGGGGGAAAATTATGAATAGATTTTTATCTAGTTATAACTTACAATAGCAAAATAGTTCTAAATAACCTGTTTGAAGAGTATGGCAGAAAGTACTAGCTGCTCACTAAAATACATGTTCTCCTCCTTCTAGGTACAAAAACATTTCCTAGCCGCCTTTGCAGCAAAGTGTGGCCTTGTTACTGAGCTCTAGCGAATAGAGTGCTAGTAGAAGTGATGTGCACCATTTTCAGGCCCGACCCAGACCCACTTCCCCATGTCTTCATATTTGTTTCCCCTTCTGGCTGGTTGGTGTGGAGATGACTCCCCAGAGTGGCTTTGAAAACCATGTAGTAAAGATGCCAGAGCTTCAGATAGCCCAAGTCCCTGAATGGCTACCCTATCAACCTGCTGACCCAGTCCCATGGTTTTAAGAACTAAACTTCTATTGGATTGGGGCCATTACATATTTTGGGTCTATTTGTTATAGCAGTTAGCGAACCCTAAATAATTCACCTTGAATTAAACTGGCACCTTGAAGTGTGAAGTACCATAACAAAAATCTAAAATATGTAGGCTACATTGCTTTGACAATCAAATGGCAGGTTTCAAGGAAATGGATATTTAAGGCTGGAAAGATGGAGACTCTTGACATATAGTGGCAAAATAACAGGTAACTGTGAAGGGAGACCAAATGCTAACTGAATCTGTAGCTTCCAGTAAATAGGTTGGAAACAGCGGGAATGTGTATAGGATGCTCCAGGATGTGCTGAGCAAAGAAAGAAAGAAATGAGCTCAGGAAAGAATTTGCCGATTTTTAAACAAAAATAAAATAGAACAGAGTCCAGAAATTTGGGGCTTCATGTGATGGGAAAAGCAAACTATTTCTAGATCCTATACAGTAGGAAATAAGTCTAAAAAAGGCTTTGAGCAACAAAGGCTTATTAAGACTTTTCAGTTAAACAAAGCGACTTACCCCTGTAAAAATGATCAGAGTAAGGATCTGGCCTTTCCACCCAAGCCTATTGTTTCAGCTGGACTTAAAGTTATTTTCATGAAGCTAAGAGACAGACATGGTAAGTAAGAAACTAAGAAATATATCAGGCCTGGGAATTATACCTAGGAAAGAACTATGGGTGTGGTTATTAGTACATGGAACTGATTGGAGGCAAACTGTTCAGAAGCCTCTTAAGTTTTTGAGGGACAATATATGCATGATTTCAATGTACTTCCCTTCTTCCTGTCTCAGAGGAAGCAGAATTTCTCCTCAATTCCAAGCCATTTATTTATTGTCACTGACTTTCTACAAATCTCTCTTCTCAAGAACCATCTCAATTTTCAGGGCCCACTTCAAATCTCACTGCTTCCATTAGCCTGGAAGCTCCTTAAAAGGGCTTATAAATGCTGGTCCAATGAATAAAGCCATCCTAAATCTCTCTAAGCCAGATATGTTTGTTCACTGTCATAGACTGAATTGTGCCCAATAAAAATGTGTGTCAATTTGGCTAGGCCATGATTCCCAGTATTGTGACTGTCCACCATTTTGTCATCTGGTATGATTTTCCTATGTGTTGTAAATCCCACCTCTATGATGTTAATGAGGCAGGACTCAGTCTACAAGATTAGGTTGTATCTTGAGTCAATGTCTCTTGAGATATAAAAGAGAGAAGCGAACAGAGAAACAGGGACCTCATGCCACCAAGAAGATAGTGCCAGGAGCAAAGTGTGTCCGTTGGACCCGGGCGGGGTCTCTGAGCTGAGAAGCTCCTAAACTGGGGCAACATTGATGACAAGGACCTTCCTGCAGAGATGACAGAGAAAGAAAGCCTTCCCCTGGAGCTGGTGCCCTGAATTTAGACTTCTAGCCTCCTAGATGGTCAGAGAATAAATTTCTCTTTGTTAAAGCCATCCACTTGCAGTATTTCTGTTATAGCAGCACAAGATAACTAAGATACTCACCTCCTAAGAATTCCTGAAGCATTTTCCTCAAGCACTTTACTACTGATGAAAGATCAGTTGTCACTGAGTTGACTCCAACTCATGGCAACCCCATGTGTGTCAGAGTAGAACTGTGCTCCACAGGATTTTCAATGGCTGATTTTTCAGAAGTAGATCACCAGGCCTTTCTTCCAAGGCACCTCTGGGTGGACTCAACCTGTCAAACTTACAGTTAGCTGCCCCGTGCATTAACTGTTTGCACCACCCATGATAGGACTCAATAAATTTGTACCACACAGATTTGAGTACATATCTCTTCTATCCAAGAGAGTGTAAGTGGATGGAAGCAAGAGGTATTATATGTACCTTTGCATATCTAAGACAAATGTCTCAAATAAACAAAAAATACCTTGATTCCTCCTCCCCAGGCCTGATGCTTCCTCCCCAGCTATTTGCTAAGGAGGCCTGATCATCTCCATTCCTCCACTTCAGACCAGTGGAAGAGGCTGCCAGGCCTCCTGACCTTCATTCCTACTTCCACACAACTAAAGAACACCCAGTCACCATTTTGTTTGCTGTCCTTCCCACCCATTTGAGCTTGTGTTCAAACTGCTGTTGTTAATGGGGCTGACAAGCTTCATGCTAAGAGAAAGACAGCTATTTGCTTCACAAATTAAAGTGAAATTTCAGGGAGAAGAGGGAAATCCCCAACTCTTCTGGGATTTTGCTCTCTCATGAAGAGCAGCCATATCTTCCTCCTCAAGATATCCCTTCGGGAAAGGGCAGTCCCCAGACAGAAGAGCTGGAAGAGAAGAGTAATAAAGGAATCCAGTTTATCTTTATGTATCTCAGACCAACTACATTAGAAACAGCCACTTATGACCTGTGACCTTGGCTGTCATATGGTTTGAAGGATTTCACAGACACCTAAGCAATGAGGCTTCAGAGATAACATCAGAGGTAGACTGAATGTCAGCTCTTAGTCAGGGAAAGGGATGACCATTAACTGGCCTCAGTATACTCCAAAGCGTTTGATCTGAGAATGAAGTTCCCTATGACCAAAAAAACACATGATGTTAGGGTTGGAGGGAACCTTAGGGACCTATAGCCTCAACTTCTTTATTCACAAATGTGGAAATTATCTAACTTTATAGAAAAAGACAGCACAGAGGCAAAGGGTAGCAGTGCCCACCCCAGAAGTCGAAGGCACAGGAACCTTCAGATACTGGATTGTGAGTATTCCTGTCCCATGGGAAGGCTGAGGCCATCTTAGATTGGTTCCACTAGACACATGATTCACTAAATTGCAGTGGATCATCTCATTCATCCCTGCATCCTAGCACCGAACACAGTGCACCTGGCAAACGGGAGGCCCCCAAATTGAAAATGAATTACTAATGATCCACTGAACACCTTTTGCTTGATTCCTCCTCCCCAGGCTTAATGCTTCCTCCACAGTCATTTGCTAAAGAGAAAATACTTTTCTGCTCATGACTTACTTTTCCATTTTGGTTTGGTCCATAGGGAGAAAACTGCTGGTCATAGTAACTTACAAAATTTCTTTGGCCTTATCACTGAGTTACATGTTATTTTATTCTATATATTAGTCTATATTTTCCAGTTTATTATTTAATTCACTCCCCTTTACAAAAAAAAAAAAAAAAGCAATACTTTAAAAAGATTCTTGTGGATTTGTTTGAGGAAGGAGTAGGTATTTCTAGTCCTGAGCCTTTATAAACAGTCCAGGGTTTCACAATTTTTTTTAAATCCATGCCCCTACAATCCTTTCTCACTAGAACATTGGCTCTGGAGTCTGCCTGCCTGCTTTTAAACCCTGGCTCTTCATGACTGTAGGCAAGCTTCATCTGTGCTTCAGTTTCTTCATTGAAAATTTGGACTAATAATGGTAGCTACCTCACCGCATTGTGCATTAATGCTGGTGCCAGTACCTGGTATGGAATAAGCACTCAGTAAAGGTTGGTTCTACCGCCCATCTGTCAGTTTTTCATACTGTGGTAGCTTGTATGTTACTGTAATGCTGGAAGCTATGCCGCAAGTATTTCAAACATCAGCAGAGTCACCCACGGGAGACAGGTTTCAACAGAGCTTCTAGACTAAGACTAGGAAGAAAGCCCCAGTGATCTACTTCCAAAAATTAGCCAGTGAAAATCCTATGGATCACAACAGACTATTGTCCAATATAGTGCTGGAAGATGAGCTCCCTAGGTTGGAAGTTACTCAAAATACACAGTGACTGCAACAATGGACTCATGCATACCAATGATCATGAAAATAGTTCTGTTGTACATGGGGTTTCCATGAGTCAGAGCCAACTAAACAGCAACTAACAATAATAAAGGTTGGTTAGTTGTTAGTTAATTATTATTCTCACTATTTTCTGCACAGTTCTGCAATAACCAAGATTTTATAGGGGGTTTCTTTCTACTTTTTGTTTTATGAAAACAAAAGGTATGGTCGATATGTTTGGTCCTACTCCTAATCCTCCACTCCTCCACAAGATGCCTGCCCCCTCCCTGTCTAAACATTGAGAATCTGGTTGGGTGAGGTGAAGGACAGGGAACTCATAAGTTCCATGGCCTCAGAAAACCAGAGCAAATAAGAGAAGAATGTTACCGGAAAGCCAGATTTGAGATAGACTATGGAAACCCCTTCTAATCTGGGTGATCCCTTTATAGCTCTTTAAAGAGGAGCACTTCTTATGAGAGAATTGAAAACGAGACAGAAAAAAAGTCCCTAATCCTGCCAGCACCTGGGTTCAGAGAAGGCTCAAGGGACCAAACCTCTCCCACGAGCTCTAATGCCAAATAAAATAATCAGCTTCTTGGACTTCCGGGCAACATGGCGCCATAGACAGAGGCACCACACCATCCCTCCACAGCAAAAATCCAAAAAACTAAGTCAAACAGAGATGCACATCAATCCTGAAACCCTAAGCATCAAATGAAGAGATAAAGAACTCAGCCAAGCACCAAATGGAATAAGAAACTGACAGAGAACAGAGAGCAAGGATAGATACATGCAAAGGCCCCCTGTCAGCTAATGCAGCATGGATCCACCATCTTGGACTCCTATTGGAGATCGGCAAATGCGGGTACGAGAAAGCAGCTTCATGGAGCTTCCAGCAGAAGACAGAACAACCGGTAACCACGATATATGCTTTCCCACCCCCCATCCTTCTTCAACCCCACTCTGCCTCATCTGCTTCCTGTGGCCACAGTCTCTTGGATGGGAAGCACGAGCTTCACCCTGGAACTGCTTGGATTTCACCTGCCTGCACTGGACGGCTCCCTGAGTGCCATCTGTTGGATGCTGGTGTTGCTTTTTTCCGCTTGTTAGATTTCTTCCTTACCTCTCACCATCTCTCCCTCCTTTCTCTCAATTACCTGGCTCCGTGTGACATCTTTGCTTCTTCCTTAACAGCACGAAACATCATTCAACTATGAAACTGCTTCCTGGCCTGTGTCACCACACTGGTGGGACCCCCAGGGCTTTTTGTTTGTTCTGATTTGATTTGTTTGTTTTCTTTTTCTTTTCTCAGGTTGGGAGCTACGCCCTTATTCTGTGCACACACGCAGTGTCATCCCTGGGGGCATTTCCTTTATCCTCGTTTTTTTTTGTTGTTGTTGTTGTTTGTTTCTTTTGTTTTGTTTTCTTCTCTCTCTTTTCCCCTTTTTGTCTTTCTTCATTTCTCAGTTTCTCATCACTTTATACTTACCTTCTCTTCCTCTTTCCTGAATACCCAGTGCTGTGTGACACCTCTACCCTTTCTAGCCAGGCTGTACTTCACGGCCTGGGAGCAACTTGCCCAGCCCTCGCAGCCACACTGGTGGGATCTCTGGGGGCTCTTTTTTATTATTCTTTTTTTTCTTTTATTCTTTTTCTATTCCTTTTGTTTTTCTCCATTTCTCAGTCTCTCATCTCTCCACTCCAACTGCAAGCTCCCTTAGCAATCTTTTTTGTTTATTTGTTTGTCTGTGTGTATGTTTTTGGCTCATGTTCCTCTCTTCCATATCCATCTTAGCTCCAGACATCACAATCTCCCTGCTTCTTCCTGCCTACCTGCTCCATGCACTGAACACCACAACCCCAAGCAGCACAGGCACAGCCAACCAGAACCTGCCTTGCACTGATTCCCAGCCCACCCTGTTGGCCCTATTATGTGCCACAAACAACCCATCCCAGCAACTCTCCTTCAGCTGTACCTGCCCTTCTCTACCATACCTTAGCAACTGACCCTGCCTATTGGAAAAGGAGGTGAAAAATATCATGCCTACAGACGAGCAAACAACAAAGAATGCACAGCTCGCCTGTTCAGACATAGCCAAATAAAACAAAAAGGCAGGACAAAACAAAAAAGTCTACAATCAAGAAATGAGGAAAATGACTACTGAATGTCTGCAAGATAGCAGACAATATCAAAACACACACAAAAAAAAAAAAACAGGACAGGATGGTTCCAGTAGGCATCCAAAATAAAACACCAGATGACTTTCCAGTAGAAGAAAAGGCACTAGAACTACCTGACTGGGAATGCAAATCTCTAATATTCAGAGCTATCCAAGAGTTGAAGCAAAAAGCACACAAAAATGAGGAAAAAATAGACAAATTCATGGAAAAGGCAGACAAATTCATGGAAAATACAGACAAAAACTGGAAGACTTCAGGAAAATAATACAGGAACAAAATGCCAAAATAAATTCACAACTAGAAATCATACAAAAACAACAAATTAGAAATGCAAAAGCTAAACAACAAGATTTCAGAAGTGGACAGTGTCATAGAAGTGCTGAGGAGCATGTTTGAAACGATGGAAGACAGGATCAGTGAAATTGAAGACAAACAGTTGGATAAAACTCTGAGGAAAAATGAGAAAAAAGAACAAAGAAAAATTTTAAAAAACTCTGAGAATTACGTGGGATACAATCAAAAGCAAAAACTTTCAAGTGTTCGGAGTTCGATAACAGAGGGAGAAAACATAAAATACAGAGAGGATCACTGAAGAACTGCTGACAGAAACCTTCCCCAATATCATGAAACATGAAAAGCTGACCATCCAAGAAGCTCAATGAACCCCATACAGGATAGACCCCAAAAGAAAATCACCAAAGCATATCATAACCACACTCTCTAAAGCCAAAGACAAACAAAGAATCCTGACAGCACCTCAGGAAAAACAAAGAGTCACATACAGAGGAGAAACAAGAAGACTAAGCTTGCATTATTCAGCAGAAACCATGCAGGCTAGAAGGCAATGGGATGACATATATAAACCCTTGAAAGAAAAAAATTGCCAACCAAGAACAATACATCCTGCAAAATTCTCGTTCAAATATGATGGTAAAATTAGGACACTTCCAGATAGACAGAAATTAAGTCAATATGTAAAGATCAAACCAAACTTACAAGAATTATTAAAGGGAGTCCTTTGATTTGAGAACAAACAACATCAGACCACAGGCAGAATCTAAGACGCAGGATTATACCAACCAGATACCAACCTAGGAAATGAACTCTCAAGGACTATCAAAAACCAAAATAATTACAACAGGGAACCAGAGAGATTAATCTGTAAATAACAACAACATCAGAACAATAAAAGAGGGAATAAATGGT
>NW_004443976.1:1724284-1751311 GCF_000243295.1 Trichechus manatus latirostris | reverse complement strand
AACTGGAAGAGCAAGGAAAAAAAATCAAGTATGTGGAAACTGAATAACACCGTGCTTGAAAACCACTGGGTAACAGAAGAAATCAGAGGTGAAATAAAAAAATTCCTAGAATCAAACGAGAATGAAAACACATCCTACCAAAACCTTTGGGACACAGCAAAGACAGTACTCAGAGGACAATTTATAGCAATACATGCACACGTCAAAAAAGAAGAAAGGGACAAAATCAAAATATTAACTACACAACTCGAACAGACAGAGAACACCATAAAAAAGCCCAGAGCAACTAGAAGAAAGGAAATAATAAAGATTAGAGCAGAAATAAATGAAACAGAGAACAAAAAAACAATTGAAAGAATCAACAAAACCAAAAGCTGGTTCTTTGAAAGGATCAACACAATCAACAAACCACTGGCCAGACTGACAAAAGGAAAACAGGAGAGGACACAAACAACCCAAATAAGAAATGAAATGGGCGACCTTACAACAGACCCAACTGAAATAAAATGGATCATAACAGAGCATTATGTAAAGCTATACTCCAACAAATCTGAAAACCTAGAGGAAATGGATAAATTTCTAGAAACACAGTACCTACCCAAACTACCACAAAGTAATGTTGAAACTCTGAACAGACTCATAACAAGAGAAGAGATTGAAAAGGTAATAAAAAAAAAAATTCTCAACAAAAAAGCCTGGCCCAGATGGCTTCACTGGAGAATTCTACCAAACATTCAGAGAAGAGCTTATACCAGTACTACTCAAACTATTTCAGAACACAGAAAAGGAAGCGACACTTCTGAATTCATTCTATGAAGCCAATATAACCCTGATACCAAAACCAGGCAAAGATGCCACAAAAAAAGAAAATTACTGACCAATATCTCTCATGAATATAGATGTAAAAATTCTTAACAAAATTCTAGCCAATATAATTCAGCATCATATCAAAAAAAATAAATAAATAAACCACGACCAAGTAGGATTCATACTAGGTGTGCAAGGATAGTTCTACATTAGAAAATCAATCAACATAATCCACCATATAAATAAAAGGAAAGAAAAGAATCACATGATTATCTCAATTGATGCAGAAAAGGCATTTGACAATGTCCAACACCCATTCCTGATAAAAACTCTCAATAAAATGAGTATAGAAGGGAAATTTCTCAACATAATAAAAGGCATCTATGCAAAACCAACAGCCAACATCATTCTTAATGGAGAGAGGCTGAAAACATTCCCTTTGATAACAGGAACAAGACAAGGATGTCCTTTACCTCCACTTCTATTTAACATTGAGCTGGACGTCCTCGCTAGAGCAATAAGACAAGAAAAAGAAATAAGGGGCATTCAAATTTGTAATGAAGAAGCTCAACTGCCCCTGTTTGTGGACGATATGACACTATACGTAGAAAATCCTAAAGACTCCATGAGAAAACTACTGGAACGAATAGAAAGATTCAGCAGAGTAGCAGGATACAAGATAAACATACAAAGATCAGTTGGATTCCTATACACCAATAAAGAGAATGTTGAAAAGGAAATCAGGAAAACAATACTGTTTATAATAGCCCCTAAAAAAATAAAATACTTAGGAATAAATCTAACCAGGGATGTAAAAGACCTATACAAAGAAAACTACAAAACACTACTCCAAGAAACCAAAAGACATCCACATAAAAGGAAACACCTACCATGCTAATGGATAGATAGACTCAACATTGTGAAAATGACAATTCTACCCAAAGCAATTTACACATACAATGCAATCCTGATCCAAATACCAAGAACATTCTTTAAAGAGATGGAAAAACTAATCATTAACTTTATATAGAAAGGGAAGAGGCCCCGGAAAAGTAAAGCACTACTAAATAAGAAGAATAAAGTAGCAGGACTCACACTACCTCACCTCAGAACCTACTATACAGCTAATGTAGTCAAAACAAGCTGGTACTGGTACAACAACAGGTACATTGACCAGTGGAACACAATTGACAACCCAGATGTAAATCCATCCACCTACAGTCACCTGATCTTCGACAAGGGCCCAAAGTCCATCAAATGGAGAAAAGACAGTCTTTTTAACAAATGATCCTGGCAAAACTGGATGTCCGTCTGCATAAAAATGAATCAGGACCCATACATCACGCCATACACAAAAACTAATTCAAAATGGATCAAAGACCTAAATATAAAGCCAAAAACTATAACGATCATAGAAGAAAAAATAGGATCAACACTCGAGGCCCTAACACAAGGCATTAACAGGATAAAAACCATAACCAACAACACACAAACTCCAGAAGATAAGGTAGATAACTGGGATCTTCTAAAAATTAAACACTTACACTCATCAAAAGACTTTACCAAAAGAGTAAAAAGGGAACCTACAGACTGGGAAAAAAATTTTGGACATTACAAGTTAGGCAAAGGTCTAATCTCTAAAATCTACAAGAAAATCCAACACCTCTACAATAAAAAGACAAATAATCCAATTAAAAAATGGGCAAAGGAAATGAACAGACACTTCACCAAAGAAGACGTTCAAATGGCCAACAGACACATGAGGAAATGCTCACAATCACTAGCCATTAGAGAAATGCAAACTAAAACCACAATAAGATACCATCTCACCCCGGCATTACTGGCACGAATCAAAAAAACAGACAATGACAAATGTTGTAGAGGCTGTGGGGAGATTGGAACTCATGCACTGCTGGTGGGCATGCATAATGATACAACCATTTTGGAAAAATAGAAATACCATATGATCCAGCAATCCCACTCCTAGGAATATATCTTAGAGAAATAAGAGTTGTCACACGAATAGACATATGCACACCCATGTTCACTGCAGCATTGTTCACAATAGCAAAAAGATGGAAACAACCTAAATGCCTATCAACAGATGAATGGATAAACAAACTATGGTACATATACACAATGGAGTATTATGCAACAATAAAGAACAATGGTGAATCTGTGAAGCATCTCATAACATGGATGAAACTGGAGAACATTATGCTGAGTGAAATCAGTCAATCACAAAAGGACCTGTACTGTAAAAACTCATGAAAAAGTTTACACACAAAAAGAAACAATCTTTGTTGGTTACCAGGGATGGGAGTGGTGGGGGGGAACTAAACAGACAATACATAAGTAGTAACTTTGGTGAAGGGTAAGACGGTACACAATACTGGGGAAGCCAGCACATCTTGTAAAAGGAAAGGTCATGGAAGCTTCATAGACACATCTAAAATCCCTGAGGGACTGAATTGCTGGGCGGAGGGCTGTGGGGACCATGGTCTTGGGGAACATCTAGCTCAATTGGCATAACACAGTTTATAAGTAAAATGTTCTACATTCTACCTTGGTGAGTAGTGTCTGGGGTCTTTAAAGTCTGTGAGCAGCCATCTGATACTCCAATGGTCTCACCCCTTTTGGAGCAAGGGAGAATGAAGAAAACAAGATACAAGGAAAAGATTAGTCCAAAAGACTAATGGACCACAACTACCACAGCCTCCAGCAGACTAAGTCTAACTAGTTGGTGCCCGGTTACCACCACTGACTGCTCTGACCTGGATCACAACAGAGAGTCCTGGACAAAGCTGGAGAAAAATGTAGAACAAAATTCTAACTCACAAAAAAAGACTCGATTTACTGGTCTGACAGAGACTGGAGAAACCCCAAGAATATGGCCCCTGGACAGCCTTTTAGCTCAGTAATGAAGTCTCTCCCGAGGTTCACCCTTCAGCCAAAGATTAGACAACCCCATAAAACAAAATGAGACTAACTGGGCACAACAGTCCAGGGACAAGGACTAGAAGGCAGGAGGAGACAGGAAAGCTGGTAATAGAGAACACAAGGTTGAGAAGGGACAGTGTTGACATTTCATGGGGTTGTTAACCATTGTCATAAAACAATATGTGTACTGTTTAATGAGAAACTATTTGTTCTGTAAACTTTCATGTAAAGTACAATAAAAAATAATAATAATAATCAGCTTCTCCATGCCCATCTCTTTCTCTAGTTCCTGGAGTCTCACTTACCCACTCTCATCCTTCAAAGATGCAGCTGTTAGAATGGAAAGAATATAGAGTGTGGGATTTCTACTTTCCTAGGGCTCCAAGTAGAGAGAGAATGATATTAGCAAAATTATTATTACTTATCAAGCACTCAGCTTGTACCAAGTGCTATCCATAAACCACTAATAACTTGCCCAAGGTCTCATAGCTACCATACTCATTTTACAAGGCTGCTGTAAAGAAAAACTAAAATGAGACTTTGTGTGCACACTGTCAGCATCCAGCTAAAAAGCAGAGCCCTCTATCATTTGTACTTCGGATCTATGTCTTGAAGTTGCTGGGTCCAATCTTTCATAATCACAGTCTTTGCACCATCATTGGGGTATAGCAACCTCACCCAAATCCTCCAAGTCTGTTTCTGGGAATTGCCAGCATTCTCCCAGAAACTCTGACTAGAGAGTCTGGATTGAACTTTTTTCCTTTTTAATTGTACTTCTTTTTACATTCTCTGAGATCCCACTTATAACAGTAATCAGGGTATCTGAAGCAGTATCATTTGAACTAAGGCAAAAGTCATAAATTTCAGCAGCCTCTGAGGCTTCAGGAAGCTCTAGACACAGGGAGGCTTCAGTACAGTTTTTACCTCAGAGTCCTGTAGAGACAGACACCCAGGAACATAGCCAATCACAGACAGTAGTGAATATACTGTTACCAACATGCCTGAAGGATACACAAGTGTGTGACATGGTGGAAAGTGCCTACTTGGTGCAAACAGTTAAGCACTCAGCTACTAACTGCAAGGTTGGTGGTTTGAATCCACCCAAAGCCTCTGGGTGGAGGTGCCCTGGAACAAAGGCCTTGGTCTACTTCCAAAAGATCAAGGGAGGGCTTTTGGTTAAGATGGTGGCTTATATAAACACCAATATCCCCCTACAACAAAGACTCAAGAAACTAAGTAAAACAGATAGAAATAACAACCTCAGAACCCAGCTTAACAATAAAGTAACAGAAATAAACAACTCAATGAAAGATCACAAAAGTAGAATTGAAATAACAGAAGGTAGAATCAGTGAAATACAGGACAAAACTCTTGATATTACTCTGTATGAGGAACAAAGAGAAAAAAGTTGAAGAAAAATGAGGAAAGCCTACTGGTTATGTGGGACACCACCAAGAGGAATAATATATGGATATTAAGAATCCCAAAAGAGAAAGAAAAAAATCACAGTTTTTTTGAAGAATTAATGGCAGAAAACTTTCCAAATATCATAAAAGATGAGAAGATTTTCATCCAATAGCTCAACAAACTCCATATAGGATCGACCTTGTCTTAGGCTGGGTTCTCTAGAGAAGCAAAACCAATAAAGCATATAAATTATGTAGAGAGAGATTTATATCAAGGAAATAGCTCGCACAATTGTAGAGGCTAAAACATCCCAAGTCCACAGATCAGGGTAGAAGCCTCTCCCAACTCATGTAGCCACAGAAGCTGGTGAACCCAAGGTCAGCAGGTCAGAGAGGGGCTCCCACTCACAGGCTGTGAAGGTCAATGAATTCCAAGATCAGCAGACAAGACTGCAAGGTTTCTCCTGATTCACCTAGCTGCAGGGGCTGGTGAACCCAAGGTCAGCAGTTTGGGGAACTGGACTCTTGCTTGCAGGCTGAGAAGTTTGACGAATTCCAAGACCAACGGGTAAGCTGCTAGCTCAAGTCCCATGAACCGGAGGTGAGACAACAAGAGGCAGCTGCTGAGTCTGGAACAAGCCAAAAATCTTGGCAGGCGAGCAGGCAGAAAGTAACCGGTGGAAGGCAGAGAGATGAAACTGAGATGGCAGTGAGCTGCCACAGGCCCCGCATCCACGAGTACCACTCAGCAGTTTCCATCATGGGGGTGATCACAACATTATACAACTGCTAAAACACTGAGAAAAATGGTCTAGCCAAGTTGACATACAATCTTAACCATCACAGACCTCAAGAGAAATTCACCAAGACATATCATAATCAAATTTTGCAGATCCAAAGACAAAGAAAGAATTTTGACAGCAGCATGTGAAAAGTGAAATATCACTTATAAAGTTGCTTCAGTAAGATTAAGCACTGATTTCTTATCAGAAACTATGCAGGAAAGAAGGTAATGGGATGACATATACAAAGCCCTGAAAGAAGAGTAATGTCAACCAAGAATTATATATCCAGCAAAATTATTATTCAGAAATGAGGGTGAAATTAGTACATTCTCAGATAAACAGAAATTAAGGGAATTTGTACCCACCACACCAACCCTACAAGAAATATTAAAGGGAACCCTTCAGACAGAAAAACCAATAGCATCAGACAAACACTCGAGGTGAAGACATATGATAGCATCACCTTGATACCAAGCCAGGTAACATCACAACAGTAATACAGAGTTAAAAAATGATTACAAAGATGTAATCGATGACAACATCAGAACAAAACGGGGAATGAATTGTGTAGTTATAGAACTTCCATATGGTGAGGAAGTTAAGGCAATTTTAGATATAATAGACTGTAAATACAGGATGTTAAATGTAAACTTCATGCCAACCACAAAGAAAATTAATATATCTACTCACCAAAAAAAGAAGAAAATTAAAAAAGATTCAGTACACACAAAAATAACAATAATAAATGAAAGGAAAAGAAAAGCCATATACAAAAAGAACTCAGCACAGAAAGTAAAGAACAAAGAAACCATTAACACCACAAAAAAATAAAGGATAGCAAAATGGCTGCACTATATTCTTACCTATCGATAATCACACTGAATGTCAATGGATTAATCATACTAGTCAAGAGACAGAAAGTGGCAGAACGGATTTTAAAAAAAAATGATTCATCAATATGGTGTCTACAAGAGACACCTTAAGCACAAAAACATAAATAGGTTAAATATCAAAAGATGGAAAAAAGCTCACCAAGTAAATAGTAACCAAAAGAGAGGAGTGACAATATTAATATCTGACAAAATAGACTTTAAGTCAAAATGGATTCTAAGACAAAAAATGATATTATATAATGATAAAAGGGTCTCTTTACCAAGAAGATATATAACAATTATAAATATTTATGCACCCAATGCCACACCCCCAAAATTTATAAAATTTATAAAGCAAACACTAACAAAATTAAAGAGAGAAATAGAAACATCTACAATAATAGTAGGTGATTTTAATATGCCACTTTAGACGATGGATAAAACATCTAGAAAGAAAATCAATATAGATACAAAAGATCTGAATAACATTATTAACCAACTGGGCCTAACAGACAGATAAAAAAAACACATCACCCAACAGCAGCACAGTACACATTCTTCTCCAACACACATGGAACATTCTCCAGAATAGACCATATTTTAGGACACAAAGCAAACCTCAATAAATTTTTGAAAGATTGAAATTAGGAGGTGGGGCCAAGATGGTGGGAGAGTCAGACACTTCCTGTGGTCCCTCTTACAACAAAGACCAAAAAAAAAAACAAGTGAATCGATTATATATGACAATCTAGGAGCCCTGAACAACAAAGACAAAGTTGAGGAGTCAGACTGAGCAGCAAGGGGAGGGAGAGACAATTCAGAAGCAGCAAGGATTTGCCAGACCTGACCTGGCCAGCACCCTGCAGGCTGGATCAGCTGGCGCGTACAGGCTGAGGCAAGCAGTAGCCCTTGGGACGCGTTTTCCACATTGGGAGAAACCGAGCAGCGGAGAGTCTGCACAAGCTTCCAGAGCCAGGGGAAGGGACGCTGGATCTGCGAAAGTTAAGTGCAAGCGTCTAGCCTACTGCACAGGATCAAAATAACCCTTCCCCCTCTGGGAAGTGCCTATCTCCCACCCACCTGCCCCCTCCCCACTGTGCCCCAGTCCCAGTCCAGCTTCAGCGATTGCCATGCCCCTTGGACCAGAAGTGGGAGCCATCGCACCCTAGCCAGTTTCCTGGCTTTGGAGACGGAGCAAATAAACAAACGAACAAACAGGAAAAAAGAATCTGCCAGCTCCCCTAAGTGGGGTCCTCAGTGCAGGCACTGCCGCTTTGCTTAGGCACAGGCATAAGGGGTCCACAGACTTCGAATGTCTTTCACCCCTGCCTAGACCTGAGTGAGTCCATTTCAACAGCATAGGCCTTAATTAGCATAGTACAACAGGGTATATACCTCAAACCTGTTTTCAACTTCAACAGCTAAGGAGGAGTGGCAGAGTTGTGACACTTGACACCACCCTGCCCATTAAGCAGGGTCTACACCTACCCACATCAGTGGCCTGAGGACTGGTGGCTCCACTCACTCAACCTAGCCACCCACGACAGGGATCCAGGAATAAGTGGTGCCTCCGAGTCCTTACAGCCAACAGCATTGGATGCCCAAAGCCCAGCTGTAAAACCCACCCACCTACACGCTCTAGGGAACAGGGACACACCTTCAACCCAGGCACTCAGGGGCAGCCATCAGCCCCCTACCTTGCTCAGTGCATGACCCCCTAATGCAGCCAGATACTTGTGCCTGCTCCAATCACCCCCACCCATCTAGGACTGCAGGTGAGACAAATAGGGGTAAATACTAAGGTAACCACAAAGGAAACTAACAATCCTACATGTCAAAATTAAAAACAAGAAAAACATAAAGACTCAGCAAATACAAAATCAACAACAATAAAAAGAAAATACATTTAACAAAAGATTCATCACAGAAAATTAAGCAGAACAGAGAAACTGCCAACACCACGGCAAAAAAAAAAAAAAAAATCAAAATGACAACACTAAACTCATACCTCTCAATAATTACACTGAATGAAAATGGACTAACTACACCAATAAAGATACATAGAGTGGCAGAATGGATTAAAAAAATCATGATCTGTCTATATGCTGCCTAAAAGAGACATTCCTCAAACTCAAAGAGACAAACAAACTAAAACTCAAAGATGGTAAAATATATATATCAAGCAAACAACAACCAAAAAAGAGCAGGAGTGGCAATATTAATCTCTGACAAAATAGACTTTGAAGTAAAATCCACCACGAACGATAAGGAAGGACGCTATATAATGATTAAAGGGTCAATACCCCAGGAGGACATAATATATACCCACCAAATGACAGGGCTCCAAAATACATAAAACAAACTCTAGCAACACTGAAAAAAGAAATAGCTTCAAAATAATAGTAGGAGACTTCAACATAACAATTTCGGTGAAGAACAGAACATCTAGAAAGAAGCTCAATAAAGACATGGAAGATCTAAATGTCACAATCAACCAACTTGATCTCATAGACATATACAGAAAACACTCCACCCAACAGCAGCCAAGTATGCATTCTTTTCCAATGCACATGGAACTTTCTCCAGAATAGACCACATATTAGGCCATAAAGCAAGCCTTAACAGAATCCAAAGCCTAGAAATATTACAAAACATCTTTTCTGATCATAAAGCCATAAAAGTAGAAATCAATAACAGAAAAATCAAGGGAAAAAAACCAAATACATGGAAACTAAACAACACCTTTCTCAAAAACTACTGGGTTATAAAAAGAATCAAGGATGGAATAAAGAAATTCATAGAATCAAATGAGAATGAAAACACATCTTACCAGAACCTTTGGGACACAGTAAAAGCAGTGCTCACAGGTCAGTTATAGCAATAAATGTAGAAATCCAAAAAGAATAAAGGGTCAAAATCAAAATGTTAACCCTACAACTGGAACAAGTAGAAAGAGAGCAGCAAAAGAAGCCCTCGGGCACCAGAAGAAAGGAAATAATAACAATTAGAGCAGAATTAAATGAAATAGAAGATAGAAAAACAATTGAAAGAGTTAACAAGACCAAAAGCTGGTTCTTTGAAAAAAATCAACAAAATCAATAAACCACTGGCCAAGCTGACAAAAGAAAAACAGGAGAGAAAGCAAATAACCCAAATAAGAAATGAGATGGGTGATATCACAACAGACCCAACTGAAATTAAAAGAATCATAACAGAATATTATGAAAAATTGTACTCTAATAAATTTGAAAACCTAGAGGAAATGGACAAATTTCTAGAAACATACTACTTACCTAAACTAACACAAACTGATGTAGGAAAATTAAATAAACCTATAACAAAAGAAGAGATTGAAAAGGTAATTAAAAACTCCCAACAAAAAGAAGTCCTGGCCCATATGGCTTCACTGGAGAATTCTACCAAACTTTCAGAGAAGAGTTAACACCAGTACTACTAAAGGTATTTCAGAGCATAGAAAAGGATGGAATATTCCTGAATTCACTCTATGAAGCCAGCATAACCTTGATACCAAAACCAGGTAAAGACACCACAAAAAAAGAAAATTACAGACCAATATCCCTCATGAATATTGATGCAAAAATTCTCAACAAAATTCTAGCTAATAGAATTCAACAACATATCAAAAAAATAATTCATCATGATCAAGTGGGATTTATACAAGGTATGCAGGGATAGTTCCACATTAGACAAACAATCAATGTAATCCATCACATAAATAAAACAAAAGACAAGAACCACATGATCTTAGCAATTGATGCAGAAAAGGCATTGGACCAAGCCCAACACCCATTCATGACAAAAATTCTCAGCAAAATACGTATAGAAGGGAAATTCCTCAACATAATTAAGGTCATTTATACAAAGCCAACAGCCAAAGTCATCCTAAATGGAGAGAGTTTGAAAGCATTCCCCTTGAAAACGGGAACCAGACAAGGATGCCCTTTATCACCACTCTTATTCAACACTGTGCTGGAGGTCCTAGCCAGGGCAATTAGGCTAGAACAAGAAATAGAGGGCATCCAAATTGGTAAGGAAGAAGTAAAAGTATCTCTATTTGAAGATGATATGATCTTATACACAGAAAACCCCAAAGAATCCACAAGAAAACTACTGGAACTAATAGAAGATTTCAGCAAATTTTCAGGATACAAGATAAACATACAAAAATCAGTTGGATTCCTCTATGCCAACAAAGACAACTTCGAAGAGGAAATCACCAAATCAATACCATTTATGACAGCTCCCAAGAAGATAAAGTACTTAGGAACAGATCTAACCAGAGAGGTAAAACATCTATACAATTAAAACTACAAGACGCTACTGCAAGAAACCAAAAGAGACCCACATAAGTGGAAAAACATACCATGCTCATGGATAGGAAGACACAACATTGCGAAAATGTCAATTCTACCCAAAGCACAGACACAATGCAATCCCAATCCAAATTACAACAACATTTTTTAATGAGATGGAGAAACAAATCACCAACTTCATATGGAAAGGGAAGAGGCCCTGGATAAGTAAAGCATTACTGAAGAAGAGCAAAGTGGGAAGCCTCACACTACTTGATTTTAGACCCTATTATATCATCACGATAGTCAAAATAGTCTCGTACTGATACAACAGATACATAGACAAATGCAACAGAATTGAGAACCCAGATGTAAATCCACCCACCAATGAGCAGCTGATATTTGACAAAGGCCCAAACTCCATTAAATGGGGGAAAAGACAGTCTCTTTAACAAATGGTGCTGGCATAACTGGGTATCCATCTGCAAAAAAATGAAACAAGACCCATACCTCACACCATGTACAAAACTAACTCAAAATGGATCAAAGACCTAAATATAAAATCTAAAATGATAAAGATCATGGAAGAAAAAATAGGGACAACACTAGGAGCCCTAACATATGGCATAAATAGTATGCAAACCATTACTTACAATGCATAAACACCAGAAGAGAAACTAGATAACTGGGAGCTCCTAAAAATTAAACACTTATGCTCATCAAAAATCTTCACCAACGAGTGAAAAGAGAACCCACAGACTGGGAAAAAATTTTTACTAATCTCTAAAATCTACAAGATACTGCAAAACCTCAACAAAAAGACAAATGACCCAGTTAAAAAATGGGCAAAGGATATGAACATACACTTCACCAAAGAAGACATTCATGTGGCTAACAGATACATGAAGAAATGTTCACGATCATTAGCCTTCAGAGAAATACAAATCAAAACTACAATGAGATACCATTTCACCCCAACAAGGTTAGCATTAATCCAAAAAACACAAAATAATAAATGTCAGAGAGGTTGTAGAGAGACTGGAACACTTATGCACTGCTGGTGGGAATGTAAAATGGTACAACCAGTTTAGAAATTGATTTGGCACTTCCTTAAAAACTAGAAAAAGAAGTTCCATGCAATCCAGCAATCCCACTCCTCGGAATATATCCTAGAGAAATAAGAGCCATCACACGAATAGATATATGCACACGCAAGTTCATTGCAGCTCTATTCACAATAGCAAAAAGCTGGAAACAACCTAGGTGCCCATCAATGTACAAAAGGATAAACAAATTATGGTATATTCACACAGTGGAATACTACACAACGTTAAAGAACAATGATGCATCCTCAAAACATCTCATAACATGGATGAATCTGGAGAGCATTACGCTGAGTAAAATTAGTCAGTTGTAAAAGGACAAATATTGTACGAGATCACTATTATAAGAACTCAAGAAAGCATTTTAACACGGAAGAAAACATTCTTTGTTGGTTACGAGGGTGGAGAGGGGAATTCACTAACTGGATAGTAAACAAGAATCATCTTAGCTGAAGGGAAGGACAGCACACAATACAGAGGAAGTCAGCAGAACTGGACTAAAGTAAAAGCTAAGCAGTTTCCTGAACACAACCAAACACTTTGAGGGATGAAGTAGCTGGGGCTGGGGGCTGGGGACCATGGTTTCAAAAGGACATCAAGGTCAATTGGCATAACAAAGTTTATTAAGAAAATGTTCTGCATCCTACTGTGGTGAGTGGCATCTGAGATCTTAAAAGCTCGTGAGCAGCCATCTAAGATGCATCAATTGGTCCCAACCCACTTGCAGCAAAGGAGAATGAAGAACACCAAAGACACAAGGAAAATATTAGCCCAAGAGACAAAAGGGCCACATAAACCAGAAACTCCACAGCCTGAGACCAGAAGAACTAGATGGTGCCCGGCTATCATCAATGACCGCCCTGACAGGGAACACAACCGAAAGTCCCTGACAGAGTGGGAGAAGAGTGTGGAGCAGAACTCAGATTCACATAAAAAGACCAGACTTAATGGTCGGACTGAGACTGGAGGAACCCCGGAAGCCATGGCCCCCAGGCGCTATATTAACCCAGAACTAAAACCATTCCCAAAACCCACTATTCTGACAGAGATTAGACAGGACTACAAAACATAAAATAATACTCATGAAGAGTGTGCTTCTTAGTTCAAGCAGATACAGGAGACCAAATGGGCGGCCCCTGTCTGGAGGCAGGATGAGAAGGCAGGAAGGGACAGGAACTGGTTAAATGGACACAAGAAACCAGAGGTTGAAAGGGGGAGTGTGCTGTCACATTATAGGGATTGCAACTAATGTCACATAACTATATGTGTATAAATCTTTGTATGAGAAATTCACTTGAGCTGTAAACTTTCACTTAAAGCACAATTTAAAAAAAACAAGAAAGAAAAAAAATGTTGTTGTTAGGTGCCGTTGAGTTGATTCCAACTCATAGCGACTGTATGTACAGCAGAACGAAACACTGCCCGGTCCTGAGCTATGCTCACAATCTTTTCTTATGCTTTAAGCCCATTATTGCAGCCACTGTGTCAATCCATCTCATTGAGGGTCTTCCTCTTTTTCACTGACCCTCTACTTTAACAAGAACGACATCCTTCTCCAGGGACTAATCCCTCCTGACAACCTGTCCAAAATATGTAAGACGTAGTCTCATCACGCTTGCTTCTAAGGAGCATTCTGGTTGTACTTCTTCCAAGATAGAGTTGTTCCTTCTTTTGGCAGTCCATGGTATATTCAATATTCTTCACCAACACCACAATTTAAAGGCATTAGTTTTTCTTCGGTCTTCCTTATTCACTGCCCTGCTTTTGCATGCATATGATGAAAATACTATGGCTTGGGTCAGACGCACCTTAGTCTTCAAGGTGACATCTTTGCTTTTCAACACTTTAAAGAGGTCTTTTGCAGCAGATTTGCCCAGTGCAATGTGTCTTTTGATATCTTGACTGCTGCTTCTATGGATGTTGATTGTGGATCCAAGTAAAATGAAATCCTTGACAACTTCAATCTTCTCTCCATTTATCATGATGTTGCTTATTTGTCCAGTTGTGAGGATTTTTGTTTTCTTTATGTTGAGGTGTAATCCACCATGCTGTGGTCTTTGATCTTCATCGGTAAGTGCTTCAAGTCCTCTTCACTTTCAGCAAGCAAGGTTGAATCATCTGCATAACACAGGTTGTTAATGAGTCTTCCTCCAATCCTGATGCCCTGTTGTTCATATAGTCCAGCTTCTCAGGTTATTTACTCTGCAAACAGATTGAATAGGTATGATGAAAGGATACAATCCTGATGCACACTTTCCTGACTTCAAACCACACAGATCCCCTTGTTCTGTCCAAAGAACTGCCTCTTGATGTATGTACATGTTCTTCATAAGCACAGTTAAGTGTTCTGGAATTCCCATTCTTCACAATGTTATCCATAATTTGTTACGATCCACACAGTGGAATGCCTTTGCATAGTCAATAAAACACAGGTAAACATCTTTCTAGTATTCTCTGCTTTCAGCCAAGATCCACCTGACATCAGCTATGATATCCCTGGTTCCACGTCCTCTTCTGAATCTTAATCCGGCCTGAATTTCTGTAGCTGCTTTTAAATGATCTTCAGCAAAATTTTACTTGTGTGTGATATTAATGATGTTGTGCGATGATTTCTGCATTCTGTTGGATCACCTTTCTTCGGAATAGGCATAAATATAGATCTCTTCCAGTCGACTGGCCAGGCAGCTATCTTCCAAATTTCTTGGCATAGACGAGTGAGCACTTCCAGAGCTGCATCCGTTTGTTGAAACATCTCAATTGATATTCCGTTAATTCCTGAAGCCTTGTTTTTTGCCAGTGCCTTCAATGCAGCTTGGACTTCTTCCTTCAGTACCATCGGTTCCTAATCATATGGTACCTCTTGAAATGGTTGAACGTCAACCAATTCTTTTTGGTATAATGACTGTGTATTTCTTCCATCTTCTTTTGATGCTTCCTGTGTCGTTTAATATTTTCCCCTTAGAATCCTTCACTATTGCAACTCAAGGCTTCAATTTTTTCTTCAATTCTTTCAGCTTGAGAAATGCCAAGCGTGTTCTTCCCTTTTGGTTTTCCATCTTCAGGTCTTTGCACATGTCATTATAATACTTTGTCTTCTCTAGCTGTCCTTTGAAATCTTCTGCTTAGCTCTTTTACATCATCATTGCTTCCTTTCGCTTTAGCCACTCGACGTTCAAGAGCAAGTTTCAGAGTCTCTTCTGACATCCATTTTGGTGTTTTCTTTCTTTCCTGTCTTTTTAATGACCTCTTGCTTTCTTCATGTATGATGTCCTTGATGTCATTCCACAACTGGTCTGGTCTTCTATCATTAGTGTTCCATGCATCAAATCTATTCTTGAGATGGTCTCTAAATTCAGGTGGGATATACTCAAGGTCGTACTTTGGCTCTCATGGACTTCTTCTAATTTTCTTCAGTTTCAACTGGAACTTATGAGCAATTGAAGGTCTGTTCCACAGTCGGCCCGTGGCCTTGTTCTGACTGATGATATTGAGCTTTTCCATGGTCTCTTTCCACGGATGTAGTCAATTTGATTCCTGTATATTCTATCTGGCAAGGTCCATGTGTATAGTTGCCATTTATGTCGGTGAAAAAAGGTATTTGCAATGAAGAAGTCATTGGTCTTGCCAAATTCTATCATGCAATCTCCAGCATTGTTTCTATCACCAAGGCCTTATTTTCCAACTACCAATCCTTCTTTGTTTCCAACATTCGCATTCCTATCACCAATAATTATCAATGCATCCTGATTGTATGTTCGATCAATTTCAGACTGCAAACGCTGGTAAAAATCTTCAATTTCTTCATCTTTGGCCTTAGTGGTTGGTGTGTAAATTTGAATAATAGTCGTATTAACCGGTCTTCCTTGTAGGTGTATGGATATTATCCTATCACTGACGGTGTTGTTCTTCAAGATAGATCTTGAAATGTTCTTTTTGATGATGAATGCAACGCCATTCCTCTTCAAGTTGTCATTCCTGATATAGTAGACCATATGATTATCAGATTTAAAATGTTCAATACCAATCCATTTCAGCTTATTAATGCCTGGGATATCGATGTTTATGTGTTCCATTTCATTTTGGACGATTTCCAATTTTCCTAGATTCATACTTAAAACCTGCCACATTCTGATTATTAATGGATTTCTGCAGCTGTTTCTTCTCATTCTGAGTCATGCCACATCAGCAAATGAAGCTCCTGAAAGCTTGAATCCAATCATGTCATTAAGGTCCACTCTACTTTGAGGAGGTAGCTCTTCGCCAGTCATTTTTTGAGTAACTTCCATCCTGGGGGGCCCATCTTCTGGCACTATATCAGACAATGTTCCACTGCTATTTACAAGGTTTTGACTGGCTAATTTTCACTGGCTAATGGGTTTTCACTGGCTAATGGGTCCTTCTTCCTAGTCTGTCTTAGTCTGGAAGCTCAGCTGAAACCTATCCACTATTGGTGACCCTGCTGGTATCTGAATACTGGTGGCATAGCTTCCAGCATCACAGCAACATGCAAGCCTCCACAGTACGACAAACTGACAGACACGATAGTACCTATGAAGTAGGTACTATTTACTGTCTCTGCTTTACAGATAAGGGATCTGAGGCATCAACAGGTTAAGTAAACATGCCTAAGGTCATATAGCAAGCAGCAGAGCCAAGAGTTTAAATTTAAAACCTGGCAGTCTGGCTATAGGTTCTATGTTTTAACCATTACGTATATTGCCTCCAAGAGCCCTGGTGGTGCAGTGGTTAAGCATTTGGCTGCCAACCTAAAGGTTGGTGGTTCAAATCTACCAGCTGCTCCATAGGAGAAAGATGTGGCAGTCTGTTCCCGTAAAGAATATAGCCTCAGAAACCATCTGGGGTAGTTCAACTTGGTTCGACAGGGTTGCAATGAGTCACAATCGACTCAGTGGCAATGAGTTTTACATTGCTTCTCAAATAATTACTATTCAAGTCCTGTCTCTTCTCTTCTAATCCTTATAACCCGCATTCCTGTTTTTATTCTTACTGTATTGGTCAGGACCTACAGTACTATATTGAACATCAGCAATGACAACAAACATTCTTGTCTCATTCCCCATCATAAAGAGAATATGACTAAGCTCCTATGTTAAATTTAAAATTTGCTGTAGATTTTTGGTATGTAGATTTCTTAGTCATTAATTGACTTTGAACTTTATCAAACGACTTTTCTGACTATTGAGTTAGTCACTTGATTTTTCTTTTTAAGTCCACTAATGTAGCTAATTTCATAGCTAGATTTTCTGATGTTAAACTCTGCCTTATTATAAGTTAAATTCAGTTAGCTAACATTTTATTTAGGATTTTTGCACCTATGTCCATAAGTAAAATTGATTTATAGTTTTTATTTTCTCTCCTTGTAGCGTCCTTATCCAGTTTAAGAAACAAAGTTATAGTGCTGTTGTTGTTGTTCTTGTTAAGTGTTGTTGAGTTGGTTCCAACTCATAGCAACCCTATGTACCACAGAACAAAACACTACCCGGTCCCACGCCATCCTCATAATTATTGCTACGTTTGAGCCCATTGTTGCAGCCACTGTGTCAGTCTGTCTCATTGAGGGTCTTCCTCTTTTTCGCAGACCCTCTACTTTACCAAGCATGATATCCTTCTCCAGGGAGTGGTCCCTACTGATACTAAACTATTAAAATTAATTTGGCAACTTTATCTGTTTTATTTTCCCCCTTCTATGTATTAGAACTGTTGGACATGGGTCCCGTTACCACCACTGAAGGAGGCCCACCATAGGGAGGTTGGCAAAGAGCAGGAAGATGCCCATGGCCAGCAGCAACAGCCCCAGGAGGGCAACCCACTTCATGGGTAACAAGTGTCAGGTCACCAAGAAAGATATAACCCACAGACGTTTGTTAGAAGTGTTTACATACAGGAAGCAAAGTAAGATCAGCTTCAATAGGGGGCTTTGATCACCCGTGAGCACCTAATCATGGATTGCAGACAACCTCTACTGCTGCAGGTGAAGGACCCTGTCCCCTCCCCACAGGGTATAGATATAGCAGTGGGGTTGGCCAGGTGCCACATGATGAACATCCATAAGCAGAATAAAGAAGTACACATCAAACTCAGAATATGGAAATATCACAGTATGAGGCAGAGCGCCCGTACAAATTGTACCATCTCCTGTAAGGAGATCTTCTATGCCCAAAGCCCTGACTGGGCCATCTAGAGGAGGGACAGAAAGTTGCTGAGGGCTGCTTTTCCAAAAATACCTTTTATTAGACAGATGATTTGTTCCTTGCAAGTTTGGTAGAATTTGGAGAGTGGTCTTTATTTCAAATTCTTTCATGGTAATTAACCTGTTGAAGTTTTCAATTTTATTTTGTACCATTTTTTCTTAGTTTATACTTTCTTAAATTTATCTACGTCATCTAGGCTTTCAAATGTATCAGTGTTGAATAGTGCTATGGATTGAGTTACATCCTTCCAAAATATGTGTTGTAAATCCTAACCTCTATGCCTGTGGTGCAATGAATTACTTAATATGGCCCTTCTAGCCACGGTCTTTGTGATTCACACACAATGATTGAGTGGACTATGCAAATAAAGTACATTGAACCTATAATGGTTGGGATTATGTGTCAACTTGGCTAGGCCATGATTCCCAGTATTGTATGGTTGTCCTCCATTTGGTGATCTGATGTAATTATCTTAGTTATCCTCCATTTTATGTGTTTTAAATCCTAGCTTCTATATATCAGTGAGGCAGGATTAGTGTGTTGTGTATCTTGAGTCACAGCCTTGCAGGAAGGCGTGACTCAAGTCCCACCCTTACTCAAGTTATAGCCTTCCCTGGAGTATGGCCTCCATTGAAGGTATATATGTGGGCTCTCTAGTGAGATTCTCTCTCTCTCTCTCTGCATCTGGAACTTGTGTCCTCCAGTTTGTCACTGTCTGACCTCTAGTTCTTGGGACTTGAGCCAGTAGCCTGCCATCTGACCTGCTGATTCTGGGATTCGCCAGCTTCCACAGCCCCGTGGGCTGGTAGCCTATAGTCCGACCTGATTTGCCAGCTTCCACAGCCTTGTGAGCCAGCAGCCTGTCGCCTGGGCCACAAGAGTCAGGAGTAGCCTACACCTGACCCATGGATTTGGGACTTACCAGCCTTCACAACCATGCAAGCCATTTCCTTGATACAGTTCAGGTTCTGCGAGACATTGCAGCTAATTATGGAGCCCAAAGATGAGTGGGAGAGTACTGAGCAGATGAGGAGTAGTTGATGTTAGCGATGATGGAGTGGGATAGCAATTTGGAAAAGCTGGACATTTAGGACATCTATAATCTCCGCCTTATAGGAACCAGCATTGTGTTCATCCTTATAAAAGAAATTATTCATTTAATGCCTGTGGTTATAATTCCATTTGGAAATGAGTTGTCTTTATTATGCTAATGAGGCAGGATTAGTGCAGGGTGTATCTTGAGTCAATCTATTTTGAGATATAAAAGAGATTAAATAAGCAAGCTAGGAAGGAGAGTTGGGGGAAGAGGGATACCAAGCCACATGAAGATTCACCCAGGAACAGAAACTCAGAAGAGACAAGGACCTTCCTCCAGAGCTGACAGAGAGAGAAAGCCTTCCCCTAGAGCCAGCACCCTGAATTCGAACTTCCAACCTCCTAAACTGTGAGAAAATAATTTTCTATTTGTAAAGCCATCCACTTGTGAAATTTCTGTTATAGCAGCACTAGATAACTAAGAGGATTCCTGGTGGCGTAGTGGTTAAAGTGCTCGGCTGCGAACCGAAAGGTTGGCGGTTAGAACCCACCAGCCACTCTGTGGGAGAAGGATATGGTAGTCTGCTTCCATAAAGATTTACAGACTTGGAAACCCTATGGCGCAGTTCTGCTCTGCCCTATAGCATTGCTATGAGTCAAAACCAATTTGATGGCAGTGGGGTAGGTTTTTTGTTTTGTTTTGCTTGTTTGCTTTTTTAGATAACTAAGACAGATTTTAGTACCGGGAGTAGGGGTGCTGCTCTAACAAATACCTAAAATGTTGACGTAGTTTTGGAATTGAGTAATGAGTAGAGGCTAGAAGAGTTTTAAAGTGCCTAATAGTAAAAGCCTAGATAGCCTTGAAAAGACTGTTAGTAGAATTATGGAAGCCAAAGACAAGTCCAGTGAGGGATCAGGAGAAAGTGAGCAGAGCTATAGAGAAAGTCACTATTGTCTTAGAGAATACATATGGTGCCATCAACAGAATGTTGCTAGAAATGTGGACCTTAAATGTGCTTCTGGTGAGGCTTTAAAAGAAAATGATGAACATGTGACTGGACAATGGAGGAAGGGTGATGGTTTTTATGTAGTGTCAAAGAACGTGTTTGAATTATGTTCAAATGTTTAGTGGAAGGTAGAACTTGTAAGTGATGAACTTGGATATCTGGCTGAAGAGATTTCCAAGCAAGATCTTAAATAGGCTGCGTGGTTTCTCCTTGTCACTTATAGCAAAATGCAAGAGGTAAGAGATGGACTTAAAAATGAATTGCACAATATGAAAACAAAACTTAAAGATTTGGAAAATTCTGTTGTACAAACTAAGGACACATTCCCAGAATTTTCACCACTGATATGGCTACACAATGTTTTGTTAAAGAGATTAAGCTTGTGACTGATGGATCTAAGCAACTACCACAAGCAGAAGATCCATCAGTTTAGACTGAAGGGGACAAAGAAAGAATGAAAGGAAAGAATGCTGCCTGCTTCTTGGAATTCTACAGGCAGGAAAGAGGCCAAAGGAGCTACATCTGTTGTCCTCCAAGAAAAGATAAGGTCCATCCCTGGAGCAGCTTAGAGATCAGCAGAACTATTGGAAGGAGCATGGAAAGCAAGGCCTTCTCAGTTTCAAAGCGTGGGGCCATGGTCTCCTGGATCTCAAAGAATTTCAAAGAGTCAGATCTTTGCCAACTTGGTTCTATAGTGTGGGGCTGCTATTAAGCTGTGCCAGGGGGATGGGGCTGCCACCCAGAGCTGAGGGTGTGGGCCTGCCATGCCCAAAGGGGTAGAGGAATGAGGCCTTCATAGGTCCAAGAGGGTGGGGTCGCCACTCAGATAGCCTAGGAGAATGGGGCCGCCTAAAGCCGAGGGAGGAGAGTTGTCATCTCAGAGGGCCTGGAAGGTTAAGCTGAAACCCAGGGCCAAGGGGCCTCTATCCAGAATCCAGAAAGCATGGCCATCCAGAGTCCAGAGGGCAGGGCCATTGCCTAGGTGGCTCCAAAGAACAGAGGATTGTTTACAAGCCTTAAAAGCTGATGTAAATTGTTTTGCTTGATTTTAGACTTGCTTAGTGCCTGTTATCCCTTCTTTCCCTCCAATTTCTTCCATTTGTAATGGAAATGTATACCTTGTGCCTGAACCACCATTGTACTTTGGAAACAGATAATTTGTATTCTGGATTTCATAGGTTCACAGATGAAAAGGAATTTTGCCCCAGGATGGAAGATGCCTAACTAGTCACCCATATTTGATTTAGATGATTCAGAAAATGAGATTTTGAAGTTGGAGTTGATTTAAGACTTTTGGGATGATGTGATGGGGTGAATGTGTTTTGCATGTGGCAAGGACATGAATTTTTTTTTTGGGGGGGAAAGGGTTGAATGTTATGGCTTGAATTATGTCCTCCAAAAATATGTGTTGTAAATACTAATCTCTATGCCTGTAGTTATAATCCCATATGGGAATGGGCTGTCTTTGTTATGTTAATAAGGCAGGATTAGTGTAGGGTGTATCTTGAGTTAATCTATTTTGAGATATAAAAGAGATTAAACAAGCAAGCTAGGAAGCAGAGATGGGAAATAGAGATGCCAAGCCACATGAAGATTTCCCAAGAGCAGAAGCTCAGAAGAGACAAGGACCTTCCTCCAGAGCCGACAGAGAGAGTAAGCCTTCCTCTAGAGCTGGCACCTTGAATTTGAACTTCCAACCTCCTAAACTGGGAGAAAATAAATTTCTGTTTGTTAAAACCATCCGCTTGTGGAATTTCTGTTATAGCAGTACTAGATAACTAAGACAGATTGTAAATAATATTCTTTTATTATTTTGTTAGTCTTTGTTGTCTCTAATTTTTATACTTATTCAATCTGTATTTTGTGTATTTTCTAATTCATTCTCTTTTTAAACTTCATCATTCTCACTCATGATTTGTATATCTTATTCATCTATTCACTGAACCAGCTTTTGGCTTTGATAATATGCTCTATTGGTTTTGGTGTATACTACTTCATTGAGTTTGGTCCTTTACTATTTCTATCTTTCTTGCTCCTTTGGTTTAATCTGATATTCTTTTTAGGTCGTTGAATTGATTTCTTAGCTTATTTTTTAAAAAATTTTTCCTAAATGTATTTAAAATTATATATTTTCCTTTAAGCACTGCTGTAGCTGTTTCTAACAAATTTTCAATGAATTATTTTCACTGTCATTCAGTTCTAAGAATTTCTTAATTCTCACTATTTCCCCTTCAACCCAAAAGTTATTTAGTACAATGTTTTGTTTCGTTTTGTTATCCAGAAATAGAGAATTCTTAGCTCTCCTTTTATTTTTTCTTCTAATTCTAGTGCATATGGTCAAAGAGCGTAGATCTGTGTTGTCCAATATGTCACCTAGTATCTATATGTGGATATTGAACTCTTGAAATGTGGTTAGTCTGAATTGAAATGTGCTATAAGTATAAAACACAACAGATTTTTAAGACAGTGCAAAAAAAAAGTATAGCATTTTATTAATAATTTTTGTATTGATTAGAAGTTAAAATAATGATATTTTGTATATGTTGGGTTAAGTAAAAGATATTTCTTTATTTAGTTTACTTGCAGGAGAGAGAATCAGAGTAAGATCCACTTCAATAGAGGGTCTCGATCCCCCATGGCCTTTTGTCTGGTTGATGTATCAGTTTCTGAGATGGGTATGTAAAATTTTCCTACTACATTATTGATTCATCTGTCAGCCATTACATCTTCTTGATCTCTCATTCCTTTTATAAGTATATACCGAGTACATTAACTTCTGGTCCAGACAAGATGATGTAGACTCTTCTCTCCTTATTGCTTCCTGCTAAGTACTACTATAAACACTGGAAATAATACAAGAGGCAACCAAACAAGAACTCTGACATGTGGAAAAACAGAGGCAGACTGACTAGAGACCCCAGGACTGGAGGAACAACGTGCAACAGTGTATCTTACAACACCTCACTCAACCAAAGAAGGCAAACCAGGCCCAGTGTTTCCTGACCTCCAACCTAGCAACAGAAGGCAACTTAGGTAGGATCACTCCTTCCTCAGACTGAATGGGAGCCCCACTGACAACACCAGGTGAACCTGGAGGCACTGGCAGGAAGAATCCCTGCTGATAAAAAGAAGGCAGGGGAAATGTTCTTCTTATTTATCAGGTCTGTCACTCCCTTCTCTATTTAGAGACACCAGGCAACCAGACAGTACCAACAAGATCACTCAACCAGGAAGCCTCTTTGTAACCCAAACCTGTAACTCCTCTCACCCACAGAGAAAAACTACGCTCTGGGTAACACTACCAAAGGAGATTCTACCACAACAATCACCTGACCCAGGAAGCACTCTCTGTCGCAGCAGTCTTGCTGGGAACTCACTTTACCCGCATATACCTAGAGACACCAGGTGGCTAGGCAGTACTTACAGGAAGAATCTGGCTACATAGAGGGGCCTGCCCAGGAAGCATTCTTTTTTCCCATGGTCAGGAGAATTTCTTTCCCCTACCTTGGCCCAGCATGGGGAAGCCCCTTCTGACAGCACAATCAGGGACCAATGGGAGCTCAGCAGGACCAAATAAACAAAGCCAACCAAAACAACACCACAAAGGTTCTGAAAATTAAATTGTCATTGGAAGTACAGCCTACAGAAGTAGGTTAATATCTGGGTACTAAACCAAAACAGGGCAACTTCCTTCTAAAATAAAGATTTAATGAGGTCCAGAGTCTCCTAAAATAATGGCCGAAATGTCCAGGATACAATGGAAAATCGCCCATCATACCAAGAACTAGGAAAATCACAACTTGAATGAGAAAATACAATCAAAAACTACTAATACTGAGATGAATCAGATGTTAGAATTGTCTGACAAGGATTTTAAAGCAACCATCATAAAAATGCTTCAAAAACAAATTACAATTTCTCTTGAAAAAACTGAAAAAATAGAAAATCTCAGCAAAGAAATAGATATTGTATAAAAGAACCAAATGGAAATTATAGAACTGAAAATACAACAACTGAAATAAAAAACTTGTTGAATAAGCTCAGTAATAGGCTGGAGATGACATACAATAAAATCAATAAACTTGAAGACAGATCAATAGAATTTACTCAGTCTGAACCACAGGGAGAAAATAGACTGAAAAGAAATGAACAGAGCCTCAGGGATCTTGGGGAAATGACAAAAGATACAACAATATTTACATCAGAGTTCCAGAGGGAGAGGAGAAAGAGAGCAAGACTGAAGAGTAGTTGAAGATGTAATGGCAGGAAAGGTGGGGAAAGATGGTGAAGTGAGTGGACACTCCCATTTACTTCCTCAGCAACTAACTTACTGAACAACCAATAAAAACTGCACAGACTGAGATCTCAGAACCCCAGACAGCAGTTGAGGTATTGCAGAGTCACAGTGAGTTCAGAAGCTAAGGAGAGGAGGAAAGGAGTTGGCTCAGAAGCCAAGAGATGTTATCCCCAGGAAGTGCTTGCTCATCACAGCCATTTTGGGACAGGGCTGGCTAACACCCCAACACAAAACACAGGAAAAGAGCTAATCCGAGGAAGCTCTAGCCCGATTTTTTTTAAGGCAGCACACATTGGTTGTGGGAGTTCTCAGGCTGCGCAATTGGGAAAGTGAAAAAGGAGACCATGACATTGTGTGAGAGTGCCGTTGTATCTTGCCGGAGCCCCAGAGAGATGGGAAGTAGGACCAGGAGGAACTGCAAGGGCAGCAGGGCAAGGAAAATAGTTCAGACTGACAAGAACAAAGGAAACAATCCATAGTGGAGCATTGTGGGAGTGTCTGTGCAGGGTAAGAGTTGAGAGAAAGGCATAGAGAGCCCCACACAATCACCACAGGAAAGTAGAGCCCCACCACTTATGGCAGAGCCTCTGAACAGCTAAACTCCCCTCCTGCATATGCATATTGAAGTCCAGAGACCAAGCATAGCAAACTCCTGAACCAGCACTGAAAAAAAAACTAACAATAAGAATGCCATCCAGTGGTTCTTAGAAGATTACACCAAGACCGCTGCCACTGGGTCACATGGTGAACTTGCCGGGCCAAGGGAGGTTGACCTATGAGGTTCCCAGAGTTGAGAGTCTTTGCAGAGGCAATCTGCCTCATCTTTCTCCCAAAGAGTGGCTGGTGAATGCGGGCCCTGGACTTTCGGTTGGCAGGCAAGCCCTTGACTGCTGCACCACCAGGGAGCCCAATAAGAAAATTTAACAACAATGACAGAATAAAAAAATAGAAGCAAATTAAAAAAGAACAAAATGACCTAAGTTCAACCAAAGTCAGCAAAACACACGGAATCACAAGAGAAGAAGGAACAATCAAAAGCAAAACATGAAGAAGAAATCTTTCCTATGGAACCCAGAATAATGTAAAGAATAGATCATTTCAGACCATGGTGTTCATATGCTTAAAGAAAGCAAAAAACACATAGAAAACAGACTAGTGGAGCTCAAGAAACACACGGGGGAACAGAATGAGAAACTTAACAAAGAAATTCAAAACATAAAAAAACAGAGAGAGAACTACTGGAACTGAAGAATAAAACATCTGAATTAGAAAAAGCAACAGAAACACTCAACAATAGAGTCAAACAGACAGAAGATAGAATAACTGAACTAGAAGACAAGTAACTGAACGTATCAAATCTCAAGAGAAAAGAACAAAGAAAAGCGAACAAACCCAAAATGAAATGTGGGATTCAATTAAGAAATCTACCATTAGAATTATTGAATTCCAAGAGCACCGTGACAACAATAAAGACACATAACAATTTTTCAAGAGATAATCAGAGAGAATTTCCCAGACCTGGATAGAGAACCAAGCCTGCAAATACAGAAGCTATATGAACCCCAGTCAGAAGAGACACAAAAAGATCAACTCTGCGACATATCCTAATGAAATTTTTTTATTGTGTTTTAAGTGAAAGTTTACAATTCAAGTTAGTTTCATACAAAAATTTATACACACATTGTTATGTGACCCTAGTTTCTCTCCCTGTACTGTGAAAGTACACTCCTCCTTTCCACCCCGGATTTCCCGTGTCCACCCAACCAGCTCCTGACCCTTTCTGCCTTCTCATCTCACTTCTGGACAGGAGCTGCCCATTTACTCTCATGTATCTACTTAAGCTAAGAAGCACGCTCTTCATGAGTACCATTTTATGTCCCAGACTTCAGGAATGGTTTTAGTTTGGGGCTAACAGAGAGTCTGGGGCCTTGTCTTCTGAGGTCCCTCCAGTCTCAGTCAAACCATTAAGTCTGGTCTTTTTACTGGAATTTGAGTCCTGCACCCCACTTTTCTCCTGCTCCATCAGGGACTGTCTGTTGTGTTCCCTATCAGGGAGGTCATTGGTGGTAGCCATGCACCATTTAGTTCTTCAGGTCTCAGGCTGATGGAGTCTCTGGTTTACGTGGCCCTTTCTGTCTCTTGGGCTCATATTTTCCTTGTGTCTTCGGTGTTCTTCATTCTCCTTTACTCCAGGTGGGTTGGGACCGATTGATGCATCTTAAATGGTTACTCGCTAGCTTATATATATAT
>NW_004443976.1:1717667-1718866 GCF_000243295.1 Trichechus manatus latirostris | reverse complement strand
CCTCTGCCCAGCAACTCAGTCCCTCAGGGAGTTTGGATGTGTCTATGGGGCTTCCATGACCTTTCCTTGTACAGGTTGTGCTAGTTTCCCGTGTATTGTGTACTGTCTCACCCTTCACTGGATCTTGATTTTTATCCATTCTGTCACTCTCCATCTCTTTATGGGTGCATTTAGGCCATTTACATTCAGTGTAATTATTGATAGGTGTGAGTTTATTCTTGTCATTTTGTAGTGCTTTTATTTTTTGCTGTACTGACATTTTCTTTGTTCTCTTACTCTTCTGTGCTGAGTTCATTTTGCTTGTGGATTTTTTTTCATTTCTTCTGTTTTTGAAGGTTTTGTTTTAATGAGACTTTATGTTTTTCTTCTTTATTTTGATGAATAGATTTGCTAATTTGTTTTGGTTCCCTTGAAATTTACCATTATCTTCCTAGGTTTGTACCAGTCTTTTATTACTTGGTATCGCCTTGACTTCCTCTCCATTAGAAGGTTCTGTCCCAGACCGTTTATTCCCTCTTTTATTTTTCTGATGCTGTTGTCATTTACAGCTTAACCTCTCTGGTTTTCCGTTTTAGTTCTTCTGGTTTTGCATAGTCCTTAAGAGTTCATTTCCTAGGTTGGTATCTGGCTAGTACAGCCTGTGTCCTATATTCAGCCTGTGGTCTGATGTTGTTTGTTCTCAGATTGAAGGACTCCCTTTAATAAGTCTTGTAAGTTTGGTTTGGTTTTTACATAGTCCCTTAATTTCTGTTTATCTGGAAATGACCTAACTTCACCATAATATTTGAATGAGAATTTTGCAGGACATATTATTCTTGGCTGGGAATTTTTTCTTTCACGGCTTTATATATGTCATCCCATTGCCTTCTTGCCTGCATAGTTTCTGCCGAATAATCCGAGCTTAGTCTTATTGTTTCTCCTCTCTGTGTGACTTTTTGTTTTCTCGAGCTGCTCTCAGGATTCTTTGTTTGTCTTTGGTTTTAGCGAGTGTGATTATGATATGCGTTGGTGATTTTCTTTTGGGCTCTATCCTATATGGGGTTCATTGAGCTTCTTGGATGGTCAGTTTTTAATCTTTCATGATATTGGGGAAGTTTTCTGTTAGCTATTCTTCAATGATCCTCTCTGTGTTTTCTGTTTTCTCCCCCTGTTCTGGAACTCCGATCACTCCCAGATTTTTGCTTTTGATTGTATCCCAC
>NW_004443976.1:1665800-1717253 GCF_000243295.1 Trichechus manatus latirostris | reverse complement strand
ATGTTTTGATATTGTCTGCTGTCTTTGGGGCATTGAGTAGTTATTTTTCTCATTTATTGATAATAGCTTTGTTTGTTTCATCCTGCTTTTTTGTTATTTTTGGTTATGTCTGAGCAGGCAGGACATGTGTTCTTTGTTGCCTGCTCGTCTGTGGGCTCGATACTTTTTACCTCCTTCTTCAGTGGGCAGGGTTAGTCACTCAGGTATGGTACAATAGGGCAGGTCCAGCTGAAGGTGAGTTGCTGGGATGGCTTTTTTGTGGCAAGTACTAGGACTGACAGTGCAGTCTGGGAATCAGTGCAATGCTGGTTCTGGTAGGCCATGCCTGTGCTGCTTGGGAGTGTGATGTTCAGCACACGGTGCAGGAAGGCTGGAAGGAGGGGAGAGATTGTGATGTGTGGAGCTAAGATGGGTATGGGAAAGATGAGAGAGAGGAGAGAGGAACAGGAGCCAAAAACATGCACACAAACAAAAAAGAGTGCTAAGGGAGCTTGCTATTGTAGTGGAGAGATGAGAGACTGATAAATGGGGAAAAACAAAAATAAAAAAAGAAAAAGGATAAAGAAAAAAATGAGTAAATCGAGAAACTGGAAATGAAGAAAGACAAAAAGGGAATAAGACAGAGAAGAAAACAAAACAAAGAAACAAACAAACAAAAAAAAGAACCCAAGAAAAAAGAAATGCCTCCAGTGATGTCACTGTGGGTATGCACAGAGTAAGGGAGAAGCTTCCATGCTGCACCAGTACTGCCTGGCTAGAAGGGGCTCTCAAGCCTAGAAAAGAAAAAGAAAACAAATAAATCAAAGCGGAACAAATCAGAGCAAGCAAACAAAAAGCTCCGGGGGTCCCACCAAGGTGGCAGCACAGGCCAGGAGGCAGTTTCACAGTCCAGTGGTGTTTCACAGCCTTTCAGGAAGGAGGCAGGTATTTGAGAGAGAGGAGGGGCAGGTGGTGAGAGTTAAGGAAGAAATATAAGGAAGCGGAAAAAAGCAACACCAGCAGCCAACAAATGGCACTTAGGGAGCTGGCCAGTGCAGATGGGTGGAATCCAAGTGACACCAGGGTGAAACCAGTGCTTCCCGGCTAAGAGACGGTGGTTGCAGGAAGCAGAGAGGCCAAGTGGGGGTGAAGAAGGGTGGGGAGTGGGAAAGCATATGTTACTGGTTATCGGTTGCTTTGTCTCCTGCTAGAAGTTCCATGAAGCTGTTTTCTCATACCCCCTGTTCGCTGATCTCCAATAGGAGTCCAAGATGGCAGATCCATGCTGCGGTAGCTGATAGGGGACTTCTGCATGTATCTCTCCTGGCTGTCTGTTCTTGGTCAGTTTCTTATTCCATTCGGTGCTTGGCTGAGTTCTTTGTCTCTTCATTTGATACTAAGGGTTTCAGGGTTGACGTGTGACTCTGTTTGACTTAGTTTTTTGGAGCTTTGCTGCAGAGGGACAGCGTGGTGCTTTTGACCATAGTGCCATGTTGCCTGGAAGTCTACCCTTGCTAGCTTTTAAGACCCCAGATGCCGCTCACCAAAGTAGGATGCAGAACATTTTCTTAATAAAATTTGTCATGTCAATTGACCTAGATGTCCTCTGAAGCTATGGTCCCCAGACCCCCACCCCTGCTACTCTCTAACTTGAAGTGTTTGGCTGTACTCAGGAAACTTCTTAGCTTTTGGTTTAGTCCAGTTGTGCTGACTTCCCCTGTAGTGTGTGTTGTCCTTCCCTTCACCTAAGATAATTCTTGTCTACTATCTAGTTAGTGAATACCACTCTCCCTCCCTCCCCGCCCTCATAAGAATCAAAAGATGTTTTCTTCTGTGTTTAAACATATCCTGATAAAATTCTTGAAAATTGAATACAAGGAGAGAATTCTGAAAGCAGCAAGAGAAAAATTCAATACAACATACCAAGTCTCTTCCATAATAATCAGTGTGGATTTCTCTCCCAGAAACTCTATGGGCCAGAAGACAATGGAGTAACATATATAAAATACTGAACCAAAACAATTGCCAACCAAGAACTTTTTCTTTTTTATTGTTGTACTTTAAGTGAAAGTTTACAATTCAAGATAGTCTCTCATACAGAAATTTATACATACGTTGTTATGAGACTCCAATTTCTCTCCAACAATGTGACAGCACACTCCTCCTTCCACCCGATTTCCCGTGTCCATTCAACCAGCTCCTGACCTTCTCCACCTTCTCATCTCACCTCTGGGCAGGAGCTGCCCATTTAGTCTTATGTATCTACTTGAGCTAAGAAGCACACTCTTCATGAGTATTTTATGTCCCATAGTCCAGTCTGATCTTTGTCTGAAAAGTTGGCCACAGAAATGGCTTTAGTTCTGGGTTGACAAAGAGTCCAGTGGCCATGCTCTCTAGGGTTCCTCCAGTCTCAGTAAGACAATTAAGTCTGGTCTTTTTACTAGCATTTGAGTTCTGTGCCCTACTTTTCTCCTGTTCCATCAGGGACTCTCTGTTGTGTTCCCTGTCAGGGCAGTCATTGGTGGTAGCCGGGCACCATCTAGTTCTTCTGGTCGCAGGCTGATGCAGTCTCTGGTTTATGTGGCCTTTTCTGTCTCTTGGGATAATACTTTTCTTGTGACTTTGGTATTCTTTATTCTCCTTTACTCTAGGTGGGTTGGGACCAATTGATGCATCTTAGATGGCCGTTTGCAAGCTTTTAAGACTCCAGACGCCACTCACCAAAGTAGGATGCAGAACATTTTCTTAATAAACTTTGTCACGGCAATTGACCTAGATGTCCCCTGAAACCATGGTCCCCAGGCCCCTGCCCCTGCTACTCTGTCCCTCAAAGTGTTTGGCGGTATTCAGGAAACTTCTTCGCTTTTGTTTAGTCCAGTTGTGCTGTCTTCCTCTGTAGTGTGTGCTGTCCTTTCCTTCACCTAAGATAATTCTCATCTACTATCTAGTTAGTGAATAACCTTCACCCTCCCTCCCCACCCTCGTAACCATCAAAGAATGTTTTCGTCCGTGTTTAAACCTTTTCTTGAGTTCTTATAATAGTGGTCTTATACAATATTAGTCCTTTTGTGACTGACTAAATTCACTCAGCATAATGCCTTCAAGGTTCCTCCATGTTATAAGATGTTTCACGGATTCGTCGTTGTTCTTTATCGTTCTGTAGTATTCCATTGTGTGAATATAACATAATTTGTTTATCCATTCGTCCGTTGATGGGCACCTAGGTTGTTTCCATCTTTTTGTTATTGTGAACAGTGCTGCAATGAACATAAGTGTGCATGTATCTATTCGTGTGATGGCTGTTATTTCTCAAGGATATATTCCAAGGAGCAGGATTGCTGGATCATATGGTACTTCTATTGCTAGCTTTTTAAGGAAGTGACAAACTGATTTCCAAAGTGGTTTTACCATTTTACATTCCCACCAACAGCATATAAGTGTTCCAGCCTCTCCACAACTTCTCCAGCGTTTATTATTTTGTGTTCTTTGGATTAATGCTAGCCTTTTTGGGGTGAGATGGTATCTCATTGTAGTTTTGATTTGTATTTCTCTAATGGCTAATGATCATGAGCATTTCTTCATGTGTCTGCCAACCAAGAATTCTTTACACAGAAAAGTTGTCATTCAGAAATGAAGGGGAAATCAAGACATTCCCAAACAAACAGAAGCTATGAGAATTTGCCACTACCAGACCAGCTTTGCAAGTATTATTCAAGGGAGTACTCCAAATGGAATGACAAGCGCATTAAGAAATAAGTACAAAGTAAACTTATCTGATATAGGTTGTATACTGATATTAATGGAGATACACCAACAGAAATGGGGGGTGGAGCATATCAGGAATAGATTTATTATGTTAAAGTTGTATGTTGACTGTTGCTCATATGTTAAACATTGTTGCAATTGTAAGTTGTGTAATGTAACATGTGGTAACCACTAAGAAATCACCAGGAAGAAACATTCAGAAGACAAGAAAGTTATCAAAAAGGCTCATCACAAGAAAGCACCCAAATACAAACAAAAACAGAAAAATCAGAATACAGAAAACATAGAAGATATGAATCACTCAAAAAAGAAATATCAAAATGTGTGCGTTAGACACTTCATTTGCAGTAATAATCTTAAATGTAAATGGTCTAAACCCTCATGCAAAAGGCAGAGAGTGGCAGAATGGATTAAAAAAACACAATTCTTCCTTTTGTTGTTTACAAGAAACACACCTTATAAGGACAAAAACAAACTGAAATTAAAAGGATGGAGAATAATATCCCATGCAACCAGTAAATAAAAAATGACAGGGGTGGCCATACTGATATCAGATAAAACAGATTTTAAATCAAAATTTATTACAAGACATAAAGAAGAACATCATGTAACAATAAAAGGGTCAATCCAGCAAGAACACATGGATTTCTTGTGTTCGAAGTTAGAATCGACTTGATGGCAATGGGTGTGCTTTTGGTAACATCTATGTACCAAAACACATGAAACAAATACTGACCAATATGAAATGAGAAATAGACAACTCCACAATAATAGTAGGGGATTTCAAGAAAACACTTTAAATTATAGGCAAGATATCTACAAAGAAGATCACTAAGGACATTGACAACTTAAATAAAACCATAAGCCAACTGGACCTAATGGACATATATAGAACACTCCACCCAACATTAGAACAATACAGATTCTTCACCAGTGCACATGGATCATTTTCCAGAATACACCATATGCTGGGACACAAAACAAGTTCTCAACAAATTTAAAAAGTTTGAAATCATACAAACCATCTTCTCTGACCATAACAGTATAAAGTTAGAAATCAGCAAGAGGATAAATAAGGAAAAAAGAATAAATACATAGAAACTAAATAATACACTACTAAAAAACTACTGTATCACAATATAAATAAAGAGAATTATGACAGAATATTATGAACAACTGTATGGCAACAAACTGGATAACCTAGATGAAATGGACAAATTCTTAGAAGCACACAACCTACCCAAACTGACTCAAAAGGAAATAGAAAGTCTCAACAGACCAATAATAAGTGAAGAGATTGTATCAGTAATCAAAAACCTCCCAACAAAAAAAAGTCCTGAACCATTTGGCTTCACTGGGGAGTTCTACCAAACACTTAGAGGAGACTTGACACCTATACTACTTAAACTCTTCCAAAAGATAGAAAAGGAAGGAATACTCCCTAATTCATTCTATGAAGCAAACATAATCCTGATACCCAAACCAAAGACATGACAAAAAAGAAAACTACAGGCCAATATCTCTGATGAATATAGAAGCAAAAATCCTCAACAGAATACTAGTGAACAGAAACCAACAGCATATTAAAAGAGTCATACCAAGTGGAATTTATTCCAGAAATGCACGCATGATTCAACATTAGAATATCAATCAATATAATACACCACATCAATAGAACAAAGGAAAAGAAACACATAATCTATGGATGCAGAGAAAGCATTTGATAAAATCTAACACCCTTTCTTGATGGAAACCCTAAAGAAGATTGTAATAGAGGGAAATTCCTCAATATGATTCAGGGCATATATGAGAAGCCAACAGTATACTTTAATGGAGAAAGACTGAGAGCTTTCCCCTTTAAATTGGGAACAAGCCAAGCGTGCCCACTCTCACCATTTCTGTTCAATATTGTATTAAAATATTGAATAGAATATTAGATGTCCTAGCCACAGAAATAAAACAAGAAATAGAAATAAAATTTATTCAGATTGGAAAAGAAGAAGTAGTTATCTCTATTTGTGGATAATAAAATCCTATACATAGAAAATCCCAAAAGTCCACAAGAAAACGTCTAGAGCTATTAGAGGAATTTAGCAAAATTACAGGGTACAAGTTCAACAAACAATAATCAGTTGGGTTTCTATACACCAGCAATGAGAAATTTGAAAGGGAAATTCCATTTACAATAGTATCTAAGAGAATAAAATACCTAGGAACAAATCTAACCAGGGACATGAAGGACTTAAACAATGAAAACTATGCAACACTGTTGAAAGAGATTAAAGAAGACTTAAATCAATGGAAAGATGTTCCATGTTCATGGATTGGAAGACTTAATATTGTTGGGATGTCAATACTACTCAAAGTGATCTTTACATTCAATGCAATCCCGATCAAAATTTCAACAGCTTTCTTTACGGAAATAGAAAAACCAACCCTCAACTTTATATGGAATGACAAGAGGCCTTGAATAGCTAAAATGACGTTGAAAGAGAACGAAGTAGGAGAACTTATACATCCTAATTTTAAACCATGCTATACAGCTACAGTAACCAAACAGCCTGGTAGTGGTATAACAATTGACACATAGAAAATGGAACAGAATTGAGAGTCCAGAAATAAACCCACTTGTCTATGGTCAACTGGTTTCTGACAAGGGTGCTAAGTGCATTTGATGGCAAAAGAAGGGTCCCTTCAATAAATGGTGCCGGGAAAACTGAATTCCGATACGCAGAAAACTAAAGCAGGATCCATGCCTCCCACCATACACAAAAACAAATTCAAAATGGATTAAGGAACTAAATGCAAGCTAAAACCAAAAAATTGTGAGAAGAACAAGCAGGGGCAACACTGTCAGGCCTACCTTTCAACAACAGGTTATCTAAAATAATAACAAACACAAAAACAGTAAAAGAAAAAATAAATAAATGGGTGTCATAAAAATTAAAAAATTTTGCTTATCAAAAGACTTCACCAAAAAAGTGGAAAGATAAGCAACGGACTGGGAGAATATCTTTGGAAACCATATACCCAACAAGAATCTAGTAACCAATATATATATAACTTCAACAACTTAACAACAAAAAGACAAATAACCCAGTCATAAAATGGGCAAGGGACTTGAATAGACATTTCACTAAAGAGGACATTCAAATGGCCACCAGACACATGAAAGGATGCTCAGTGTCATTAGCCATGCAAATCAAAACCACAATGAGATACCATTTCACTCCCACTAGGATGGCTAAGATTAAAAAAACAACAGAAAGAAAATAACAAATGTTGGAGAGCCTGTGGAGAGATTGGAACTCTTAAGCACTGCTGGGTTCACCCTTCAGCCAAAGATTAGACAGCCCCATAAAATAAAACGAGACTAAATGGGCACACCATCCCAGGGGCAAGGACAAGAAGGCAGGATGGGTCAGGAAAGCTGGTAATGGGGAACCCAAGGTCGAGAAGGGGAGAATGTTGACATGTCATGGGGTTGGCAACCAATGTCACAAAACAATACATGTATTAATTGCTTAGTGAGAAACTAATTTGCTCTGTAAACCTTCATCTAAAGCACGATAAAAAAAACTGCACTTGAAAAACTGCAAAAAAAAAAAATAACAAATGTTTATGAGGATGTGGGGAAATTGGAATCCTTATACATTTCTAGTGGGAGTGCAAAATGGTACAGCCATTATGGAAAAGTGTGATGGTTCCTCAAAAAAATCAAAAATAGAACTACCATATGACCCAGCAATTCTACTTCTAGGGATATACCCAAAAGACTTGAAGGCAGAGACTTAAACATTGAGACTTGTACACCAATGTTCATTGCAGCATTATTCACAATAGCCACAAGGTGAAACAACCTAAATGCCCACCAACTGATGAATGGATAAACAAAATGTGGTATATACATACAATGGAATACTAATCAGTCAGTAGGAGAAATGAAGTCTTGATACATACTACAGTATAGATGGAGCTTGAAGTCATTATGCTGAGCCAGTCACAAAAGGACAAATATTGTACGACCTCTCTTATATAAAAACACAAGAAAAGGCAAATGTACAGAAAACAAAGTTTATTAGTAGTCACCAGGGGCCAGAGGGAAGGGGAAAAGTGAGTGGGGGGTAATGTTGACGGAAAAATCACATTGATAAAGCATTGGGTTGCACAATCGATTATTGTATTGCTGTCAGTAAGTTATACACCGGTAAAGTTGAATTAGCAAAACTTGTGTGATAGATATATTTACAACAACGACAATAAATAAATAAATAAGAGTAGCTGCTGAAGCTGCTTATGTACAACCAAACACTTGATGGGATTTAGTTCCTTGGTTTGAAGGTTTAGGGTCATGGTTTCATGGGATATCTCAGTTAATTGGCCTAATAACGTGTTTAGTGCTTTTGTTCTACCTCCTAGTTCATTGTATAGTGCCTGGAGTCTTAAAAGCTTACAAGCTGCTATCCAAGGCAAAACAATTGATCTCTATTCACCTGGAGCAACCAAGAAAGAAAGAGAGTCAGGATAAGAAGGAGTATATAGAATGTGTGGCTAATTGCCTTCATAAACAACCGCCTCCTTTGCCATGAGACCGGAAGAACTGGATGGTGCTCAGTTACCATTACGGAACATTTTGATCAGAAATTCCACAGAAGAACTCTGATCAAAAGGGGGGAAATGCAGAACAGAATTTCAAATTCTCATGGACTCTAGACTTTCTGGTACCATAAAGACTATATGAATCCCTGAAACTATTGTCCTGAGATAATCTTTAAACCTTTAAACCAAAAATAACCCCTGAAGTCATCTTAAAACCAAACAATAGTTTAGTTGAACTAAAAAAAAATGCTCCTGCATGGAGCATTATGCTCTTTTAGAACTATCTGTCTTAGTCATCTAGTGCTGCTATAACAGAAATACCACAAGTGGATGGCTTTAACAAGAGAAGTTTATTCTCTCACAGTCCAATAAGCTACAAGTCCAAATTCAGGGCGTCAGCTCCAGGGGAACCCTTTCTCAATCGGCTCTGGAGAAAGGTCCGTGTCATCAATCTTCCCTTGGTCTGGGAGCTTCTCTGCGCAGGAACCTCAGGTCCAACCTCTGCTCCTGGCACTGCATTCTTGGTGGTATGAGGTTCCTATGTCTCTCTGCTCACTTCTCTCTTTTATATCTCAGAAGAGATTGGCTTAAGACACTACCTAATCTTGTAGACATCAGTATAACTGCCACTAATCCATATTATTACATCATACTGATAGAGTTTACAACATATAAGGAAATCACATCAGATTACAAAATGGTACACAATTATACAGCCAAGTTGACAAGATATTTTTTGGGGGACATAATTCAATCCACGACACTATCTATATGGGATTAAATTGGTTACAACTCAAAAGATTAGATAGGAATCTTAGGGGGCAGTGAATTTATGTTAATGAGAGAAGAACAACTCAGAAAAGGAGAGTGAAAATGGTTGCACAACTCGAACAATATAATCAATGTGATTAAATTGTACATGTAGAAAATGTTGCATTCGTGTGTTTTTTCTGTGTATATTATAACAGCAACAATGAAATAAATAAAATTAGAAAACCTTTTCTAAATTTACTTAAATATTTTGCCTTTTAAAATGGAGCATTTGTGACTTTCCAAGTGTCACTGCCTGAGCACATAGGGTTGGTGGAAATCAGAGGAGGCTGCTCAGGATTCAGTGAACTCCCTTTCAAACTTATCTGACCTGTACAGAAATGATGGGTCTAAGAGCTCTAAGAGAGAGGGTGTTCTTTTCAGCCCTAACTAAAGTCTACTGGTGTTGTCCTCCAGGGGCAAGGGACAAGATCTGCATTTGTTTCTACTTTGTGACTCAGCATATGACTGTCTAGGCATGTTTGGCTTTTCCTTAGGGTGGCATTTGGCTTTCAGCAAGCTCCCATTCAACTGTGAATGCACTAAATAAATGAAATGTCCTTTCATTCGGCCACAGCCTTACCAGGATGTCTTTATGAAAGATAAATACCAAGGACAATTACACAGAAGACCATGTGGACCTGACTGTATGTCTCGGCCCTTCTTTCAAAGTCCTCCTTTGTCTTAAAACCAAACAATAGTTTAGCTTAACTAGTAAAAAAAAAAATGTTTGCCTTGAGCTTTATGCTCTTTAAGAACTATCTATATGGAATCAAACTGACATTAGCTACTTGAAAGATCAGATAGAAATTTTAGGGGGCAGCGAATTTATGTTAATGGGGGAGGAACAACTCAGAAAAGGAGAGTGAGAATAGTTGCACAACTTCAAGAATGTAATCAGTGTCACTGAATTGTACATATAGAAACTGATAAATTGGTGTATGTTTTGCTGTGTACATTCTCAACAACAAAATAAATAAAAATTTAAAAAACAACAACAAAATAAAGTATTGGGCCATAGAAGAAATCAAAACGGAAATTTAAAAATTCCTAGAATCAAATGAAAATGAAAACATAACATATCAAAACCTTAGGGGCACAGCAAAAGCAGTTCTCAGAGGGAAATTTACAGCAATAAATGCCTACATTAAAAAAAGAAGAAAGACCCAAAATAATTAACTTAAACCAACAATTTGAATGAATAGAAAAGGAAGAGTAAAAAAAGCTAAATGATACTGGGAAAAACAAATAATAAAGATCAGGGCAGAAATAAACAAAATTAAAAACAGAAAAACAAGTGAAAGAATTAACAAAATCAGAAGTTGGTTCTTTGAAAGAATAAATAAAATAGACAAACCACTGGCTAGATTGACAAAATAAAAAAACCAGAAGAGGCAAGTAACCAACCGAAGAAATGAAATTGGTTATATTCCAAGTGACCCAACAGAGATAAAGAAGATTGTAACCGAATACTATGAAAAATTGTACTCCGACAAATTTGAAAACCTAGATGAAATGGACAAATTTCTAGAAACACACTACCTACCCAAACCAACACAAACAGAAGTAGAAAATTTAAACAGACCCATTACGAAACAAGAGATAGAAGACATCATCAAAAAACTTCCCCCCTGCAAAAAAAAAGCCCAGGACCAGATGGCTACACTGGAGAATTCTACCAAACATTCAGAGAACAGCTGACACTAATCCTACTCAACCTCTTCAAAAACATTGGAGATGAAGGAACACTACAAACTCTTTCTATGAAGCCAGTATAACCCTGATACCTAAACCAGGAAAAGACATAACAAAAAAAGAAAATTACAGACCAATATCCCTATGAACATAGATGTGAAAATTTTCAATAAAATTCTAGCCAACAGACTGCAGCAACATATAAAAAAAATCATACACCATGATCAAGTAGGATTCATACCAGGATTACAAGGGTAGTTCAACATTAGAAAATCAATCAATGTAATCCACCACATGAATAAAACAAAGAAAAAGAACTATAGGATCATATCAATTGATGCAGAAAAGGTATTCAGTAAAATTCAACACCTTTTCCTGATAAAAACTCTCAGCAAAATAGGAATAGAACAGAAATTTCCCAACATAATTAAGGGCACATGCCGACAGCCAACTTCATACTCAACGGAGAAAGGCTAAGAGCTTTCCTTTGAGAACAGGAATGAGACATGGATGCCCGTTATCACCACTCTTATTCAACATTATACTGGGAGTCCTAGCCAGAGCAATAAGACAAGAAAGAGAAATAAAAGTTATCCAAATCAGAAAGGACAAAGTAAAACTATATTTGCAGATGACATGATCCTATACATAGAACATCCTAAAGATTCCACAAGAAAGCTGCTGGAACTAATTGAAGAATTTAGCAAAGTTGCAGGGTACAAGATCAACACACAAAAATCAGTTGGGTTCCTCTGCATTAACAAAGACTACTCCAAATAAGAAATCAAGAAAACAGTACCATTACAATAGCCCCCAAATCAATAAAATACCTAGGAATTAACATAACCAGGGGCATAAAAGACTTATACAAGGAAAATTATAAAACACTACTACAAGAAACTAAAAGGGACCTACAAAAATGGAAAGACATCCCATGCTCATGAACTGGAAGACTTAATATAGTGAAATGTCAATCCAACCTAAAGCGATCTACAGAATCACTGCAATCTCAATATAGATCCCAAAGACATTCTTCACTGAAAAGGAAAAATGATTGACCAACTTCACATGGGAAAGAAAGAAAGCCTGAATAGCCAAAGCAATATTGAAGAAAAAGGACAAAGCAGGAAGTCTCACACTTCCCAATATCAAAACATAGTATATACCCACTGCAATCAAAACAGCCTGGTATTGGTTCAACAGTAGACACAGACCAGTGGGACAGAGTTGAGAATCCAGAATTAAACCCAGTCATCTATGGGCAACTGATTTTCAACAAATGGTCAAAGTTCATTCAGTAGGGCTGAAAGATCTCTTTAATAAAGTGTTGCAAAACTAGATATCCACCTGCAGAAAAATGAAACAGGACCCATACCTCACACCACACACAAAAACTAACTCAAAATGGATCAAAGACTTAAAAATGTTAAATCTAAAACCATAAAATACCTGAAAGACAACAAAGGAAGAAAACAACGGGACCTAACCTTTTATAAAAATAAGATAACAAACATTACAACAAATGCACAAATAGAAGACAAAATAGATAAATGGGATGTCTTAAAAATTAAAAAAGTATGCTTGTCATGGATTGAATTGTGTCCCCCAAGAAATTTGGCTAGGCCATGATTTCCAGTATTGTGTGATTGTCCACCATTTTGTCATCTGATGTGATTTTCCTATGTGTTGTAAATCCCATCTCTATGATGTTAATGAGGCAGGATTAGAGGCAGTTATGTTAATGAGGCAGGACTCAATCTACAAGACTGGATTGTGTCTTGAGCCAATCTCTTTTGAAATATAAAACAGGCAAGTGAGCAGAGAGACATGGAGACCTCATACCACCAAGAAAGAAGCACCAAGAGCATAGTGCATCCTTTGGACCCAGGGTCCCTGCACTAAGAAACTCCTCAACCAGGGGAAGACTGATGACAAGGATCTTCCTCCAAAGCCGACAGGGAGAGAAAACCTTCCCCTGGAGCTGACGCCCTGAATTTAGACTTGTAGCCTACTAGACTGTGAGAGAATAAATTTCTCATTGTTAAAGCCATCCACTTGTGGTATTTCTGTTATAGCAGCACTAGATAACTAAGACAATGCTCATCAAAAGACTTTATTAAATGAGTAAATAGACAACCTACAGACTGGGAAAAAAATCTTTGGAAACGATTTATCCAATAAGGGTCTAAAATCTATAGAAAACTGCAAAAACTCAACAACAAAAAGACAAACAACCCAATCACAAAATGGGCAAAGGACATGAACAGCATCTTCACCAAAGAGGACATCCAAGCTGCCAACGAACATATTAAAAATGTTGACCATCATTAGCCATTAAAAACCAACCAAACCCACTGCCATCAAGTTGATTCTGACTCATAGCGACCCTATAGGACAGAGTAGAACTGCCCCACAGGGTTTCCAAGGAGCACTTGGTGGCTTAGAACTGCCAATCTTTTGGTTAGCAGCTGTAGCTCTTAACCACTATGCCACTTTACCCTGGCTGAAATGGCACTGGTTAAAAAAAAAAAAAAAGATAATAACAAATAATGTTGGCAAGGATGTGGGGAGATTGGAACCCTTATCCATTGCTAGTGGGACTACAATCACTTTGGAAAATGGTATGGCTCTTTCTCAAAAAAAAAATAGAACTGCCCTAAGATCTAGCAATCCTGCTCCTGGGTATATACCCTAGAGACCTAAAAATAATGACACGAACAGACATATGCACACCTATGATCATTGCTGCTTTATTCACAATAGCAAACAAATGGAAACAACGGAAGTGTCCATCAACGGATGAATGGATAAGCAAACTGTGGTACATACATACAATGGAATACTACACAACCATAAAGAACAATGATGAGTCCATGAAACATATCATAACATAGATGGACCTGAAGGGCATAATGCTTGGTGAAATAAGTCAAGCATATAAGGACAAATATTGTATGATCCCTCTTTTATAAGAAGACAAGAATAGATAAATACAGAGAGACAAATGTTCACTGGTGGTTACCAGGAAAGGGGGAAGGGGTGGAGAAAGTACGCTTTGGACCGTAGAGACTAGTTATTTTTGTTGATGGGAAAGTGACACTAATTGTGGATGTAGTGAGCACAGCACAACCAAAGCAATAACAAGCATTTGAGCACATATGGATGAGCATAGGCAAATTGGAATACAGGTAGGTACAGATTCCCACGCAGGTGAGAACAGATAGAAGTATCTATAGGTAAATGTAAACACAAATATGTGGGTGCAGGCAAACATACTCTTTGAAGATACAAATACAGATATGCCTCAGATATAACCAAACACCTTCCAACATTAGTTTTCTGGGTTTGAAGGTTTAGGAGTATAGTCTCATGGGACAACTCAGTCAATTGGCATAACATAGTTCACAGAAATCATGATCTGCCTCCTAGCGAAGTGAGCAGTGTCTGGGATCTTAAAAGCTTGCGAGTGGTCAAAACAGTAAGAAGGTAACCAAAAGCGCAGAGAAGACACAAATCTACAAGAGCCACAACCTCATCTACCCTGAAACCAAAAAACTAGATGGTGTCCGGCTACCATCACTGACTGTTCTGACTGGGGCCACTGTTATGGACTGAATTGTGTCCTCCCAAAATATGTGTCAACTTGGCTAGGCTATGATTCCCAGTATTGTGCCGTTGTCCACCATTTTGTAGTCTGATGTGATTTTCCTATATGTTGTAAATCCTATCTATGTGATGTTAATGAGGCAGGATTAGAGGCAGCTATGTTAATGAGGCAAGAGTCAATCTACAAGATTCGGTTGTGTTTTAAGACAATCTCTTTTGAGATATAAAAAGAGAGAAGCCAGCAGAGAGACAGGGGGACCTCATATCACTGAGAAACTAAAGCCAGGAGAATAGTGCATCCTTTGGACCCAGGGTTTCTGGGCAGCGAAGCTCATAGACCAGGGGAAGATTGATGACAAGGACCTTCCCCCCAGAGCTGACAGAGAGAGAAAGGCTTCCCCTGGAGCTGGCACCCTGAATTCAGACTTCTAGCCTCCTAGACTGTGAGAGAATAATTTTACCTTTGTTAAAACCACCCACTTGTGGTATTTCTGTGATAACAGCACTAGATAACCAAGACAGTAACTAAGACAGGCCACAATAGTTGGTCCCGGATAGAATGGGAGAAAAACATGAAGCAGAACTCAAATTCTTATTTTTTTTTTAAAAAAAAGGCAGACAAACTGGGACAGTAGAAAACAGAGGACCCCGAGACTATCGCCCTGAGACACCGTTTAAATCTAGAACTGAGTTTATATCCTGAGATCACCTTTTAGAGAAAGAGCAGAGTGGTACACAAAATAAAGGATATTAACCATAAGATCGGAGGTGGTAGCACAGTGGTTAAGAGCTTGGCTGCTAACCAAAAAGTCGGCAGTTCAAATCTACCAGTTGCTTCCTGGAAACCCTACGGGGCAGTTCTACTCTGTCCTGTAGGGTCGCTATGAGTTGGAATCAACTCGATGGCAACGGATTAGATTTTCTGGTTTAACCGTAAGATTGATTCCTACTTAAAAACCATCAATATGAGAACAAAAGGTCAACAGTTTCTCAAAAGCAAAGATGAGAAGATACAGGGACAGGGAAACTAGAGTACTAGAAAGGGAGCAAACAGAACACAATTAATGAGAATGTAGACACATTGTGATAAATGTAACTGATTTCACTGAACAATTTTTGTGGAAATTGTCAAATGGGAACCTAACTTGCTGTATAAACTTTCACCGAAAACTCAATATTATTTTAAAAAAGAAGTAATGGCAGAAAATTCTCCAACTTTGGCAAAAGACACAGACCTACAGATTCAAGGAGCTGAACAAATGGCAAATAAACTCAAAGAAACCCCTTCCAACACACATCATAATTAAAAATTCAGCAAACTAAAGACAAAGTCTTGAAAGCAGCCAGAAAGACATTATCTATAGAGAACCATCAATTTTAATGACAGTAGGTTTCTCGTTTGAAACTACGGAGGCCAGAAGGAACTGGCACCAATTTCAAATCAGAAACAAAAGAACTCTCAACCATGAATTTTATATTGAGCTAACCTTCAGAAATAAAGAGTAAATCTAGGCATTCTCAGATTAAGAGAAACTAGAAGAATGTCACTAGCTGACGTACCCTTAAAAAATGACTACAAAAAGTTCTTCAAACAGAAAGGAAATGATAAACAAAGGAATCGCGGAAACTACAGGAGAAAAAACAATAGAAGGAGAAGAAATACGGGTAAATATAATAGATTATCTTTCTTTCTTCTCATGACTTTTATAAGTACATAATTTCCCTCTTTGTTCATTATCATGTTTTTATTCTGAATTTTATTTAATTTAATAATAATAACATCGTTATCCGTGTATTCTTGTCGTTCATATTTGCCTGGTATATCTTTTTTTCATCACTTTGTTTTTAATTTTTCAGTGATATTTTGTTTCAAGTGTATCTTTTGCAAAGAGCATATTGCTGGATGTTATTTTTTATTCAAACAGATTCTCTGCCTTTGATTGGTTTAACTCATTTGCATTTATTGTGATAAATGTTGTGACAGGTCTTATTTTAATATTTTCTCTTTCATAGTTACTTTTTGTTTCTTGTTTTCCTTTTTTTCTGACCTTCCACTGAATAATAAATCCTTTTCTTCTGGTTTGAATGGTATACTCTATTTTTATTCTTCTGCTGCTTGTACCTAATTTATTAAAATCCATGCCGAAGTTATTTTTCCTTATCTATTTCTTAAGCTTGTGAATGTATATATCCTCCCCTAATCAAGACAAATAACTTAGCAACTCTCACTTCATTTCTGTCTTTTCCCCTGGCCCCTACCATGGAATTATCTAAAATTTTAGTGTTGGATGATTATCACTGTAGTTGGTGTCACCTTCCTCACTACCTCTGATTCTTGCTTATTAGGTCAACAATAAACTCTTTACCAACTTTGTCTTACCCTTACTTTATATCTTGAAGCATCCTCTTGGGTTTTTTTTTTTTTTCCTTCTTCTCCTTCTCCTTCTTCTTCTTCTTGCTGAAGTACTCTTTCCAAGACTATTTCCAAGCTCTTGTATGCAAAACGTAAAATTCTAGATTCAAAGTTCTTTATTTTTTACAATTTAAAAAAATCAATATATTTTCTTCTTTCAGTCAGTGATGCTGTTAACAAGTCAGATTTATTCATTCAGCAATTATTTATTGAGGGATCACAAAATGCCAGACACAGTTTTTAACACTGGGGATTCAGCATTAAACAAAACAAAAACAAAAACAAAATGATATTTGGTGTTTTGTAGATGACCTGTGTTTTTTCTCTGTATGCTTTTAGAATTTCCTCTGTCTCTTACATTCTTAGATTTTGTGTTGTTTGATGCTCCAGGAGCACTTTCAAGCTAAAGTCTTTAACTTTTCTTTATTTCTCCATAATTCTTCATCATCATTTCTTCATATATTTAGTCCTCTCTTAATATTTTCTTTCCTTCTGGGACACTGTATAAATATTTAGTTATCCTTCATATTGTTTAACCCTTCTGTCATATTTTTCAACTTTTTATCCCCTACTGGTATCTTCTCAAAGAGTTCCTTGACCTGATAGTCCAGCTTTCCAAATCTCTCTTCAGTTGTGCATATTCTGCTATTCAACCCATCTTTTGAGTACCTTATTTCAACTATTATATTTTTCACATTTCACTTTTTTTGTTTTGATGACAAATTCTTGCTTCATATTTCCTATATATCCCCATATCTCTTTTAGGATAGCTTTTTTATTTTTACCATAAATTGTCCAATAATTCTGCTTCATCTGTTGTAGATTGTTCAGTTTTTTGTTTTCTTTTATAGAAGTTGAATTCCTCAATTTTCTGTTTTTCCTTGTGAGTTCATATTCCCCATGTCCAGATATACGGTGGTAATGCGGAGAGGGAAGGGAATCAAAGCCCTAGACTGTGTCCTACATCTCCTTCAACTCACTAGGAAGGGCACAAACTATACATGAATTGTATGTATGTGTGTGGTCGTGATGTTGAGTTATTCTCAAAGTGAGACTCTATTGCTAAAATCTGGGCAAGACCATCCCCCATTTTCCACCTCTGCCACTGCACACCAGGTGACTTTGCCCCTCAGTGACCCTCTCAACTCCACCTCTTTTTCTGCTGAAATCCTCTGGCTCTGTGTGTGTGTGTGTGTGTGTGTAACAGAGGTGGGAGGAAGGTGAATAAAGTCACTTTTTGGAGTGGGTCTGGTTGAATGTATTGCTATTCACTCCCCACTCAATCCAGCTCCAAGGCTATGTTGTGCAATGGTGAAAGAATGGGCAAAGATTTACCCAGAGCAACGTGTGAATGGACAGAAAAGTACACAGTATCACTAAAAAGCACCCCATTGCTTACAGCACCTCTCCCCAACTCCCCTGGAGCATCTAGGACTCTTCCATTGCAGCTGCCATTCTCTCCCTATCTACACACACACACACACACACACACACACACACACACACACTCCCATACACACACATCCTAGGACCAGCTGTAATCTGTCTTCCAGAGGATTTCCAATCAATTTTTCAGCAGTCCCTCAATCCAACGGCCTCCCTCTTCCAGAACATCTCCAGGTTAAGGTTTGGGAAAGGAGCTAGCTGTACCTTAGGATGCTATATTAGTTACATTTTGCTGTGTAACAATCATATGACATAAAAAACCCAAAACCAAACCCATTGCTGTCAAGTTGATTCCCACTCATGGAGACGTGATATGTTAAAGAGCAGAACTGCTCCATAGGGTTTTCTTGGCTGTAATCTTTACAGAAGCAGATGACCAGGTCACTAGGCCTTTCTTCCGTGGTGCCACTGGGTGGGTTCAAATCACCAACCTTTCAATCAGTAGTTGAACACAAGTGTTTGTGCCACCCAGGAACTTGTGTTACAATATTACCACGTATTGAATGGCAAGATGCAGCACACATTTATTATCTCACAATTTCTGTAAGTAAGGTTCTGAGCATAGCCTAGCTGGGTCATCTGCAGCCTGCTATCACGGTACCAGCCAGGACTGTGTTCTCACGTGAAGGCTCTACTAGGGAAAGAGCACACATGGTTGTTGGCAGGATTTAGGTCCTTGCAGGCTGTGGGACTGAGGGCCTTGCCGTCTGTTGGCTGGAGGCCACTCTCAATTCCCTGCCACATGAACCTCTCCAACATCACCACTTGCTTCATCAAAGCCAGCAAAGGAGAGTCTCCTGGCAAGACAGACATTAGAATCTCAAGTCACCTTTGCCATATTCTGTTGGTTAGAAGCAAGTCGAAGTTCCTACCCACACTTAGGGGAGGGGATTACATCAAGTTATGAGTACTAGGAAACACTAATTCGGTTTGAACTTCTCAGCAGCTCGAAGCATTGGGCTGTTGTCACAAGCGTAGACAAAGCCCGGGGAGAGGGAGTGACTTGGATCCGTCTCTGTACCATCCAAGCCTTCTCTTACCCTGAAGAACCAACACCTGCGCTGCGGACCCCACATTATCGCGAGAGGAAGGGCTACCTGATCATTCGAGTCTCTTAATCGTGCCACGCGTGCCCCCCTGCTGGGAAACGGAGTCCCGCGACGTCCACCGCCTTCTGGGAAACGTAGTTCTGGAGCGGGACCAGGCCTGCCAGCCTCGCCCAGCTCCCTCTTACGCATGCGCGAGTCCGCGCAGGCCCGAGAAGTTCGTAGCCTTTGTCAGAGCGGCGCTGCTCCTCTCGGCTCTGTCTAGGAGTGGCTCGGGGGAGGGGGTCATTCAGTGCCAAGTCGGGGCTGGAGCGCGCGTTTCTGAGAGTGGCCTGGAGGCCAGAAGCTGAGTCCCCATCTCCTCACGCTGCGGCCTGAATCTCTCCCGCGGCTGCGAAGCCTGCGCTCTCCGACCCAGCGGGTCCACCGCGCTGTACCGGGACCGACGGGCGGGGCGAGCGGCGCGGACGGGACGCGGGTCGGCGGCGGAAATCCTGAGCGCCCCTGTGCCTTGGCGGCGACGCGGCAGCCCCAGCGCCGCCTCTTCCAGCCACTCAGTCCCCAGGACAGCTCCTGCGACAAAAAACCTACCGGCCTCAGGGATGCTGCCCCCGGGTTTCCAGGCCCCACCTCCGTAGGACCGAGCCAGGCTCCAGGACGAAAGCTGACCTAACGGACACCTTCCAGAAGAGTCCCCAGACGACCAGCTGGAAGGAGGACCGCGAGGGCGCGGGGACTTCTGACTGTTCTGTCAGAGAGGTTTGTTAGAATCTCAGACGGGGAGGAGAGCTGGTGACCATGGAGACAGATTTGGCTGAAATGCCTGAGAGGAGAGGTGAGAATTACTGAAGGGTTGTCCTGGGGTCATGGAGAAGCGCAGTTCTTCCTCCAGAGTGAAAAAACACTTGCCTCGAGAGGCGGCTTTTGGCAGAGACGGCTGTCTCCGTTTCCTGGGGGTTGAATGGGCTCTTTGAGAGTGCAGGGCTTGCTACGGTATCACCCGCCTTCCCGCTTCTGCTGGGCGCACAAAGAACCCTTCAAAACCACCCCAAAGCGTGAGCGAAATGTTAGCCTCTGAAGCTGAGCATAGCCACAGTTACTTTATTTTCTCACACGTTCTTCCTCTCAAATGATTATGCCATCCTAGTCTCCGTGAGTGGGTCTGAGAATTCAGCTTTTCAGTTAGCAGAGAAATTTTTCTCACACCTGTTATCCCACTTTGTCCGCGTAACAGCCCTATGATTTTAATAGAGCAAAGGTTACGAAGGAGAAAACAGGCATAAAAGTCAGTAACTGACTTTCAGTTCTTGGAGTTTGGTAAGTGACGGTCTGCATCAGAATTACTCTGTAGTGCTTGTTAGAATTTTAGATTTCTAGATTGCACCCCAGACTCAACCAATGATAATTATTTGGAGATGTGGTCCAGGAATCTATGTTTTAAATAAGCTTCCAGGATGATTTTTGAAAACCATAAGTCTACCTTTCTGATATTAATTTAGTGTAGATTAAGCTAGGAAATAAACTGACTTGTTCTAATTTCTAGACCAGAGAATGCAGCCGTCCAGAATGATAAAGCCATAGGGACTAAATTTAAGCCCCAAGTAGCAACATTCCTGGACATTCTCCACCATTCTGGGAGGTAGTAGAGTTGTTTTAGGCCCCTTTCAGCGTTAATTTTTGTAGGGAGTATAGGGATAGCACCATTAATATGCTAGAGGGATTTTTAGACTGGTAAGTCTTAGTCACTGGATAGTTCTAGGCTCCATCTTCACTACTTTCTTGTTCTTAGCTCTGCCTTCCCAGGATTCTCCCCTTTCCCAAGAGAGGACCACAGAAGAAGTGGCAGCTTTGTGCCTAACAGCAAGATCACAGGTGAGCGTGAGTTTCTACTGGTTACTGAAATTCCACCTTATTTCTCAGAGTACAGACGCACTCTTCTTTTTGGTGTGGAGTTTCTTTCTGTGCTAGAGCACATCTAGAGAGCTAAGTTCTAATTCCAAGAGACTACTCATAGTCGCTAATGGAATCAATAGAAAATGTTTTCTATTAATCCATGGCACCTTTCTTCTGCAACTAGTTTTTATTGCTAGTGAACAAGAATGAAAGGAGCATTGAGCCTACCGTGCTGACTTCTGTGCTTGGTAATGTGGAAAACTTTCAAAAGAAAGTGTGCATACCTTTTAAAACTCTCGCTTCCCTAGGGAAAACAACATACCCATGACAGTTAAGTAGGAATTTAAAAAAGCATCTTAAGTGCTGAAGTGAATTATAAAAACAAGTATCAAATAGTTCAGAGGAACGCAGAGATGCTTATGGAAGACCTAGTTCAAAGAGTTACAGTTAGAATCCAGCCCTCCAAGATGATGAACGCTGAAGTATTTTAGGGGTGAAGTGTAGGTCTGCAACTCACTTGCAAGTTTTTGTCCCCTTCACCTCAAGAGCAAATATTAAAAAATTCTAAGATTTAGGTGGTGGATATATTATATGAGTGAACAGTGTATTAGTCTTTCAACTTTTCTGTGTGTTTGAAATTTTTATTAAAAAAAAAAAAAAACAGTTGGGTAGATAAAACATGTCCTCCGTGTTTTGGTATACTGCAACCCAAAGATTCCACAATTAGCCTTTCTCTCTGCTACTATAATCCAAGGTGTGAACAAAGAGTGGATATTGGACACTGTTAATATTTGTAAAAGTGACTTCTCAGAGTTCTTTATATACTTGGATGGCACAAATGATTTCATTTGACCACTGACCTAAAAGTTGGTGGTTCAGACCCACCCGTGGCACCACAGAAGAAAGGTCTGGTGATCTGCTTCCATAAAAATTACAGCCAAGAAAACCCTATGGAGCAGTGCTACTCTGTAACACATGGAGTCGCCATGAGTCAGACTCAACTCCATGGCAATGGATTTGGTTTGGATTTATATACTTGCCTGTCTCCGTTGTTTTCTCAGCTGTCCTACATTAGTCAAGAAGCTTTAAGTTGTAGCTGATGAAAACTCAGCCCAAACTGGCTTAAGCAAAAAAGGGGTATTTATTGACTAACATAACTGAAAAATCCAGGGGTTCACGTTCAGCTGGATAGGTCTCCAGCAGTAACAGTAGCACCTAGTCTCTCTCTCCATTTTGCTGACCTCTTCTTCTGTTTCCATAGCTGTCAGTCAGGCTTTTCTCCTAGTGTGGCTCCTAATAGGTTTAGACTTACATATTCCCATATTGAAAACCAGAGAAAAAGGGCAGCTTCTCTCCCAGTCACTCTACTGTAAGCCCTGGGGTTAGCTCTAACGGTATTATGCCCATACCTAGACCACTCACTGGTCAGATCTCAGTGTAATTCTCTAATTGGTCAGACCTGTGGAGTGTACCTGTACATACACGTCCCACCCATGAGCCAGGGATGGAGTCAGTACTGCCTGAACTACACAGACTAAAGTGGTCAGGGATAGTGGCCGTAGGAAAATCAGGGTACAGGCACCAGAGGAATGGTAAATGCTTTATATATATTGGTGCTTCAGTATTAAATTCAAAACTATTAAAGCTTCGGGATGGATTGAGCCTTTCATGGAAATAAAAGATCCTTCTTTGTTCTTTTGTGTTGCATTTGGTTTTGCTTGATGCTAACACTACAACTTTCTTACTAGAATGTGTCTGGGATATTTTTTACCTTATTAGATTTAAAAGTAATAAATAAAAGTTAATTCTCGCCCATTTTAACAAGGCAAACAGCACAAATGTTAAAGGCAAAAGTAATACTACCCTCATTTCTCTCTACTGAGGTTAACAGTTTAATGTGTATTTTTTGTTGAGCGCATACTACTATGTTCAGATGTGGTATACTATATTTCCATCCATTGTTTTCCCCACCCCAATCTTTCAATATAATCTTGTTTGGGTTTCTATCATGTAAACAGGCTAAAGCACTTTTTTTTTAATCCTTTTGTCTTTATAGGGAAAGTTAATCCATTTACATTTAATTTGATTATTCCTATGTTTCAGATTTTTCTTGCCATGTGATTTTTATATAGGGTTGTTGTTTTAGGTGCTGTCGAGTGCATTTTGACTTGTAGTGACCGCATGTGACAGGGTAGAACTGCCCCATAGGGTTTTCTAGGCTGTAATCTTTACAGGAGCAGATTGCCAGGTCCTTTTCCCACAGATATGCTGGGTAGGTTTGAACCACCAACCTTTCGGTTAGTGGCCAAGTGCTTAACCTTTCATGCCACCAGGGCTCCTTTGCCATGTGATTTTATAATTGTTTACTGTACTTTGTTTCTTCTTTTGTCTTTTCTGTTCTTTATGCACTGATTTGCATTTTTGTTGTTCTGATTATTCAAATGGTTTAGAAGTTAATTCCCACTTGAATGTCAATTTACCTATTTATATGCAGATTCTGGAAACCCTGGTGGCATGGTGGTTAAGAGCTACAGCTTCTAACCAAAAGATTGGCAGTTCAAATCCACCAGGTGCCCCTTGGAAACCCAATGGGGCAGTTCTACTCAGTGCTATAGGGTCTCTATGAGTCAGAATCAACTTGACGGCAATGGGTTTTTTGGGGTTTTTTTTTGGTATATCATATATCAGAACTTCATGCCTTTTTATGACTGAATAATATTCCATTGTATGTATATACCATATTTTGTTTATCTGTTCATCTATTAATAGACACTTACGTTGTTTCTACCTTTTGGTTATTGTAAATAACACTTAAATGAACTTTTGTGTACCGAATCTGTTTGAGTCCTTGCTTTCAAGTCTTTTGGGTATATACCTAGGAGTGGAATTGCTGGGTAATATGGTAATTCTATGTTTAACTTTTTGAGGAACCACCAGCTATTTTCCTCAGCAACTGCACCCTTTTATGTTCCCACCAGCAGTGAACGAGTGCTCCAGTTTCTCCACATTCTTACCAACACTTGTTATTTTCTGCTTTTTTTGATGATAGCTATTTTAGTGGATGTGAAGTTATATCTCATTGTGGTTTTGATTTGCATTTGCCTAATGACAAAGAATGTTTAGCATCTTTTCATGTGCTTATTGGCCACTAGTAAATCTGCTTTGGAGAAATGTCATTTGAAGTTGTCTTAGGCTGGGTTCTCTAGAGAAGCAAAACCAGTGAAGCACATACATGTATATATAAAAAAACCTGTTGCCATCTAGTTGATTTTGATTCATAGCGACTCTATCGGACAAGCGTAGAACTGCCCCATAGGGTTTCCAAGGAGCGCCTGGTGGATTCGAACTGCCGACCTTTTGGTTAGCAGCCGTAGCTCTTAACCACTATACCACCAGAGTTTCCATATATATACACGTATACCTGTGTGTGTGTGTGTATATATATGTATGTGTATGTATATATGTAGAGAGAGATTTATATCAAGGAAATGGCTTACATGGTTGTAGAGGCTGGAGAGTCCCAAGTCCATGGATCAGGCGTCAGGCTGGAGGCTTCTTCTGACGCACGTAGCTACAGGGACTGATGAACCCAAGATCAACAGGTAAGGTGGCAGGCTGTTGGCTCAAGTCCCAAGAACCAGAGGTCAGATGATGATGAGCTAGATGCAAGATTCAGTGCAATCAAAAGCCAAAGAGCTTTGCCAGAAAGTCCATATATATTGGATGCAGGCCACACACCCAGGGAAACTCCCTTTCAACTGATTGGCTGCTCATAGCAGATCTCATCATGGAGGTGATTACATCATTACATAACTGTCAGATGATGTCATAACTGCTAAACCACTGAGACTCATGACCCAGCCAAGTTGACACACAGACTTAACCATCACAGAAATCCTTTGCCCATTTTTGAACTGGCTTGTTTGTTTTTTGTTGTTGAAGCTCTGTATATATTCTGGATATTAACCTCTAATATAATTTGCAAATATTTTCTCCCATTCTATAGGTTGTCTTTTTTCCTCTCTTGATAGTATCCTGATGTATGAAAGTATTTAATTTTGATGAAGTCCACTTTATTTTTTTCTTTTGTTGCTTGTGCTTTTAGTTTCATATCTAAGAATCTATTGCTTTTTTTCCCTCTGCCTACATTTTGTTTACTTTGCCAGCTTAACATTGTTGACTTACCATTTCATGTTATAACTTTTTATTTCCCAGAAAAATTGTAGTTTCTCAAGGGAAAAACCATGGCCTGTCTTCTGGTTCTCATGTTGAATCTAGCACAGTTAATCAGTTACATAATTGATACCCAGTGACTTTATGTTATAATAGTCACAATCTGAATACTATTAGAATACTTTTCATATATCATAGTCACTCCCCCTGTTGAATGTATCTTATGCCTCTGCTCCAGGGCCATGGAAGTGAGATTATTGAGTGAAAGATGATAAACATATGTTTTGTGCTTTAGGAATCAGTGACATTCAAGGATGTGGCCATGGATTTCACCCCAGAGGAGTGGGGAAAGCTGGATCCTGCACAACGGGATGTGATGCTGGAGAACTATAGGAACCTGGTCTCACTTTGTAAGGATGAGTTCTCATTGTGACTGAAATCTGCCTACTTTTATTGAAAGTAAAATAGCTTAACAAAGCCTTCACTTTGCTGTTCAGAAATCATAAAGCTTTAGTCCCTTTGGGCCTAGAAAAATGTAGTTTTTCTCTACATTGTTGGTGAAATGTCGGTGCATATTGTATATCAGGGCTTTTTGGATTCAAGTGTCAGAAACCCAATTCACACTGCTTAAAAGGAAAGAAGGTTTGATACAGGCAATCAAGTATGTCATCAGGAATTTCTTTCATTTTTTTCTATCATTTGGCTTGGCTTTGCCCAATATTGGCCTTATTCTTTGGCTCTCCCCATGTGGCAAAAATGGCCAATGGCAACTCTAAGGTTAAATTACTCTTCTAGTTGGGAGCTAAGCAAAAAAAAAAAAAAAAAAAAAAAAAGCTACTTACATCCTGGGAGTTTCAGCAAATCACAGAGAGGGCTCTGAGAGTCTCAAGATAGGGTCATATGCTGTCATTGAAACAATCACTATAGCTAGAGAGATGGCTTATACTCCAGCCAGTTCTGGATCATGTGCCCACCATTCTGTGTATGTACACATACATACGTGTATTTGTGTGTAAAGGCTGTTAGCCCTGCCAAGCTTTATGTAATGAATTCCCCAAGAAAGTGAGATATAGTAACTAAAAGAAAGGTGGGAAGGGGAGACATCAGAAGACAGAAACTTTAACTGCTGCAGTCCCAGCTTTGTGGTGCTGCCTCTAAGCTTCCAATTTCTCCATCTTTCCTAAACTAAGGACTAATCTGCAATGTCTCTGAAATTTCCTCATTCAATAGAGAAAAAGAAATTCTCTCCTTTTTTGACAGGAGAAAACATTTGTCTTTTTAAACCAAGGTATACTCCTTATCAGGTCCAGGCTCTTCCTGCAGATATTTTAAGCTCCCTTTAGTGATCCATCCTCCTATACTCCAGGTCTTCCTGTAATATCCTCTTTTCTCTTTAGATCAAGGTGTTTGGGACTATGCTGCAGGATAAACTGTTGTATCCATCACAAATAGCTGAGTCTCATTTCTTTCTTTTTAATATGTGCAGGGCTTCCAGTTTCCAAAGCTGAGAACTACAATTTGGAGAATGGAAAAGAACCATGGATGTTTGAGGGAAAAAAAACCAAAAGCAGCTATTCAGGTGAGTCAGAAAGATGGGCGTCTTCAGAAATAATAGCCCAACAGCACTGCGAAGGAGTGGCATTTACCAGTTGTTTAATAAATAGTATTAGAAGTATCTACATGCCTTTATTTTTTTTCCTATTTTATGTTAAATTACAAAACATTTCAAATACAGAAGTCTAGAAAGTAACAACACGTGTCTGCAACCAAGATTACACAGATGCTAATATTTTGCCCTATTTGCCTCTTCTTTCTCCTTTAACTTTTTATTGCAGTATAAAATATATAAAGGGGAAATAGCATAAGTGCATTTTTGTGTATTTTCACAAATTGAACATATTTATGTAGCTTGATAAAGAACTAGACCTTACTATCATCCTAGAGTGGAGCCCTGGTGGTGTAGTGGTTAAGAGCTGCAGTGAGCTATGGCTGCTAACCAAAAGGTCAGCAGTTCGAGTCCACCAGCTGCTCCTTGGAAACCCTATGGAACAGCTCTGCTCCATCCTATAGGGTCACTATGAGTCAGAATCGACTCGACGGCAACAGGTTTTTTTTATTACCCTGGAAGAACCATGGTGCTGTCTTTCAGTCACTACTTCCTCTTGCTCCAAGAGTAACCTTATCCTGACATCTAATACCATACATTAGTTTTGACTGTCTTTGAACTTTATAAAATGGAATCATATTTCATGTACTCTTGTATCTGGCTTCTTTCACTGAACATTAGCTGTAAAATTCATCCATGCTGTTACATGTAGTATGTAGCTTGTTCATTCTCATTGTTGTACAGTCTTCCATTATGTTAATACCAGTTTATCCATTCTCCTGAGGATGGGCATTTGAGTAGTTTCCACTGCTGCTAGAAATGTTCATAGTGCTGCTGTGAACATGGTTTACATGTTTTTTGGTGAGCACACGTATATAATTTCTGTTGGAAACGTATGTAGTAGTGAAATTGCTGGGCCACAGGGTAGGTGTATCTTCACCTTTAGTGTTGTTGTTAGTTGCCATTGAGTCAGTTCCAACTTATGGTGACTTTATGTATAACAGGATGAAACATTGCCCAGTCCTGTGCTATCTTCATGATCATTGGTATGTTTGAGTCCATTGATAAGTAGATACTGCCAGACAGATTTCCAAGGTCACTACCAATTTACACTCCCACCAGCAGAGTGTAAGAGTTCTAGTGGTTCTCACCAACAGGTGATAATTTAACTTTATTTTAGCTATTCTAGCAGGTGTATTGTCTTTTACTTTTTAAGAAATAAAATATTACAAATTTAGTCAATGTCCTTTCGTACTCTTTCTCTGTAGAGCTAACTACTATCCTAAAGTTGGTATGAATCATTCCCATGTTTGTGTATGTATGTATGTTTATGTTTGTATACACACACATAATATGTACATAAAATACATACATTTTCTTACGTTGAGTATTTTTTTAGTTTGATTATTTTTAACTTTATATTGTGTTTTGAGATTAATGTATGTTAATATATATGAATTGTGTCTATTCACTTTAACTACTAAGTCCCTTGTATAAATAAACTGTTTACTTTCACTTTTTTTTTCTATTAGTAACAAAGTTGCAATGATGATCCTTTTATTTACTCCTTATGTTCATCTGTAAGAGTTGGTTTGGGAAGAAGACTTGCTGGATCTTAAAATAGCATGTTTACCTTTCTAAGAATTGAGGGTCCCACCAACAGTTGATGTTACCAGCTTTACTAATATTTGTTAATCTGATGGGTGTGAAATGATATTTCAAGTTTTTAAATTTATATTTAAAATCTCTCTGATTATAAGTGAGTTTGAGGATTTCATAAGTTAACTAGCTGTTCTGATTTTTTTTTTTTTTGTGAATTACCTCTTGATTTCCTTTGCCTATTTTTAACAATTGGACTGTTCATCTTCTTAATTTTTTTGGAGCTGTTTATATATTTTAGATACTAATACATGACAGAGGTAGCATTACATATCAATAAGAAAAAATTATTTTTTCCAATCTGTGGCTTGTTTTATGGTATCTTATGCATATAGAATTTTAAAAATTTAATGTCAGATCATCAGTATTTAAGTATATGCTTTTTATGTATGGTGTGAAATAGGGAACTAATTTAATTTTGTCTTTTTCCATACTTAAAATAGTCTCAGAATCATTTATTGAATAATACATCTTTTCTCACTGATTTGTAGCTTTTGCTACTATTGAATATGGTAACTTTTGTTTAAATTAAGTTTTCTAATTGTCTATTGTTAATTTGTAGGAAAGGAGCCCTGGGGGCAGAGTGGTTTAGCACTTGGCTACTAACCGAAAGGTTAGCAATTTGAACCCACCCAGTGGCTCCACAGGAGAAAGATCAGGCAATCTGCTCCCATAAAGATTACAGCCTAGAAAACCCTATGGGGCTGTTCTACTCTGTCACAGGGGGTCACTATGAGTCAAAGATCAACTTGATGGCACCCAACAACAACAATTTATAATAAAGCAATTGATTCTTGTATACTAATCCATTAGCCTCGTTTAAGTCCAGTTAGTTCTATTAATTAGCTATAGAGCCTCTAAGTTTTCTATGTAGATAGTCATGTAGTCTCTGTCTTATTTAAGGTTCCCTAGAGAAACAAAAACAGAGAGAGAGATTGATTTTCTTTAAGGAATTGGCTCACACAGTTGTGGGAACTGGCAAGTCCAAAGTGTGTAGGGCAAGCGGCAGGCTGGAAAGTCCTGCAGACTTGGGTCCCAAGACCTGTAGGTCAGGTGATGGAAAGACCGCACAGTGAAGAGAGAGAGAGTTCTGCCAAAATATCTATGTATAGTCTGGAGGCAGAACACACCCTGAGGAAACTCCCTTTTCAATTGATTAATTACACAACATTAGATTACATTTGAAAGATCATTACATTTTGTTGCATTACATTGCATTATCAAACAGCAGCTAGACTAGTGATTGGCCAAACCGCTGGAAAACATAGCCTAGCCAAGTTGACACATAAAATTAACCATCACAGTCTCCAGATAATATTGGTTTCTTTCTTCTTTTCTAATCCTTGTATATTTTATTTCTGTTCCTTTTCTTACTGTTTTGTCTTGGATTTTCAGAATAATGTTGAGAAGCAGTAGTGATGGTGTCTTTTTCTTGTTCTTTAAATGACACGCTGTTATTAAATCACTGTTAAATGTTTACTGTAGATGTTTTGGTACATAACCTTTTATAAAGTTCCCTTCTATTCCTAGTTTGCTAAGTTTTTTTTTTTTTAAATGTTGAATTTTATTGAATGTTCTTTGTGCATATGTTGATATGGTCATATACTTTTTAATATGTTTATGTGGTGAATTACATCAATAGGTTTTCTGAAGTTAAATAATGTTTGCATCTCTGGTCATAGGATGGTTATTTTTATACTTTGATATATTTTGCTGTTATTCACTTTAGAAATTTTGTGCCAATAGTCAAAAATGAGATTGGCCTAAAACTTTTTTTTCTCGTATACATTTGGTATTGAGGTTATATTAGTCTCACAAAATTAGTTAAGGAGCTTTCTCTCTTTTTTACTTCTCTGAAACTGTATAAATTAGTAATTTTTTTTGTTTCTGGAAGGTTTCACCAAGTGCTTAAAAAGCCACTTGGGCATGTAAAAAAAAAATTTTAACCGTAGATTTAATATCCCTTTTTTTGGAAGTTTTTTGCTGTTAATTTTTTTTTCCTAGGAAATTGTCTTATCATGAGTTCCTAATTTAAATAGAATGAAGTATTTATAATGTTCTCTTGTGATTTTTAAATCTCTGATCTGTTCTCATGATTTCTGATTCTGCTTTATCTCTAGTCATTTTACCTTTTTCTTTCCAAATATTGTTTTATTTGTATTCGATCTTTTTCCCCCAATCTCAGCAGTTTATCTATATTGTTAGTATTTTCTTTTTCGTTAATTTAGACTCTATTATTTCCTTCCTTCTGCTTTTTAATACTTGATGTCTTTCTAACACCTTCATTTGAAAGATCAGTTCATTAGTTTTAAGTGTTTCTAATAAAAGCAATTAAGGCTGTGCATTTCCCTTTTAAGTACTCTGTGGAAGTCATTGACATACAGAGGTATTTCAAGCCATGAGACTGGGTAAGGAAAGTGCTTTACAAAGGATGTGGTGAGCAGGAGTTTGAAGTACTGCAGAGGGGGAATAAGATAGGGACAGAAGAACATCTGTTGGATTTGGCAACATGAAGTCACCTGCTAACTTGACAAATGCTGTTTCAGGGGAGTGGAGGGAACAGAAAACAGATTGGAATGGAATAAGGAGACAATGGGAAATGTGGAAGTGGAGGTCACCTTCTTCCTCTTCTAATTTCTGTCTTAAAGGTGAAAGTATTTCTTTTCATCCTTTACTGTAAAAATATGTATGATACAACATTTGCCATTTCAACATTTTTCACGTGTACAATTCAGTGATACCAGTTACATCAGTCATGTTGTGCAACCATCACCAATATTCATTGCCAGATTTCCACCACCATAAAACAGAAACTTAATGCTTCCTAAACAATGCTTCCCCCTTTCTACCTCCCTCCCCTAGTAAACTTTGGTCTCTATACATTTGGAGCCCTGGTGGCGCAGTGGTTAACAGCTTGGCTGCTAACCAAAAAGGTAGGCAGTTTGAATCCACCAGCCACTCCTTGGAAACCCTATGGGGCAGTTCCACTCTGTCCAGCAGAGTCATTATGAGTTGAAATTGACACGATGGCAACAGGTTTGATTTTTTTCTTTTTTTGTTGTTCTGTACATTTTGTTGCCTGTTATAGGTATTTTATATAAGTGAGATCACATAATATTTGTCCTCTACTTCATTCAGCATAACGTTTTCAAGGTCCATCTATGTCATAGCATGTATCAGGACTTCTAAATGTATTTTTAATTATATTCTCCTTATAAAAAAGGTTAAATAATACAAGCAAAATGAATTCTCCCTTGATTACTTCTCCCATCCTCAGTCTCCCCCTCCACTGATACCATTTTTATGATAAGTGGTATCATAGTGAATGTATTGTTCTGCTCTCTTTTTACCCCAGTTAATAATGTGTGTGCTGGAAAGATCTTTCTAGTAAATACCTGCGTAATATGATAATGCTATACTGTAGTTTACTTAATCATTCTTGTATTGCTAGACATTACAGTTATTTTTTTTCTTTTTCCTGCACCACCTAAGAAATAGATTTTGACATATCTCTGTGCAGATATTAATAATAATAGGACAGATACTTACGGAATATTTCGTATGTGCCTGGCACTGTTTTAAGGACATATATATTAACTAATTCAATCTTCCCAAACGCCCTATGAAAGTATACACTGTGGTTATCTCCATTTTCTAGATGAGGAAACTGAGTCTGAGAAAGTAACTTGCCTGAGGTCACCTATTTAGTAAATGATAGAGCTGGAATTTAAGGTAGTCTGACAGATGTACATGTATTTCTCTAGTCCAGGGTTCTCAACTGGAGGTTATTTTGCACCCCAGGGGACATTTGGCTTTGTCTGGAGACATTTTTGATGGTCACGACTTGGGTTGGTGCTGCTGGCATCTAGTGGGTATAGGCCAGGGATGCTGTTAAACATCCTTCATTGCACAGGACAACCCCCAGCATCTCACTCAAAATGTTAATAGTGCTGAAGTAGAGAAACCCTACTCTAGGGTGGATATTGAGAAGTATCATTGAGGGGTAGGCATGTGTGTATATTTCTATACATATTTTGGAGAGCAAAATTACTTTCTGAAATAGTATACCAATTTACACACATAACGGTCTAGGTAATTAAGTTATGATAGCTGCCATCAAGTTGACTCATGGTGACCATATTTACAACAGAACGAAATGTTGTCTGATCCTGTGTCATCCTCAATATCGCCAACATGTTTGCGTCTTATCGTTGTGGCTGTTGTGCCAGTCCATGTCACTGAGAATCTCCCTTGCCCTTGCTGTCCCTCTGCTTCACCAAACATGTACTTCTTTAGTGATTGATCCCTCTTGATAAAATGTCTAAAGCAAGTGAGACAGTGTTCTGTTGTGTGTGATCCATAAGGTTTTTGTTGGCTGATTTTCAGAAGTAGATTATACTAGGACTGCTGAAACCTGTCCACCATTACAGCAACTTGCAAGCCACCACAGTAACACAAACTGACAGATGGGTGGTGGTTGTGTACGTACATATGTTGTATTTTTAAACAAAAAGGGATCCTACAATACATATTTTAATAATCTTTTAGGAATTTGTCCCTTTCATGTGATACTTGAAATGAGTAGACATGAAGTTGTTCATAATATCCTCATCATTAGGTTTTTAGTGTCTCCAGAATCTGTAGTGATGTCCCTTTATCAGTTCTGACGTAGGTTATATATGCTTTTATTTTTTTGATCAATCTTATCTGCAGTTTATCAAGTAGTCTTTTCAAAAACCTAATTTTTCGTCTTTCGATCCTTTATTATATGTTTGCATTCTATTTCGTTAATGTCTTTTCTAATTGTTATTTTTTTTTCCCTTCTATTTTCCCTACAGTTAATTTGCTGTTACGTTTGTAACTTCTTGTGATGCCTGGCCCATTGATTTTCAGCCCTTTTTTTTCCCCCTTATATAACCATTTAAGACAATACATTTCCGTGTAAGAACTGCTTTAGTCATGTCCCTCAAGTTGTGATAGGTGGTAGTATTTTCATTATTGTTCACGATATATTTGAATTTCCATTATAATTTCTTCTTTGACCAACATATGGCATTTCTGGTTTTCTTTTTGTTATTAATTTTTAGTTTCATTATATTTATGGTCAGAGATCATACCCTATGACTCCAGTCCTTTTTGTTGAGAATTGATTTCTGACTCAGTGTATGGTCAATTTTTTTTTGAAGGTTTCATGTGTGCTTGAAAAGACTGTACCTTCCACACATAGATCCTTCAGAAAAAATTGCATCTGTTGGATACATTATTTTATATATGTATATTAGGTCATAATTACTAAGCATGCTTTTTAAAACATCTAGATTTTTACTGATTCTTTTTATCTTCTTGTTCAATTGATTATTGGTAAAATTATTTTAAAACCTCCCTGTGTGATTATGGATATGTCTTTTCTCCTTATTGTATTTTTAAATCTGTTAGTTTTTGTGACTTGCCTAATTCACCACTGTTCTCCATTTTTTTATGGAAGATAATGCCGTTTTCTTTGTGATCTATAGAAGCTCTATATATATGAGATACTTTTTCTTTGTTATGTTACAGATATTTTTTCTCATTTTGTGCCTTTCAGTTTTGCTATGCTTTTTGATGTACAGATTTAACATCTTCAACGCTATGAAACTTACTTTTATGTCTTTTGATTCATGCTTTGAAAGTCCTTTTTCATTCTAAGATTACGTAAATATTTGCTTCTCTTTTCTAGTGTATTTGTCATTCTTTATTTCAGCCTTACTCCATTTGGAATTGACTCTTACTTTCTGTTTGTATCTTCTTAGGCTTTCTTTTTCTTTTAAATGTTGGAATTGCTCAAGGCTTGGTTTTAGTCTCCCTCCCACTGTCTACCTGGAGTTATATTTGAGCCGCCTTCATGGGCCAAGAGATAATATATAAGCTGAGTGAAGCAAGTGGGGTGAGGACTGGTAAACTGGAACAGCATATACCTCAACTAAAAGAAATAGCTGTTATTGCATTAGCAGTATCTCAAATGTTGGCAATCTCTGTAAAGGGCTAGATAGTAAAAATTTTAGGCTTTGTGAGCCATGTAGTGTCTGTTGCAACTATTCTGTCTGTCATTGTTAGTGTGAAAACACCATGGAAAATATGTAAACAGATAGGTGTGGCTGTGTTCCAATAAAACTTTATTTTAGAGAAATAAGCAGTGGACTGTAGCTTACCAACTCCCACTCTAGCTTGTTGTCATTCACTGTGCTTCTGTTTTATTTTATGTCTTTTGTTCGTTTGTTTTGTTTTCGAGAGAAGCCCAAAATTTGGATTTCTATGTGAAGTCTCCCTATTTTTAAACGTTGGCAACTAACTACAAAAATTTGTAACAGTTAGGGCCAAGCAAAATACGTGTGAAGGTCACATTTTGTCTGCTGGTAACCTGTGTGCAGCCTCTGCTTTCTCCTGAGGTAGTCTCATCCTTTCCTTCAACCAAATTGTCATCACTATGCCGATGAGTCCCAAATTTATATTTTCATCCTAGATCTCTCTCCTCCATGCTTCTGTTCTGTACATCTGTGTAACTATTTGATGTCTCCATTTGTTTATGTCAAAGGTACCTTAATATAACATGTTTAAGACTGAATTCCTGATAACACTCCTATTCCAAATTCCCCCAGCAGGATCCTCTGTTAATGACACTTTTATCAAATTGTACAAGCCAAAAATCTGTTAACAGTTTTGCTGAAATCACATCCCTCTCTCTTCTTTATCCAATTAATCACTGTATTTACCTGATTATCTTCTAAATATTTCTTTACTGTTAGTGTCCTTCACATGGCTTTTTTTTTGTTGGGGGGGGTGGGCTACTATGATAATCTCCCTGCTTCCTCTCTTGCCCGCATTTGCTCCATTCTTTACATCATAGTGAGAGTAATGTTTTCAAAATACAAATCTGATCGTGTCACCCTTTGCTTAAAACATTTCAATGGCTTCCCATTGTTGTTAGGATAGTAGCCAGATTCTTGAGTCCTACGAATTCCTGTAAAATCTTACTTCTGCTCATTTGTTCAGCTTTATCTCATACTACTTACCCTCTGTCTCTGTGCTCTATCTTAGCAGTTCTTAAATGTTTTGTCCGCTAGACCTAGTTTAAAAATTACTGTGGACTCTAAAGAGCTTTGTTTAAGTGGGTTTTATCTACCAATATTTATTGTATTAGAAATTAAAACTGAGAAATATTAAGGTATTTATTTATTTAAAAATAACAATTATAAACCCACTACATGTTCATGTAAATAAAATAATTTTTATGAAAAACAACTGTTTTCTGAAATGAAAAAACACTACCGAAAAGTATGGCATTGTTTTACACTTCTGCAAATCTCTTTAATGTCTGGTTTAATAGAAGACAGCTGTGTTCTCATAACTGCTTCTAAATGCAATTTGTTGTGATATTTTGGTTGAACTTTATGAAGAAACTCTAACCTGTTGGAGAAGCATGAAGTTTTTAATAGCCTTTCAGGTAATTTTCGATATTTTCTTTGATAACTGTACCAAAACTGGACAAATGGTAGTTTCTTAAAAATTAAGTGTAACATGGAATCTAATCTAAAATCATATCCATAGACGTTCCATACTCTGTTACATTAAAATCTGTTGATCTTTTGGAAGATACTGGTTCACTGAGTTGTACAACTTGATCTTCCAAATTTTAACATATATTTTTTAATATTAACACCAGCCTCATCAGAAAAGTCTTTAAGTATTGGTGGTAGATAAAGGTTTTCCAGAATTCTGATTTCTGCCTGAAGCTTGAATTTATCAAATACTATGTTGTTTTCCTTCAAGTGACAGGCTCACTTTGTTCATTTTTCAGAAAACGTCTGTCAAATTTCATCTCACAGTTAGACTGTCACTCATTCTTTCAAGTAAAAGTGGCATACCAAGAAAAAAGTGGCTAGTTCAGCTCACAACCCAAATGATTACACAAGTCATTTTACTCAAGACGACTTAGTGAACTAATATTTTCTAAAAAAAATCAATAGATTCTAATATAACAGTATGAAAAGTCTATGGATGTGGTCTTAGATTCCACATTGCACCCAACCTTTAAGAACGTAATTGCTTTATGAATATTTTTTATTTCATCACAAAGAATATTAAAGAGGCATGTACTCAAGAGTTGGCATTTAATGAAATTAATAATTTTTACTGCTTCCTGAGACGTTTTTAAGTAATACCGGCTTTTTTTTTTTTTTTATAAACTGAGAGTACCTGGTGGTAAAGAATGCTACTAGTGAAGCATACAAACTACTGGTAAATTTGGTCTTACCTTCCTGATTTATGCTAAGGCGCCAGCACTTTTGTAACCAAACGCCTCTCAGGTTCTTGTCTTATTAGCCGATTGAAATAAGACAGACACCAGTTTTAAAGGAAACAGAAAGTGGCAAGTTTATTATCTGCACAGATAAGGAGCAACATGAGGTCGAGTGACCAGAACACCTCTAGCTCCGTAAGCTGTGGACTTGGGGATCTTTTCTGGGAAGACTAGTTCTGGGTCTTACACCTCAGTCCCCTTAGTCCGCCATTCTTGGAATTTCCCTCCCCTGTCCAAGTTTGGGAGTCTGGTTGCCGAATCGTCTTCGGCTGGATGTACTGGTGGCTGGACCTCTTGCTCCAGAATGCGCTCCGGGTACAATGGTGGGCTGGTAATTGTGTTCCCCTCTGCAGGAAGGAGGTTCTGGGGTCAGGTTCAGTGCAAGCCTGGGTGGCCTGTTGGAGCTGGTTCTCAAGGTGCAGCCTTCTGGCCTGAAAAATGTTCTAAGAAAATGTTGCCTAGAGCATATCAGCGGTTAGGAAGAAAAGGGAGTTAACAGACCTTGCACAACAACTCGATTTTATTTTGGGATGCCTCTCAGGAGCCTTTAGCTAGGGTTTCACTTTTACCACCATTGCTTTTGCACCAGTAGTGCAAAGTGAAGACAATGCAAAAGGTAAATAACATCTAAGTATTACTTTGAAAATAGTTTTGAACTTGCAGACTGCCAGAGTGCACAGACCACACTTTGAAATATCTACCTCTGCCAACCTATGCCAGTCTTATATCAGTTTATTTGTTTAACAAGCATTTATATTTGCTGTGTCAGTTTCAAGTGCATTATAAGTATTCTCACTTAATACTTATTAAGGCAGGAATGGTTATTACTCTTCATGAGATTTGTTGTTACGTGTCATCAACTTGGTTATGACTCGTAGCGGCGACCCTGTGCACAACAGAACGAAACACTGCCTGGTCTGCGCCATCCTCACAATCATTGTTATGCTTGAGCCCATTGTTGCAGCCACTGTGCTAATCCATCTCACTAAGGGTCTTCGTCTTTTTCACTGACCCTCTACTTTACCAAGTAAGATGTCCTTCTCCAGGGACTGATCCCTCCTGATAACCTATCCGAAGTGTGTGAGACGTAGTCTCGCCATTCCTTGTTTCTAAGGAGCATTATGGTTGTACTTCTTTCAAGACAGATGTGTTCATCTTTCACCAACACCACAGTTTCAAGGTGTCAATTTTTCTTCGGTCTTCTTTATTCATTGTCCAGCTTTTGCATGCATATGAGACGATTGAAAACAACATGGCTTAGATCAGGTGCATCTTAGTCTTCAGGGTGACGTCTTTGCTTTTTAACACTTTAAAGAGGTCTTTTGCAGCAGATTTGCCCAAATGTGCCTCGATTTCTTGACTGTTGCTTCCGTGGATGTTGATTGTGGATCCAAGTAAAAGCCTTGACAACTTCAGTCTTTTCTCCATTTATCATGAAGTTGCTTATTGGTCCAATTTTGAGGATTTTTGTTTTCTTTATGTTAAGGTGTAATCCATACTGAAGACTGTGGTCTTTGATCTACATCAATAAGTGCTTCAAGTCCTCTTCACTTTCAGCAAGCAAGGTTGTGTCTGTGTCATCTGTATAACCCAGGTTGTTAATGGGTCTTTCTCCAGTCCTGAGGCCCCGTTCTTCTTCATATAGTCCAGCTTCACGGATTATTTGCTCAGCATACAGACTGAATAGGTATGGTGAAAGGATACAACCCTGATGCCACATAGATCTACTGCTATTCATAAGGTTTTCACTGGCTAATTCTTTTCAGAAGTAGACTCCGGGTCTTTTTTCCTAGTCTGTCTTAGTCTGGAAGCTCAGCTGAAACCTGTCCGCCATGGTTGACCCTGCTGGTATTTGAATACTGGTGGCATAGCTTCCAGCAGCACAGCAACACGCAAGCCACTATAGTACGACAAACATTACCCCATCTTACGTGTTAGGAAACTGAAGTAGAGAAGTTAAATAATTTGCCCAGGGTCACACAGATAGTAAGTTGCAACAGTGTTTTTCAAATTCATGCGTTCTGACTCTAGACTGCATGCTCTCAACCACGATGCCAAGCTTCTTTTCTTGAATGTCCCTCTCGTCTCAGGACTTCTGAACATATCAGTCTCTCTACCTGAAATGCTCACCTCAGCACTTTTGTACATATCACCTGGAATGCTCACCCAAATCCCACCCCCACTGTCATTGATTGGGCTCTTCTGCCCTATATTAGTCATACAGCTCAGTGATTACTTCCTCAGGGAAGCCTTCGTCAGTCCCCCCAGATTCTTTTATTACAACATTTGCCTTTCTTTCTCAATACTTACCACAGTTGTGAGTTTATTTGTGAATGTTAAATTATCTCTCCTGTGAGCATAGGGTCTGCATCCATTTTTCCCTGGTGTCTAGCACAGATTCTACCACATGGTAGGTGTTCAATAGACATTTGTTGAATGAATGGATATGCAGATGAATAGATAGATAAATAAATAGGATTTATTTGGGTGTATGGAATGAGGAATAGATCTAACTTTAATTTCTTTCCAAATGTTTAATCAGTTGTCAGCATCATTTGTTGGGAAAAATTCTATTTTTTTTTTAAAAACAAATCTTTTTTTTTTAATATCACCTTTGTGTTATCCTTAATCCTTATATATTCTTGAATTTATTTCTGAACTTTTGCTTCTTTTTTATTTGATCTGTTTATTCCATTGTCAGAACCATGGTTTAAATTATTTTAACTTTTTATAAATAGTTTTAATTTGGATACAGAAATTCCAATATATTTATGTTGGATATATTTAAAGAGGCCTTCCTTTCATCCCTGCCCTCTCTTCTCTGTTCTGACACTTGCTCTTTAGCTAACCATTTCTTATTGGTTTTAGGTTTACCCTTCGATGGTTTCTGAAAATATAACCATAGATATATATAAAAGAAAACCAAACTCGTTGCCATCAGCTTGATTCCGACTCATATAGGACCTTTTGGTTACCAGCCAATGCACTGCCATATATGTATATACATATATACGTACATACATGGAGCCCTGGTGGCACAGTAGTTAAGAGCTACACGAGCTACGGCTGCTAGTCAAGAGGTCAGCATTTCGAATTCATCAGCCACTCGATGGAAACCCTCTGGGGCAGTTCTCCTCTGTCCTATAAGGTCGTTAAGTGTCGGAATCAACTTGATGGCAGTGGGTCTGGTTTATATATATACACACACACAGACACACATGTATATACACACACACATTATATATATGGACATATGTATGGAACTCTGGTGGTGCAGTGGTTAAGAGCTTGGCTGCAAACCAAAAGATCGGCAGTTTGAATCCACCAGCCACTCCTTGAAAACCCTATGGGGCAGTTTTATTCTGTCCTGTAGGGTCTCTATGAGTCAGAATCAATTCAGTGACAACAGGAGATATATATGTACATATGTAGGAGCACTGGTGGCACAGTGGTGAAGAGCTCAGCTGCTAACCAGAAGGTTGGCAGTTCGAATCCACCAGCCACTACTTTGAAATCCTGTGAGGCAGTTCTACTTTGTCCTATAGGATCACTATGATGCGGAATTAACTCGACAGCACCGGGTTTGTTTTTTGGTTATTTATTATGTATATATTTGTATCCCCATCCCCTGCTTTTTTCTACATATTCACTTGCACCTTGCTTTTTTCACTTAATAATCCTGGAGATCACTACATAGCAATATATAGAATTTTTTTCTCTCTTTTAAGTTGCATAGTACTTCATTGTATGTATATGCCATGGTTTATTCAGTCAGTTGTTTGTAGTAGGATATTTAAGATGGTCCCTGTCTTCTGATAACTCAGTCTTATAATGAATAAATAGTCTTTTGCGTATATAATTTCATATTTTTGCCAGTGTATCTTTGGGAGATTAAAGATGATTTTTGATCAGGAACATAGTATGAAAACATTGTTTTCAAACATTAAACTAGCAATAGAATGCATATTTGAAAGTGAATATAATTGGTCAAATGTAAATTTAGAAGTCATAACTAATCTAGACTAAGGTGATAACTTCTTCAGTATTTATTACAGCAGTAGACATTCTGTGAGAAGTTGTTGCTCCCCTATCCTGATCTAGTGTACTTATTTCCTGCTCATCTGCATCCTTCTCCTATATTTCTGATCATCTTTCCTCCACTTCTGACTCTTCTAGAGAGAGTCTCTTCATTTTCTCTGCATAGACTGTACATTAGTTTTGCTTCATTTGCTTCTTTTTGCATATGTACTCCTTGAAGGCATGCTTTTTACTTTCATGAACTCTTACTATTACAGAGCTACCATTTTGTTGAGCACAGAAAACAAAGGAAATTTGCATTTACGATTTCTTTCAGACTGGGAGGCTAGACCTGAGAGCAAGGAATCAACTTCAGTGCAAGACTTTTCCAAAGAAGAATCATGCCAGGTTGCAATAATAGACAGACTGACAAGGAATAGTGTTTATGACTCCAACTTGGAAACCACTTTTGATGGTGAAAATTGGTTAGAGAATCAGCAAGGAAATCAGGAGAGGCATTTGAGAGAAATGTTCACCCATATGAATCCACTGCCCAGGGAAAAAGCTCATGAGCATGATATATATTGGAAAAATTTTAGTCAGAAGCCTGTCCTTATCACTGAAGACAGAGTTCCCAAAGGATCCTATGCTTTTAATAAACTTGAAAAAAAATTGAAACAGAAATCAAACTTAATGAAAAGGCAGAGAAACTATAAAGAGAAGAAACCTCATAAATGTAATGACTGTGGTGAACTCTTCACTTATCATTCAGTGCTTATTCGACACCAGAGAGTTCATACTGGCGAGAAACCGTATACTTGCAATGAGTGTGGGAAGTCTTTTAGCCACAGAGCTAATTTAACGAAACATCAGAGAACTCATACCAGAATTCTCTTTGAGTGCAGGGAATGTAAGAAAACCTTCATAGAAAGCTCATCTCTTGCTATACATCAAAGAATTCACATTGGAGAGAGACCTTATGAATGCAATGAATGTGGGAAAGGCTTTAATCGAAGTACCCATCTAGTTCAGCATCAGTTGATTCATACTGGAGTGAAGCCTTATGAATGCAATGAATGTGATAAAGCTTTTATTCATTCATCAGCACTCATCAAACATCAGAGAACTCATACTGGAGAGAAACCCTATAAATGTCAAGAATGTGGGAAAGCCTTTAGCCATTGTTCATCCCTTACTAAACATCAGAGAGTTCATACCGGAGAAAAGCCATATGAATGTAGTGAGTGTGGAAAAACTTTTAGTCAGAGCACACATCTTGTTCAGCATCAGCGAATTCATACTGGAGAGAAACCTTATGAGTGTAATGAATGTGGGAAAACGTTTAGCCGGAGCTCAAATTTTGCTAAACATCAGAGAATTCATATTGGAAAGAAGCCCTACAAATGCAGTGAATGTGGGAAAGCCTTCATTCATTCTTCAGCTCTTATTCAACACCAGAGAACTCATACTGGAGAGAAACCCTATAGATGTAATGAATGTGGGAAAAGCTTTAAGTGCAGTTCATCACTTATCAGACATCAAAGAATTCACATTGAAGAACCCTAAGAAGATACTGAATTTGAAGAAATGTAAGTCAGTCTTATCACTGTGTTGAATACCTGAGTGTTTAGGTGAGGATCTGTAAAATAATGCTTGGGGGCCAATTCTGTATGCATCTAGTTTCACTTGCATAATGCATAGTTTTGAACCAGAGACAATGTTTCTTATATTCATTGATTTGATAATTATGTAAACTTTTAGCCAGAGATCTCAAATATTAATCCCATACCCCCAAATACCCATTCATTGATTTTCAAGGAATGTCTGGCAGTGGGTAGCAGTATTACCATTGTGATATCATGTTTCCTTCTCTCTCGGTTATAAGAAAGACCTGTTGTAGCTTCGAATTTTATATGGAAATTCTTATTTGATAGGTTAAGCTGAAGGTTTGTGTTTTTATTATCAGGAAGACTCAGAGTTGTTCCTCTTAGAATCCAAAGTAGGAATCTAGTTATATAGATAGTGTCATCTCTCCAGAGAGTGTCATTTCTTTTACATTAACCATAAAAATTTAAAGAGTTAGAAGCTGCTTAGGCTCTCCTCCTGCCAAGGCTGCTGTCAAATTTGATGACCATAACTGGAATGTATTTATTAAACCTGTTGCCATCGAGTCAGTGACCCTGTAGGGCAGAATAGAACTGCCCTGTAGCATTTCCAAGGAGCAGCTGGTGGATTCGCACTGCCAACCTTTTGGTTAGCAGCCAGACACTTAACCACTGCACTACCAGAGCCCTGGAATGCATTTATAGCAGGTTCTAAATTATGTTCACATGAATTATATTGATTACATATCTAGATAATTGTTATCTCTCTGCTGTATAGATCTTCCTTTGTTTTCTGTTTCTCTGAGGGTTACTCTGAAATAAGTAATGAGTCGTAAACTTAACTGTAGTTGATCAAGTCAGTCTTTTCTTATCCTTAGCATTGAATGAATCCTTGGTTTTCTGTGATGACAGTTACAGGGAGACATGATTTTGCTACATTACTCAGCTTTCTTTAAACTATGCATTGTGACTTTGAGAAAAAGCCCTAAGAATGTTGAGAGCCAGAAAAGTTGATGGGTTCAATATGTTATTATATTTAAGGTCCCATCAAGAAGAAGAACTGAAGCAACTGTGAGACTCCAGGTCATACCTTCCTGTCAGATATGGAGAACAGCTCATGGGACAGTGACTCACTTGAGGATAAGCAGCTTCCCTCTATGAAGAAGACTTTGCCATTTGTCTGTCCCTCGTGTTTACCCACATTTTTTGTTGTTCTCTCTATATGCCGATTGGGCTTCGATATGTCCAGAGCCCGAAAGAAGTCGTAGAAAAAGAGTGAAACCACAATTATTTATTGGACATAAGTTATATGAGTGACCAAAGACCAGTGGTGGGATTTGAGACACAAAAGCAAAACTTCAAATAAATATTTAATGAAACACTATACCAATGTCAGCTTTTTTTTATTGTTACCCTCATGTTTGTGTGAAAACGATAGAGAAAAAAGTAATCACAAGTTTCCTCTTCCTCCTCTCCTGAAGTCTAATCCTTCATGACTCTCCAGCAGCCAGTCCATACTCCTCCCCTCGCATTATCCCTGTTACCAGTTAAAATTCCCTTTCAGTAGACCTTAGTTCTACTATTAAGGAAAAGTAGTGGATAGACTTTAAGGAAGTGATGGTGGTGAAAAACAGGATCATTAATAATGAATACAGTATACATCCAGCAGTGATGGAAATCAAAGAAAATAAAATGTATGGAAAGAATTGGGAAGAGTTTGTTTTTGGAATGATAACAGAAACACTGAAGAGGTTTGAGGTGGGTGGGAAGGCTCAGGGTCTGAAAGGTCAGGTTAGGAGAATGGCTGATTCAGGAACAGATTACAGGAACTCTTTAATCATCTTAAAAACTCAGTAGTAATGGTCTAAAGCAGGATTGACAAACTATAGCCTGTACCCCCGGCCACGTGCAGCCCAGTACTTAGTTTTGTAAATAAAGTTGTATTGGAACTCAGCCACATTCATTCATTTACTTGTCTGTGGTTGCTTTTGTGCTGTAACAGCAGAGTTGAGTAGTTGGAGCAGAGATCATGTGTCACAAAAAGCCTAAAATATTTACTATTTGGCTCTTTACAGAAAATATTTGCCAACCCCAGGGCTAGAGCATCCATGTTAAGGAGTGGGGTAGGAGAGTTAAACCAGTCAGAGCAATCTGATATAATGGAGAAGCTGTAATGGCGGTGATCTTATCCCTCACTAGGGACTGAAGACATTATATGGCCAGAATCAGAGCAAGTCAGATAAACACCTCCAGTGGTTCTACTCAGTACCTCAGTAGTACTGTCCTCCAGTTGGTTTTTTTAAAGGCTGCAGAATAGTCTTTTTTTTTTTTTTTTTTTTTTTGGTGTATGTATTAGAGCGTGAAAAATAGATGTGAAATGCTATTCTTGTTTCTGTTTGGTGCCGTTCCTTACACAGCCTCCTTGAGACCTCATGGAGCCTACTCTTTTTCTTCTGAGCATGACTTAAACCAGGAGCTATTTAATGGTTCCTGAGGATCAAGTTTGCAGTCTAATTGCAGTTTAAATAGTGTTAAAGAACTTGCTTTAAGTTAGTTTTACTGGCCCCTTGCATTTCTGTATTTGTCCTTTTTATGCTTTGTGTTCAGTCTGAATGCGTGTTCATACTTTGATAAGAATCTTTGAAGTTTTAATGTTTTGCATTTCAAATGTTTTTAATTACCTATGAAGTAAATTTGTGCTTTTATCGACCCACCGTCAATAAAGCCATTTATATATTCATTGTCAGAAACTTTTGTAAATTTCTCAAGTTCTCCCAAGTTAAGCCCAGAAGTAACGAGAAACCAATCATAAAATATTTTCAATTTAGGATACCAGTTCCATTTTAATTGTTCATCTGGACCTCACAACTTCTGGAAAGATGAGATGGGGAATACCCTTAGCAGCCCATGTATCTGCAAGAAGGTAAGGGAGTGGAGGAAGATAGTCTCTAGTATATGATGCTAAGAGTCCTGAGTTCAACTATAGACATCACTCCCTTTGAAAGGATGATGGGGAAAAAAAGAAGGGAAGAACTTCATGTAAAAACACCTGTTAAGGCAAATTATGATTAAAAAAAAAAATTAGTGTAAATTTAGAATTACATCTGGTTTGGGGAAGGACAGTAAGATTATTCCGAAAGTATGTGAACAATACTATAAAAATACCAAACATTATTCACATTTCTTGATAATTGTTAACTAGTTCAATTATCAATTGAAAACCTCTCATAATTGTTATTTTTTAGATGAATTTTTCTTTTTTTTAATATCAGAACAAGACCCAAATTGGAAGCTACATATCCCTGATTTCTCTTCCTTACCTAACTCTTCATTTAGGGCCCCAACTGGGCAGTCTTGGGGTCTGGAGCCATGTGAGTTGTCTTTCACCATGGATTTTATCGGTAAGCAGGGGAAGGTATTCCCCTGTGGTAGTACAAATAATGTGGCGTCAGTAGGTTACCTTGTAGTTCCAATTAGTGCCCTCTAAACATTAGATGTTTACACTGAATTTTTGTTCTTTACATTTTTCACAATGTAACTTCTTAGTTTTTAACCTCTGTTCACCCACAATTCAAATAATCTGCTTTAGATAGATTTAACTATATATAAAATATGTATGTCTCACCCCCTTCCCCGCTCCTACCAGTTCACCCACAAAAGCAATAATAGCATGTCAAAAAAGTTTACACATCTGTTGGATCTAAGGGAAGAAGCCAGAGATTCAGGCATTGCTAGATCAAGGACTGTTTACCTCCATCTCTACTCTAGTTTCCCGTGTTGGCTCTGTTTTCATCAGTTTCTTTCAGTGGTTACAAAGACGTCTACCGGCAACTCCAAGTTAATATGGTTCTGAGTATTTACAATCCCAAGGAGAGTGCCTCTTTCCAAATAGCTCCCACAAAATCCCCAAGGCTACTTCTCAGCTTTATTTGTGTCAGTCTAATCACTGAACCAACCCATTTACTATGTCAGAAAAAGGACCCCTCAAAGGCTGAATCTGTGTAAGCCCCTGGAGTAGGGGAGGGTGAAGCATCCCACTCAAATAACTTCCACTGTGATTGGGGAAACGGATGCTGGGCAGGTAAAAACAAACTGATGTCCATTGCAATTGAGAAGTAAACCTCAGCATAAATCTATTTGGTCACCTTCCTCACACCCAGCAAAAAAGAACTGTTTTACAAAGATGAAATAGTTACAGAAGAAGGCTAATACCAAAGATAATACAACACCATAGGGCTTCTGTGGGGATTACCATGAGATTATATATGGGAAAGTGCTTTGTAAACTATAAAACAGTGCAGAGTTGTATTATTATTTTCTATTCTTCAGTGCCATGCTTTGGTATATACACAAAAAGCATATTCCTCTCATGAGAATGCCAAGTCTTAAAGCATGCTTTTACTGCTTTACCTGTTGTGGAAGGCAGGGAGGCTCTACTAGATAGTTATTTTGGGACCCATGGTATTAGAATCCACTATCTTAAATACTATTTTTACCATACCAAAACATGACTATATGGATAGTCAACTCAATTCCCAGTCTTATGACCAGTGCATCTCATGTTGTAGTGACTTAAACCTGCTGGGTTACCCAGGACTCTTTGTGAAAACCCAATTCAGTTTAGCTTAAACAAAAGGAACTTAACTGCCATGATTAGAGTTTAAGGGACAACTCTGAATTCAGATATGACTGAATTCGGGTGTTCCTAAGATGTCATCAGACTATTGCTATCCCAGCCCCTTTCCTCAGGATTGGTTTCGTTCTCAGGCAGGGGAATGGCAGAGATGGTCATTGGCAGCATTTGAATCGTGTAATCTTTACAGTTGTTTGCAGAGAAAAGAGTTATTTCATTGCCCAGAGTAACATTAAAAGTTTCAGGGCAGATTCTCATTGAATGGCTTGGATCACACATCCATCCTTGAACAAATTACTGTGGCCAAGGGAATTGGGTATTCTCACATGGGGCAAGGCGGGGTGGAATTTAGCCTTATCCAAATCGTGTAGAAGGGGTTCTCCATAAGGATCCTGTTACCAGAAGCGAAGAAGGAAAAGTGCTGAGCAGAAAAAAATTACCCCAGGATCTGTGATCTGTACCTACGCAGTCAAGGGACAGAGACTTTACTTATTGAGAACACAGAATGAGAGCCTTCTGGAAGGCAACTGAGAAGTAAACTTCAGCATAATTGTCATTTGGTCACCTTTACCTCCACCCCACAAAAAGAGCTGTTTTCCAAAGATGAGTTACTGACAGAAGAAGGCCAATATCTTAAGAAAATATTCACAACACCTATTTCACATCTCCACATGCCTGTCAGTTTGTTGTGCTGTGGTGGCTTGCATGTTGCTGTGGTGCTGGAAGCTCTGCTGCTGATATTCAAATATGAGCAGGGCCACCTACGGTGGACAGATTTCAGTGAAGCTTCCAGGCTAAGACAGACTAGGAAGAAAGACCTGAAGCTTTACCGAAAAAAATTACCAGTGAAAATCTTAAAAATAGCAGTGGAACATTGTCTGATATAGTACTGGAAGATGAGCCCCTCAGGTTGGAAGGCACTCAAAATGTGACCGGGGAAGAACTGCCTCGAAGTAGAGTCAACCTTAATGATGTGGATGGAGTCAAGCTTTCGGGACCTTCATTTGCTAATGTGGCACAGCTCAAAATGAGAAGAAACAACTACAAACATGCATTAATAGGAACGTAGCATGTATGAAGTATGAATCTTGGAAAATTGAAAGACGTCAGAAATGAAATGCATGAACATTGATATCCTAGGCATTAGTGAGCTGAAATGGACTGGTATTGGCCATTTTGAATTGGACAGTCATATAGTCTACTATGCTGGATATGACACTTGAGGAATGGCATTGCATTCTTTGTCAAAAAGAACATTTAAAGACCTATCCTGAAATACAGCGCTGTCAGTGATAGGATAATATCCATATGCCTACAAGGAAGACCAGTTTAATACAACTATTACTCAAATTTACGCACCAACCACTAAGGCCAAAGATGAAGAAATTCAAGATTTTTACCAACTTCTGCAGCCTGAAGTTGATCAAACATGTAATCAAGATGCATTGATGATTACTGGTGATAGGAATAGGAAGGTTGGAAACAAAAAGGTTAGGTAGTTGGAAAATATGACAGTGATAGAAATAATACCGGGGATCACAAGATAGAATTTTGCAACACCAACAACTTATTCATTGCAAATACCTTTATTCAACAACATAAATGGTGACTATATACCTGGACCTCGCCAGATGGAATACACAGGAATCAAATTGACTACATATGTGTAAAAAGACAATGGAAAAGCTCAGTATCATCTGTCAGAACAAGGTCAAGGTCTGACTAAGGAACAGACCATCAATTACCTATATACAAATTCAAGTTGAAGCTGAAGAAAATTAGAACAAGTCCACAAGAGCCAAAGTATAACCTTGAGTATATCCCACCTGAATTTAGAGACAATCTCAAGAATAGATTTGACGCATTGAACACTAATGACCGAAGACCAGCTGAGTTGTGGAATAATGTCGAGGATGTCATACATGGAAAAAAAGAGGTCATTAAAAAGACAGAAGACTTCCAGACAACATGGCGCTATAGGGAGAAGCACCACACCGTCCCTCCACAGCAAAGATCCGAAAAACTAAGCCAAACAGAGAAAACGGCAATACTGAAATCCTAAGCATCAAATGAAGAGATAAAGAACTTGGCCAAGCACCGAATGGAATAAGAAACTGACAGAGAACAGAGAGCAAGGAGAGATACATGCAGAGGTCCCCTATCAGCTAAAGCAGCACTGATCCGCCATCTTGGACTCCTGTCACAGACCAGCGAACGGGGTACAAGAAAGCAGCTTCAAGAAGCTTCCAGCAGGACACAGAACAACCAGTAACTAGCGATATATGCTTTCCCACCCCCCGCCATTCTTCATCCCCAAAACCGCCTCCTCTGCTTTCTGCAGCCACAGTCTTTTGGCTGGGAAGCATCGGCTTCACCCCAGCGCTGCTTGGATTCCACCCGCCCACACTGGCTGGCTCCCTAAGTGCCATTTGTTGGCTGCTGGTGCTGCTTTTTTCCACTCTTTAGATTTCTACCCTACCTCTCACCACCTCCCCCTCTTTCCTGTCAAATACCTGGCTCCGTACACCATCTTTGCTACATCCTGAAAGGCTGTGAAATGCCACTCGAATGTGAGACTGCTTCCCAGCCCGTGCTGCCACGCTGGTGGGATCCTGGGGCTTTTTTGTTTTGAATTGTTTGGTTTTTTTTCTCGAATTGGGAGCCCATTCTAGCCGGGCAGTACTGCACAGCTTGGAACCTACCCCCTCAGTTTGCACAGACATGCAGAGGGATCCCTGAAGGGCTTTCTTTTTTCTTGTTTTTTGGGGGTTTTTTCCTGATTTTTTTTGTGGGGGTTTCTTGTTCTTATTTTTAAAAAATTTTTCATTTTCTTTTCCTTCTTTATCCCTTTTTGTCTTTCTTCATTACTCAGTTTCTCATCTTTCTATACTTCTTTTCCTGTCCCGAATACCTAGCACTGACACCTCGACGTCTTCTAGCCAGGCTGTACTTCACGGCGTGGGAGCAACTTCCCCAGACCTCATAGCTGCACCAGTGGGATCCCTGGAAGCTTTTCTTTTTTCTTTGTAATTTTTACTTATTATTTTCTTTTTTTTCTTCTACTTTTGTTTTTCTCCATTTCATAGTCTGTCATCTATCCACTCCAACAGCAAGCTCCCCTAGAATTCTTTTTCCTTTGTTTGCATGTTTTTGCCTCCTGTTCCTCTCTCCTCTCTCCCATACCCATCTTAGCTCCATACATCACAATCTCAGTCCTCCATCTTGCCTACCTGCACCATGTGCTGAACATCATACCACCAAGCAGCCCAGTCACGGCTCCCTGGAACCTGCCCTGCACTGATTACCAGCCCACCCTGGTGGCTGTAGTAACTGCCACAAACGACCCATCCCAGCAACACCTCTTCAGCTAGACCTGCCCTGCTGTACCATATCTGAGTGACTCACCCTACCCATTGGAGAAGGAAGTGAAAATTATTGTACCCACAGATGAGCAAACAACAAAGAGCACACATTCTGCCTGCTCAGACATAGCCAAATAAAAAAAAGGATGAAACAAATCTACAATCAATAAACGAGAAAAATAACTATTGAATGCCACGAAGACAGCAGACAATATCAAAACATTTACAAAAACAGGACAGGATGGCTCCAGTAGGTGTCTAAAATAAAACAGATGACTTTCCTGTAGAAAAAAAGGCACTAGAACTATCTGATAGGGAATTCAAGTCTCTAACATTCAGAATTATCCAAGAGTTGAAGCAAAAAACAGACAAAAATCAGGAAAAAAATAGACAAATTCATGGAAAAGGCAGACAAATTCATGGAAAATACAGACAAAAAAAAGGAAGAATTCAGGAAAATAATACAGGAACAAAATGAAAAAATAAATTCACAACTAGAAATCATACAAAAACAACAGTTAGAAATCCAAAAGATAAACAACAAGATTTCAGAAATGGACAGTGCCATAGAAGGGCTGAGGAGCATGTTTAAAACAGTCGAAGACAGGATCAGCAAAATTGAAGATAAATACTTGGAAACGACTCTGAGGAAAAATCAGAAAAAAGAATGAAGAAAAAAAGAGACCCTGAGAATTACGTGGGATACAATCAAAAGCAAAAATTTTCGAGTGATCGGAGTTCCAGAACTGGGGGAGAAAACAGAAAACACAGAGAGGATCATTGAAGAACTGCTGACAGAAAACTTCCCCAAT
>NW_004443976.1:1663735-1665317 GCF_000243295.1 Trichechus manatus latirostris | reverse complement strand
CAAGGACTATCCAAAACCAAAAAAATACAACAAGAAATCAGAGTAGTTAATCTGTAAGTGACAACAACATTAGAACAATAAAAGAGGGAATAGCGACTTCCGGGCAACATGGCGCTATAGTCAGAAGCACCACACCATCCCTCCGCAGCAAAGATCAGAAAAACTAAGTCAAACAGAGTCGCACGTCAATCCTGAAACCCTAACCATCAAATGAAGAGATAAAGAACTCAGCCAAGCACCGAATGGAATAAGAAACTGAACAAGAACAGAGAACAAGGAGAGATACATGCAGAGGTCCCCTATAAGCTACCGCAGCATGGATCTGCCATCTTGGAGTCCTGTCGGAGATCAGCAAACAACAGGTACAAGAAAGCAGCTTCACGGAGCTTCCAGCAGGAGACAGAACAACCGGTAACCCACAATATAGGCTTTCCCACCCCACACCCTTCTTCAACCCCACTTAGCCAACTCTGCTTCCCTCAACCACTCTGTTGGCTGGGAAGCATGAGCTTCCCCCCAGCTGCTTGGATTCCACCTGCCTGAACTGGCCAGCTCCCTGAGTGCAATTTGTTGGCTGCTGATGTTGCTTTTTCCCACTTCAGATTTCTTCCTTACCTCTCACCACCTCCCCCTCCTTTCTCTTAAATACCTGGGTCCGTGGGCCACCTTTGCTTCTTTCTGAGGTTGTGAAACACAAGTCCACTGTGAAACTGCTTCCCAGCCTGCGCCACCATGCTGGTGGGACCCCCGAGGCTTTTTTGTCTCTTTGTTTGATTTGTTCTGTTTTGATTTGTTTGTTTTTCTTTTTCTTTTCTTGGCTTGGGAGCCCCTTCTAGCCAGGCAGTATCGCATGTCTTGGAAGCTAGTCCTTTACTCTGCGCAGACGCACAGGGACGTCCCTGGGGGCACTTCTTTTTTCTTATTTTTGGGTTTTATGTTTTCATTTCTTTGTTTAGTTTTCTTCTCTCTCTTATTCCCTTTTTGTCTTTCTTCATTTTCAGTTTCTCGAATTACTCATTTTTTTCTTTTTTTTTATTCTTGTTTTTCCCCATTTCTCAGTCTCTCATCTCTCCACTACAATAGCAAGATCCCTTAGCACTCTTTTTCGTTTATGTGTATGTCATTGGCTCCTGTTCCTCTCTCTCTCATCTTTCCCATACCCATCTTTAGCTTCACACATCACAATCTACCCCATCCGATCTGCCTACCTGCACCATGTGCTGAACATCACACTCCCAAGCAACACAGCCGCGGCCTACTGGAAACTGCCCTGCACTGATTCCTGGTCCACACTGTCAGCTCTGGTACGTGCCACAAACAAGCCATCCCAGCAGCTCCCCTTCAGCTGTACCTGCCCTGCTGTACCATACCTGAGTGACTGACCCTGCCCATTGGAGAAGGAGGTGAAAAGTATCATGCCCACAGACGAGCAAACAACAAAGAAAGCATAGACCACCTGCTCAGACATAACCAAATAAAACAAAAAAGCAGGACAAAACAAACAAATTTACAGTCAGAAAACGAGGAAAATAACCACTGAATGCCCTGAAGACAGCAGACAATACAAAAACAAGACAGGATG
>NW_004443976.1:1661533-1663127 GCF_000243295.1 Trichechus manatus latirostris | reverse complement strand
ACCAAGGCATATCATAATCACACTCGCTAAAGCCAAAGACAAACAAAGAATCCTGAGAGCAGCTCGAGAAAAACAAAGTCACATGCAGAGGAGAAACAATAAGATTACACTCAGATTATTCAGCAGAAATCATGCAGGCAAGAATGCAATGGGATGACATATATAAAACCTTGAAAGAAAAATTTGCCACCCAAGAATAATATATCCTGCAAAACTCTTATTCAAATATGATAGTGAAATTAGGTCATTTCCAGATAAACAGAAGTTAAGGGACTATGTAAAAACCAAACTTAAATTACAAGACTTATTAAAGGAAGTCCTTCGAACTGAGAACAAACAACATCAGACCGTCTGAATATAGGACACAGGATTGTACTAGCCAGGTACCAACCTAGGAAATGAACTCTTAAGGACTATGCAAAACCAAAACAATTACAAAAGGGAAACAGAGAGGTTAATCTGTAAATGACAACAGCATCAAAACAATAAAAGAAAGAAACAGTGTAGGTATACAACCTTCCAATGAAGAGGAAGTCAGGCGATACCAAGTAATAATAGACTGGTACAAATCTAGGAAGATAAGAGCAAATTTCAAGGTAACTACAAACAAAGTTAACAAACCTACTCATTAAAATAAAGAAGAAAAACATAAAGTCTCAGTAAAAACAAAACCTACAAAAACAAAAGAAATAAAAAAAATCCACAAACAAAAGGAACTCAGCACTGGAGAGTAAGAGGAACAAAAAAATGTCAGCACCACAAAAAAAAGCAGTACAAAATGCAATCCCACTCCTAGGAATATATGCTAGAGAAATAAGAGCTGTCACATGGATAGACATATGCACACCCATATTCATTGAGGCACTGTTCACAATAGCAAAAAGATGGAAACAACCTAGATGTCCATCAACAGATGAATGGATAAACTATGGTACATACACACAATGGAGTATTATACAAAGATAAACAAGAATGATGAATCTGTGAAGCATCTCGTAACATGGGTGAAACTGGAGGACATTATGCTGAGGGAAATAAGTCCATCACAAAAGGACAAATATTATATGAGACCTCTACTGTATAACTCATGTAAAAGTTTACACACAAAAAGAAACAATCTTTGTTGGTTATGAGGAATGGAAGGGATGGGGGGAACTAAACAGATAAGTGGTAACATTGGTGAAGGGTAAGACAGTACACAATACTGAGGTAGCCAGCACAACTTGTACAAGGAAAGGTCATGGAAGCTCCATAGACACTTCCAAATTCCCTAAGGGACTGAATTGCTGCACGGAGGGCTGTGGAGACCATGGTCTCAGGGAACAACTAGCTCAATTGGCATAACACAGTTTATAAAGACAATGTTCTACATTCTACTTTGATGAGTAGCGTCTGTGGTCATAAAAGCCTGTGAGCAGCCATCTATGATACCCCACTGGTCTGACCTCTTCTGGAACAAGGGAGAACGAAGAGCACAAAACACAAGGAAAAGATTAGTCCAAAGGACTAATGGACCACAGCTACCACGGCCTCCACCACACTGAGTCCAGTACTGGTGCCTGGCTACCACCACTGACTGCTCTGACCGGGATCA
>NW_004443976.1:1659376-1661433 GCF_000243295.1 Trichechus manatus latirostris | reverse complement strand
AGTACAGCTAGATGGTGCCCGGCTACCACCACTGACTGCTCTGATCGGGTTCACAACAGAGGGTCCTGGATAGAGCTGGAGAAGGATGTAGAACACAATTCTAACTTCAAAAAAAAAAAAAAAAACCAGATTTACTGGCCTGACAGACTGGAGATATCCCGAGACTATGGCCCCCAGACACCCTTTTAGCTCAGTGATGAAGCTCCTCCTGAAGTTCACAGTTCAGCCTGGGATTGGACACCCCCATAAAACAAAATAGGACTGATGAGGCACAGCAGTCCAGTGACAAGAACTAGAAGGCAGGAGGGGACAAGAAAGATGGTGATAGGTAACCCAGGGTTGAAAAGGGACAGTGTTGACATGTCATGGGGATTGTTAACCATTGTCATAGGGCAATATGTGTACTAAGTGTACTAACTGTTTAATGAGAAACTATTCTGTAAACCTTCATCTAAGGTACCAGAAAAAAAAAAAAAAGAGAATTATCTATGTGAGATCAAATTGACAACATCAACTCAAAGGGTTTGATGAGAAGCCTATGGGACAGTGAATTGAAGACAACGGTAATGGAATAATTTGGAAACGGATAGTGAGAATAGCAGCACAGCTGGAAGAATGTAGTCAATGTCACTGAATTGTACATGTAGAAACTTTCAAAATGGTGTAATTTTAGCTGTGTATATTTTCACCAAAAAATTTCCTCAAGGTCAAGAAGGGAGATTGTTGACACGTCGTATGGTTGTTAACCAATGTCATAAAACAATGTGTACTGACTGTTTAATGAGAAACTATTCGTTCTGTAAACCTTCATATAAAGTACAATAAAACATATTTTTAAAAAAAGAGGGAATAAATAGTCTAGGGATAGAACCTTCTAATGGAGAGGAAGGCAAGGGGATACCAAGTAATAATAGACTGCTTCAAATGTAGGAAGACAAGGGTAAATTTCAAGGTAACCACAAAGAACATTAACAAACCTACTCATCAAAATAAAGAGGAAAAACAAAGTCTCAGTAACAACAAAACCTACCAAAACAAAAGAAATGAAAAAAGTCCACAAACAAGGAATTCAGCACAAGAGAGTAAGAGGAACAAAGAAAAGTCAACACCACAAAAAAGCACTACAAAATGACAGAAATAAACTCACATGTATCAATAATTATACTGAATATAAATGGCCTAAATGCACCCATAAAGAGATGGAGAGTGACAGAATGGATAAAAAACCAGGATCCATCAAAATGATGTCTAGAAGAGACACACCTTAGAAACAAAGATGTAAATTTATTAAAAATCAAAGAATGGAAAAAACTATATCAAGCAAACAACTACCAAAAAAGAGCAGGAGTGGCGATACTAATCTCAGATAAAATAGATTTTAAAACAAAATCCACCATAAAAGACAAAGAAGGACACTATATAACAATTAAGGGGATGATCCATCATGAAGACATAACCATCATAAACATCTATGCATCCAATGACAGGGCTCCAAAATACATAAAACACACTCTAACAGCACTGAAGAGAGAAATTGACTGTTCCACAAGAATAGTAGGAGACTTCAACACACCACCCTCGGTAAACGACAGAACACCTAGAAAGAAAGTCAACAAAGACCCAGAAGACCTAAAGGGCACAATCAGCCAAACTACATAGAACACTCCACCCTACAGCTGCAAAGTACACATTCTTTTCCAATGCACATTGGAACGTTCTCCACAATAGACCACATCTTAGGCCACAGAGCAATCCTCAACAAGATCCAAAACACTGAGATAATACAAAGTATCTTCTTTGACCACAAAGCATCAAGGTACAAATTAACAACAGAAAGAGCAAGGAAAAAAAAATCAATTTCATGGAAACTGAATAACGCCCTGCTTACAAACCATTGGACAATAGAAGAAATCAGAGATGAAGTTAAAAAATTCCTTGAATCAAACGAGAATGAAAATACATCATACCAAAACCTTTGGGACACAGCAAAGGCAGTCCTCAGAGGACAATTTATAGCAATAGATGGACTAATCTTTTCTTTGTATCCTGTTCTCAAT
>NW_004443976.1:1646561-1658257 GCF_000243295.1 Trichechus manatus latirostris | reverse complement strand
TAAAGTCTTTTGATGAGCATAAGTGTTTGATTTTTAGAAGATCCCAGTTATCTAGCTTATTTTTTGGAGTTTGTGTGTTGTTGGTTATGGTTTATATCCTTTTAATGCCATGTATTAGGGCCTCTAGCATTGATCCTTTTTTTTTCTTCTATGAACTTTATACTTTTTGGCTTTATATGTAGGTCTTTGATCTATTTTGAGTTAGTTTTTGTATGTAGTGTGAGGTACGGGTCCTGTTTCATTTTTTTGCAGATGGACATCCAGTTTTGCCAGCACCATTTGTTAAAAAGACTGTCTTTTCCCAAATGGATGGACTTTGGACCCTTGTCAAAGATCAGGTGACGGTAGGTGAATGGATTTACATCTAGATTCTCAATTCTGTTCTATTGGTCAGAGTATCTGTTATTGTACCAGCACCAGGCTGTTTTAACTACCATAGCTGTATAGTATGTTCTGAGGTCCGGTAGTGTGTGTCCTCCTACTTTCTTCTTCTTCTTCAATAGTGCCTTACTTATTTGAGGCTTCTTCCCTTTCCATATAAAGTTAATGATTAGTATTTCCATCTCTTTAAAGAATGTTGTTGGTTTTTCTATCGGGATTGCACTGTATTTATAAATTGCTTTGGGTAGAATTGTCATTTTCACAATGTTGAGTCTACTTCTCCTTGAGCCTGGTATGTTTTTCCATTTATGTAGATCCCTTTGGGTTTCTTGCAGTAGTGTTTTGTTTGTATAGGTCTTTTACATCCCTGGTTAGATTTATTCCTAAGTATTTTATTTTTTTAGGGGCTATTATAAATGGTATTGTTTTCTTGATTTCCATTTCATTGTTCTCTTTATTGGTGTATTGGAATCCAACTGATTTTTGTATGTTTATCTTGTATCCTGCTACTCTTCTGAATCTTTCTATTCCAGTAGATTTCTTGTGGAGTCTTTAGGGTTTTCTATGTATAGTATCATATCATCCGCAAACAGGGACAGTTGAACTTCTTCATTACCTATTTGGATGTCCTTTCTTTTTCTTGTCTTACTGCTCTAGCTAGGACATCCAGCACAATGTTAAATAGGAGTGGAGATACAGGGCGTCCTTGTTCCTGTTCTCAAGGGGAATGTTTTCAGCCTCTCTCCATTAAGAATGATGTTGGCCGTTGGTTTTGCATAGTTGCCCTTTTTTATGTTGAGATATTTCCCTTCTATACCTATTTTATTGAGAGTTTTCATCAGGAATGGGTGTTGGATTTTGTTGAATGCTTTTCTGCATCAATTGAGATGATCATGTGACTCTTATTTGTGTGGTGGATTACATTGATTGATTTTCTAATGTTGAATCATCTTCGCATACCTGGTATGAATCCAACTTGGTCATGATGTATTATTTTTTTGATACGATGCTGAATTCTATTGGCTAGAATTTTGTTGAGAATTTTTTGCATCTGTATTCATGAGAGATATTGGTCTGTAATTTTCTTTTTTTGTGGTGTCTTTGCCTGGTTTTGGTATCAGGGTTATGCTGACTTCATAGAATGAATTCGGAAGTGTCCCTTTTCTATATTCTGAAATACTTTCAGTAGTACTGGCGTGAGCTCTTCTCCGAGTTCTTGGTAGAATTCTTCAGTGAAGCCATCTGGACCAGGGCTTTTTCTTTTGTTGGGAGTTGTTTTAATACCTTTTCAATCTCTTCTCGTTATGGGTCTGTTCAGAGTTTCAACATCACTTTGTGATAGTTCGGGTAGGTAGTGTCTTTCTAGAAATTTATTCATTTCCTCTAGGTTTTCAAATTTGTTGGAGTGTAGTTTTTCATAATACTCTGTTATGATCCTTTTTATTTCAGTTGGTTCTGTTGTACTTTCCCCCATTTCATTTTATTTGGGTTATTTGTGTCCTCTCTTGTTTTCCTTTTGTCAGTCTGGCCAGTGGTTTGTTGATTTTGTTGATTCTTTCAAAGAACCAACTTCTGGTTTTGTTGATTCTTTGTATGTTTTTTCTATTCTCTATTTGATTTATTTCTGCTCTGATCTTTATTATTTCCTTTTCCTTTCTTCTGGTGACTGTGGGCTTTTTTTTTTTTTTTTTTTTTTTGCTCTTCTCTTTGTGTTTGTTTGAGTTGTGTAGTTAATGTTTTGATTTTGTCCCTTTCTTCTTTTTTGATTTATAGCGTCTATTGCTATAAATTGTCCTCTGAGGACTGCCTTTGCTGTGTCCCACAGGTTTTAGTATGATGTATTTTCATTCTCGTTTGATTCAAGGAATTTTTTAACTTCGTTTTTAATAAATTTACGTCTTTGTTTCTAAGGGGTGTCTCTTGTAGACAGCATATTGATGGATCCATTCTGTCACTCTCCATCTCTTTATGGGTGCATTTAGGCCATTTACATTCAGTGTAATTATTGATAGGTTTGAGTTTATTGCTTTCATTTTGTAGCACTTTTTTTGTGGTGCTGACATTTTCTTTGTTTCTCTTACTCTCCTGTTCTGAATTCCTTTTGTTTGTGGATTTTTTTTTTTTTTTCATTTGTTTTGGTAGGTTTTGTTGTTACTGAGACTTTATGTTTTTCCTCTTTATTTTGATGAGTAGGTTTGTTAACTTTCTTTGTGGTTACCTTGAAATTTACCCTAGTCTTCCTACGTTTGAAGCAATCTATTATTACTTGGTATCCCCTTGCCTTCCTCTCCATTAGAAGGTTCTATACCTAGACCATTAACTCCCTCTTTTATTGTTCTGATGTTGTCATTTACAGATTAACTACTTTGATTCTTTGTTGTATTTTTTGTTTTGTTTTGGATAGTCCTTGGGAGTTCATTTCCTAGATTGGTATCTGGCTGGTATGATCCTGTGTCCTAGATTCAGCCTGTGAGCTAATTTGTTTGTTCTCAGATTGAAGGACTCCCTTTAATAATTCTTGTAAGTTTGGTTTGGTTTTTACATATTCCCTTAATTTCTGTTTATCTGGAAATGTCCTAATTTTGCCATCATATTTGAACGGAGTTTTGCAGGATACATTATTCTTCCTGGCAATTTTTTTCTTGCAAGGTTTTATATATGTCATCCTATTGCCTTCTTACCTGCATGGTTTCTGCCGACTAATCCGAGCTTTGTCTTATTGTTTCTCCTATGTATGTGACTTTTTGTTTTTCTTGAGCTGCTCTCAGGATTCTTTGTCTTTTGTTTCGGCGAGTGTGATTATGATATGCGTTGGTGATTTTCTTTTGGGGTCTATCCTATATGGGGTTCATTGAGCTTCTTGGATTACCAGCTGTTCATCTTTCAGATATTGGCAAAGTTTTCTTTCAGCAATTCTTCAATGATCCTCTCTGTGCTTTCTGTTTTCTCCCCCTGTTCTGGAACTCTAATCACTCACAAATTTTTGCTTTTGATTGTACCCCACATAATTCTCAGGGTCTCTTCATTTTTCTTCATTCTTTTTTCTGATTTTTTTCTCAGAGTTGTATCCAAGTTTTTGTCTTGAATTCCGCTGATCCTGTCTTCTACCATTTCAGATCTGTTCCTCATCCTTTCTATGACACTGTCCATTTCTGAAATCTTGTTTATCTTTTGGATTTCTAATTGTTGTTTTTGTATGATTTCTAGTTGTGAATTTATTGTAGCATTTTGTTCCTGCATTATTTTTCTGAATTCTCCCATTTTTTTCTCTGCATTTTCCATGAATTTGTCTACTTTTTTCCTATTTTTGTCTGCTTTTTGCTTCAACTCTTGGATAGCTCTGAATATTAGAGATTTGGATTCCCTATCAGATAGTTCTAGTGCCTTTTCTTCTACAGGAAAGTCATCTGGTGTTTTATTTTAGAACCTGCTGGACACATACTGTCCTGTTTTTGTAAATGTTTTGATATTGTCTGCTGTCTTGGGGCATTCAGTAGTTCTTTTTCTTATTTATCGATTGTAGATTTATTTGTTTTGTCCTTTTTCTGTTTTATTTGGCTATGTCTGAGCAGGAAGGTTGTGCGTTCTTTGTTTTTGCTCATCTGTGGGTATAATACTTTTCACTTCCTTCTCCAATGGGCAGGGTCAGTCTCTCAGATATGGTACAGCAGGGCAGGTCTAGCTGAAGAGGAGTTGCTGCGATGGGTTGTTTGTGGCATGTACTAGGGCCAACAGGTCGGGCTGGGAATCAGTGCAGGGCAGGTTGCGGTGGGCTGTACCTGCACTGCTTGGGGGTGTGATGTTCAACACATGGTGCAGGTAGGCAGGATGGAGGGGGGAGATTGTGATGTGTGGAGCTAAGATGGTTATGGGAAAGAGGAGAGAGGGGGGAGAGTAACAGGAGCCAAAAACATACAAACAAACAAAAAAGAGTGTTAAGGGAGCTTTCTGTTGGGGTGGAGAGATGAGAGACTGAGAAATGGAGAAAAACAAAAAAGAGAAGAAGAACAAAAAGAAAAAATGCATAAATAAACATAGAAAGAAAAGCCCCCAGGGATCCCACCAATGCATTTGCGAGGTCTGGAGAAGTTGCTCCCAGTCCGTGAAATACAGCCTGGGTAGAAAGGGTGGAGGTGTCACTCAGTGCCAGGTATTCAGGAGACAAGAAGAGAAGGTAAGTATAGAGAGATGAGAAACTGAGTAATGAAGAAAGACAAAAATGATAAAAGAGGGAAAAGAACAAAACAAACATGTATAAAAAAGAACTAAAAAAAAAACAAAAAAAGAAGAAAAAAAATGCTCTCAGGGATCCCTCTGTGCATCTACACAAACTGAGGGGGTAGGTCCCAAGCCGCACAGTACTGCCTGCCTAGAACGGGCTCCCAATTTGAGAAAGGGAACAGAAAACAAACAAACAATTCAAAACAAATAAAAGCTCTGGGATCCCACCAGCCTGGCAGCATGGGCCAGGAAGCAGTTTCACATTCGAACAGCATTTCACAACCTTTCAGGAAGAAGCAAAGATGGCGCACGGAGCCAGGTATTTGAGAGAAAGGAGGTGTAGGTGGTGAGAGGTATAGAAGAAATCAAAAGAAGCAGAAAAAAGCAACACAAGCAGCCAACAAATGGCACTCAGGGAGCCAGGCAGTGCAGGCAGGTGGAATCCAAGCAGTGCTGGTGCTTCACGGCTGAGAGACTGTGGCCTCAGGAAGCAGAGGAGGCCGAATGAGGGCAAAGAAAGGTCGGGTATGGGAAAGCATATATCGCTGGTTATCGGTTGTTGTGTCTCCTGCTGGAAGCTCCGTGAAGCTGCTTTCTCATAACCCTGTTCGCTGATCTCTGATAGGAGTCCAAGATGGCAGATCCATGCTGCGGTAGCTGATAGGGGACCTCTGCATGTATCTTTCCTCACTCTCTTTTTTCTGTCAGTTTCTTATTCCACTCGGTGCTTGGCTGAGTTCTTTATCTCTTCATTTGATGCTTAGGGTTTCAAGACTGATGTTTTCTCTGTTTGGCTTAGTTTTAGGGATCTTTGCTGTGGAGGGACAGCGTGGTGCTTCTGTGTATAGCACCATGTTGCCCAGAAGTCCCTGAATTTTCTAATATCTTGAAGTCCTCATGTCCTTATCAGTCTGGTTTCCTTGCACAATTCCACCCAAACCTGGACCTTGGTGACCTAACTTCAGATCAGGTTAGGAAGCATCTTCAGAAACTGTCCCATGGCCATTTCTTGTCTATACCATAAATTGTTCAGAAAGTACTTTTTTTTTTTTAATAGGTAAGAATAAATGACTCATGGCGACCCCATATATGCAGAATAGAACTTCACAAGATTTTCAAGGCTGTGACCTTTCAGAGGCAGATTGCCAGGCCATTCTTCTGAGACACCTTTGGGTGGGTCCAATCCACCAACCTTTTGGTTAGCAGTCAAGCAAAACCATTTGTGCCAACCAGGGACTCCTCAAAGAGTAGTTTTGAGCAACTACTATATGCCAGGCGTTATATGCTAGGTGTCAGGGATAAAATGATGACTAGGACACAGTCTCTGCTTTTAGTTAAGAGATACAGCTACATAAACAGGCAATTACAATATGATATGATTAATGCTGTGATTCAGGAATACATAAGAGACTACAGGAACATACAAGAGAGACACAACCTAGCTTTTCATGGTCAGAGATGTTGGCATCTTAAAAAGTCAAGCAGATGCCATCACAGCTGAATCCCAATGAGAAGGAATTACACAGTGAAGAGGTTAAGTGGGAGGGCATGATATTCTAGGCAGAGGAAACAATGTGTGAGATGGAGGATGGTTTATTTCAGAAACTCTGTGTAATTTAGTATACCTAGAGAACAAGGGAAGGAGTGGTGAGAATTAAAGATGTAGTAATCATCAATGGCCAGATTTTGAAGGTCCTCATATGTTAATTTGTAGTTGATCCTAAGGGATATGGAGGGGGAGGAGGAAGAGTGAGAAGAGGCTTTGAATTGTTATTTTTAACAAGCGAGTAACATGATCAAATCTGAAAGATCAGCATGGCTTCAATGTGAAGAATGGACCAGAGTGGGACAAAACTGATTGCCAGGGCAAGTTAGGAGGATTTAGCAGTAACATAGAGAAGAGGTGATGGTGCTCTAGATTAAGCTTTCTCCTTTTCCACCCTTCTGTATAGAGTTATTGATATTCGTCCATTGCTTTTTGTAGGTTTCAAACTATAATTAAGAATTCTTAAAGATACAGACAAACACTACTTACAGACATTTTTGTTTTCATTAGTGCATCCTTACAACAAATGTTTCCATTGCTATAGAGGGAAACGAGGCATTAAATTTTGTTGTTTTCTTCAGCCTGGGAGACAAGATGTGTCAAAGTATAACTTTTAGGAAGTTAAAAACATGACTGTCATAAAATTGTAGTAAGCATGTGTCGAAAATTTATTGAATTCATTAATGATGGAGCTATCAGACTAGTAAGCCTAGCCCAAAGGAGGAAAGAAATAATGCTGGAATAAGATTGCTAAATTAGATACAAAATTGGTTAATGTCCTACAGGGCAATAAAGCCATAAATTTTAGGGTCATCTTCTATCATACAGACATCATTTGCAGCTTACCAGTTTTTTTTTTCATTTTTTTTTAAAGAAGTTAACATCTGACTTTACAGAGCCTAGCCTTAATCAGTAGTAAATAGCAAGTCAAACAAATTTACATTCCCCTGGAGAGCATTTAAGTAGACTTGTTAGACAAAGCTCCACTATGGCACTGAAAGTACACATAGCCATCCTTTGTCTTACTTCCAAGTTTTGTATAAAATTTTCTTAACAGTTACTCCTTAACAGTACATAAATAATCTTTACAGATTGTTGACAAAATTGATTTTAAAAAAGACTGGATTTATTGTGGTTTTGTTATTTGACTTTATTAATTTACATGTTGTCTGGTGCCATCCAGTCACTTCCGACTCACTGCCTGGTCTGTGTCATCCTCACAATCGGTTATGCCTGAGCCTGTTGTTGCAGCCACTGTGTCAGTCCATCTCATTGAGGGTGTTCGTCTTTTTCACTGACCCTCTACTTCAGTAAGCATGATGTCATTCTCCAGGGACTGGTCCTTCTTGATAACATGTCCAAAGTACTTGAGACGAAGTCACGCCATCTTCTCTTCTACGGAGCTTTCTGACTTTACTTCTTCCAAGACAGATTTGCTCGTTCTTCTGGCAGTCCATGATATATTCAATATTCTTCACCAGCACCATAGTTCAAAGGCGTCAGTTCTTCTTCGGTCTTCCTTATTCATTGTCTAGCTTTCACATGCATATGAGGGGATTGAAAACACCATGGCGTGGGTCAGGCGCATCTTAGTCCTTAAAGCGATATCTTTGCTTTTGAACACTTTAAAGAGGTCTTATGCAGCAGATTTGCCCAATGCAATGTGTCATTTGATTTCTTGACTGCTGCTTCCAGAGGTGTTGATTGTGGATCTCAGTAAAATGAAATCCTTGACAATTTCAATCTTTTCTCCATATATCATGAGGTTGCTTATTGGTCCAGTTGTGAGGATTTTTGTTTTCATTATGTTGAGGTGTAATCCATACTGAAGGCTGCAGTCTTTGATCTTCATCAGTAAGTGCTTCAAGTCCTCTTCACTTTCAGCAAGTAAGGTTGTGTCATCTGCATAATGCAGGTTGTTAATGAGTCTTCCTCCAATCCTGATGCCCCATTCTTCTTCATATAGTCCAACTTCTCAAATTATTTGCTCAGCATACAGATTGAATAAGTATGGTGAAAGGATATAACCCTGATGCACACCTTTCTTGACTTTAAACCATGCAATATCCCCTTGTTCAGTTCGAACAACTGCCTCTTGGTCTATGTACAGGTTCCTCATGTGTATAATTAAGTGTTTACGTAGATATAGCAGTAATTGTTAATTAACTCCTGTTGGCCTCTTTGTTGTATCGTCAACAACTCTAAAGCTCTATGGTGCAGAGTAACTACTAAGGCCAGATAATAAATTTCTATCTGGAAACTTTATAAGGAACCTAAGGTTTTATTCTCAGTAGTCTCCATCATTCCAGAGATTTTGTTTAATTGTTTTTATTTGTTCTTCTGTTCAAAGGCTAGAAAACCAAACATAATAGGTTGATCTCCACCAGATTTCACCTGCAATATCTATAAATTTGTATGAATTCCTTTCTTCTTAAGGTGCGTCAGATCTGCTAAGGTTCCTTCCCTTCCAGAAAGTGACCTTCGTTACTACTTGTAGGGCTAGGATCCTAAAAATCATAGGCTAGATACCATACATGTTTTCTGGGAGGGTTTTGTAGGCATTTGTTCCATATATAAAATAAAACCTTCTTCTTCAATGGTGGGCTTGTCAAACCTGATTAAGAGAGATTCTTGATAGTACTAAGGCCTTACTTGCACAATCAATTTGTCCAATTATGTCCTGGTATAAAGGGGAATAGATTCTTATTGAATCTATGCAAATAACTCCATGTCTTGAAAAGTGTATAGACTCAGTAAAAGTATATATTGACTTCTTTAATTTTGGGTGATGAATGAGAACAAGATACTATTTAACATTTAAACTTTTAAATTTTAAAGTATGTTTCATTTTTGCTTGGAAAAGCATAGCTACGAAGTTGAGGGCTAGAGACAACAAGAAGAGAAAGGGCTTCCTCATGTGCCTATCAGAATATCTTTTTAAATAACAACAATATCTAGACAAATAACCATGACTGTATCTCCCCCATCAGTTCGTTCATTCCTCCTCAATTAACTCTAAATTGTGACCAGTCTTTGGTTAGCGGTCTGATCTCACGAGTGAACTGCTTCTAGACCTAAAAGAGTCCTATCAATCCTCACTCAGTCAGTCTGACAGTTGTCTTAGCTTGGAAGAGTACACCTATGAGTCCGTTCCTTGAAATATCAGTGGTTAAAAATATCTGGTTCAGACCTTTCCACTGAGTGTTTGAGTCTTCTCTCTTTTTTAAAGACTCAGTTTCCAGCCTTTGTCTTATAGCAGAATCTTCATGCAAGGGAGAAAGGAAAACGTAAACCACCTGTTGAGGGTTGGACTGAATGGCTCTGTTTAATTTATTACATTAACCAACAGTATCAGAATGGAGAAGAATAAAATCCTTTTTTGTGGTATACTACATGACATTTTCAAGGAGGAGTTGCTCAATGTTTCTCCTTGTCTTTGTTATCTAGTGCTTCTGTAACAGAAATAGCACAAGTGGATAGCTTTAAGAAACAGAAATTTATTCTCTCACAGTTTAGGAGGCTAGAAGTCCTAATTCAGGACACCAGCTCCAGGGGAAGGCTTTCTTTCTCTGTTGGCTCTAGGGGAAGGTCCTTGTCATCTGTCTTCCCCTGGTCTAGGAGCTTCTAGCACAGGGACCCTGAGCCTAAAGGACACGATCTGCTCACAGCTTTTCTTTCTTGGTGGTATGAGGTCCCCTTCCTCTGCTCAATTCTCTCTTTTATCTCTCAAAAGAGATTGACTAAAAATACAACTTAATCCTGTAGATTGAGTCCTGCCTCATTAACATAATTGTCTAATCCTGCCTCTTTAACTTCATAGAGGCTAGGATTTACAACACATAGGATAATCACATCAGATCACAAAATGGTGGACATCCACATAATACTGGGAATTATGGCCTAGCCAAGTTGACACATATTTTGGGGGACACAATTCAATCCATGACACTCCTGAAGGCAAAAACATATGAACAGTAAGGACAATCTCGAAGGACTTCCACCATAGATAAAGTGTACAATCTTTGAAACATTTATTTTAATAACATTATATCTGTACAAAATTAATCTAGGGAAGGCTGACCATCTGTTTGATTTGACACCTCTTACCATAAGCAGAGCTGCTCTTACAATAATGTTGATCTAATTAATATGGAGCAAACCAAACCTAATTATTTCTAACATTTCTTCTGCTGTGAGTGCCGTATCATAGGCTCTAGGTAAGGAACTTTTTTTTTTTTTTTAAATCAAGAGCATGATAAAATTAGCACAAAGCACAAAAGGTAATTTTGGTGAGAGACAGGATCTCTGCTATCTGGACAGATTACATAGAAAGTTAAAAAAAAATGATATTTCACTTCCTCTTGTTAAAATCAGACTGTCATTTTAGCAGAGAGATAACCAAATTTTAATCGTATATTAATATACTATTTGAAATTAAAGAATTCACACACTTTTTAATGAATGAACCCATCAACATCAAGCCAACTTTGGTAAAAAATTTAACACATTTTATTACCGCTTTTAGTATTTGCAGCTATTATAAAGCACAAATAAAGTTCACTTTCCCTCAAATCTTCTAAAACTGATTGTATCCACTCCAATTTTTTTTTTTTTTAGGTTTTTTTTGTTGTACTTTAGATGAAGGTTTATAGAGCAAACTAGTTTCTCATTAAACAATTAATACACATACTGTTTTGTGACATTAGTTGCCAACCCCACAACACGTCAACATTCTCCCTTCTCAACCTTCAGTTCCCTATTACCAGCTTTCCTGTCCCCTCCTGCCTTCTCATCCTTGCCCCTGGGCTGCTGTGCCCATTTAGTCTTGTTTTATTTTATGGCCCTGTCTAATCTTTGGCTGAAGGGTGAACCTCAGAAGAGACTTCATCACTGAGCTGTAAGGAAGACCAGGAGCCATACTCTTGGGGTTTCTGCAGTCTCTGTCAAACCAGTAAGTCTGGTCTTTTTTATTTTTTCGTGAGTTAGAATTTTGTTCTACATTTTTCTCCAGCTGTGTTGGGAACCCTCTATTGTGATCCCTGTCAGAGAAATCAGTGGTGGTAGCCGGGCACCATCTAGTTGTGCTGGACTCAGTCTGGTGGAGGCTGTGGTACTTGTGGTCCATTAGTCCTTTGGACTAATCTTTCCCTTGTGTCTTTGGTTTTCTTCATTCTCCCTTGCTCCAGATGGGGTGATACCAGTGGAATATCTTAGATGGCCACTCACAAGCTTTTAAGACCCCAGACACTACTCACCAAAGTAGAATGTAGAACTTTTTCTTTATAAACTATATTATGCCATTTGAGCTAGATGTTCCCTGAAACCATGGTCCTCGCAGCCCTCAGCCCAGTAATTCCATTCCTCAGGGAGTTTGGAAGTGTTTATGGAGCTTCCATGACCTTGCCTTGGACAAGTTGTGCTGGCTTCCTCAGTATTGTGTACTGTCTTACCCTTCACCAAAGTTACCACTTATCTGTCATCTATTTAGTGTTTTTCCCTCCCACCGTACCCCACCCTCGTAATCATCAAAGATTGTTTCTTTTTGTTT
>NW_004443976.1:1644509-1646461 GCF_000243295.1 Trichechus manatus latirostris | reverse complement strand
CCCCACATTTCCCCCCTTTTGTTTAGTTAATGGAATAAGAATCAAGAGGGTTTTCACTGGTCCGACAAGTGTCCGTTAGGACAAAGTAAAATTTTCTCTACGAGATAAAGTCCAAGATTATCTCAGCTACTGTCTCCACACCTCAGGGCCTGGCGTCTTAGTGAGTCTTTGTGAGCCCAGCTACAGCTGGGGCACACTCCATATGTTTAAGGAGGAGAAGTAGCATAGCTATGAGTAACACCTGGACTTAGTCGCTCCTAGATGGCAGCCATAGCAGGCTGTTTAAACTCACCGTGCTGGTTTTCCACCGGATACCATCTGGTTCTTCACCAGGTTACTAAGCAAGAGCATTGCTCTTATCAGATGCGAAGTTGGAGCAGGGGACTCAATGTGCCTTTCAGGTGTGTAAGACAATAGAGGATGATCTTATGAGGATAATATAATCCTCTGCACTAGTAATATCCTGATTGTTGGACCCATGGGTTTCCTCTGACTCTCATTTTGTAAGCTAAACACTAACTTTTAACATTCACTAAGATTATTATTCTTAAAGGCTCAAAGATTTATAAAGGCCAAAGATTCATTAACAATCAAACAAGCAATGATTTACACAGCTTCACTATTACTTGGAAGGGAATCACTAGGAAGGGCAATTTATGCATCATAACAAATGTTCATTAGGAAATTAATTACACATCATAACAAATTTAACAATCACTGATTTACACAAATTTACTATCAATTGGAAAGGAATCATCTAACTTAGAAATCTATCTATACAGAAGCATCTAAGTAGGAGAAGCAGAAAATATAGAGGAATTTACACATAACAAATTTTCATTGGGAACTTACTGATAAACAAATTACTGATTAACAAGATAATATAGGATGACTATTGAGGATTGATTGTCACTAGGGAAACCATAGCTAGAAACAGGTTTTCAAGTGTAAGTGGGGCACCTGTAGTCGAGAGGATATGCTCAGCTTTGGAGGAGAGGGCTTTCAGACCTTCCCATGTTACCGGTATTGCAGATCTCTTGTTCAGTGTCCATCCCCGGGGGAAGGGGTGATTTCAGGTCGGATGGCGGCATTTCAGTGTTCATCCCCGGGGGAAGGGGTGCCGGTGTCAGTTGTAGCTCTGGAGTCGAGACGGATGGCGGCCACCGAAGGGGTGGTAGCGGCGGTTCAGAGAAGGGCAGGGGTGGAGGCGCAGGGCAGAGTGTGCCGGCGCCTGGGGGAGCCGCAGCGTGGGGCGCGTCTGGGACCCCTAGCTGCGACCGGAGCGCAGAGCCTGCTTTCGCCTGCCCAGAGCCTCCAGGCAGGGCCGTCCCGGGCAGCGACACCCCAGGCGACCAGGCCGGCGAGCCCGGGCAGCGGCAACCCGGGACTGGGCTCGGAGCGCCGTGGGAGGGATGGAGCGCGGGCCGCGCCACAGCCGGAGCGGGAATCCAAAGTGGACCTGTAGGAGACGAAACAGCCACATACCCTCGCCCCCAGGTTAGTAATTCTACAGGTCCTTGCCAGACAGACAGATTTTGAGGATCTTTATAGAGGACCTGTGGGCGAGGTCGGGTGTCAGAGGGGATAAAATGTCATTCTGCAGCAGTACGACCATCTTTAGCAACCGATAAAAAGTTAAAAATAAAGGGAGCTTTGGCAAGTCTTTCATTTTAGTCACATACTCTAGACCCATCATCTCCCCCCCTTTGTTTATTTAAGAGCTGTTTGAGAGTATGATGGGCATGTTCAATTATGGCTTGCCCTTGAAGGTTATAAGGAATGCCAGTGGTATGAAGAATATCCCAAGTGGCACAAAATTGTTGAAATTTAGCAGAAGTATATGCAGGAACATTATCAGTTTTAAGGGCTTGGGGACATCCCATAGTTGCAGTGGCTTGGGTGAAATGATGACAGGCATGAGTAGAACGTTCTCCAGAAAGGGCTGTAGCATA
>NW_004443976.1:1593389-1644409 GCF_000243295.1 Trichechus manatus latirostris | reverse complement strand
CTTTAACAATCCCAACAACTGGGTTTTGTGTTGACGCTGCTCAGGTGAAAGGGAATTCCCCATAGCGTGGAGGACTAGGAAAATGAAGGAAAGAATGATAGGAAAGTTCCTGGCCTGAAGCCTGAAATCCCTTGGGAGCGGTCAGGAAAGACCTGCTGCTCTGGGGCTAAAGCAGCCTGATCTGAGAGCGTTCGGGAAAATTCCGCCCACGGAAAAACCCCGCTGCTCTCGGGCTGTGCCTTTAAACAGCCTGAAACGGACGTACGATACTCACCACCTAAAGGGATTGAGTGTGAGGGTGCTGCGACAGATGGTGAGTTTGACCCTCACACGGGGCACCATCTGTCACAGCGCCCTCACACGAGGCACCATCTGTCACAGCAGCGACGGTTGTCGGGGCAGCGGAGACAATAACCAATGCCACAACTCTTACAGAGAAGTGGGGCCAGGAGGGTCACTCTGAGGAGTCAAACCCAGCTTCAGTCCCAGGAGTTTATTTTATAGTCAATACAGCAAACAGTGAAGCAAATAACAGAACAGTGGGCTTTGGGTGAATAACAGTAAGTTTCGGGCAAGGGAGGAGGAATTCAGGTAAACAAGCCAATCAGTAACGGGTTTGGGAAAACAAGTCGTGACAAGTCTCAACATGTTGAGGACAAGTCTTTATACATCCATATTTTAATGGCACATATCCCCACAAACCTTTACATGAGTTTTTGTAGTAATGATCTTATATAATATTTGTCCTTTTGTGATTGACTTATTTTACTCAGCATAATGCCCTTCAGATTCATCCATGTTGTGAGATGCTTTGCAGATTCATCATTGTTCTTTACCATTGCATAGTATACCATTGTGTGTTTGTACCATAGTTTGTTTATCCATTCATCTGTTGATGGGCACGTAGGTTGTTTCCTTCTTTTTGCTATTGTGAATAATGCTGCAATGAACATGGATGTGCATACGTCTATTTGTGTGACAACTCTTATTTCTCTAGGATATATTCCTAGTAGTGGGATTGCTGGATCATATGGTATTTCTATTTCTAGCTTTTTAAGGTAAGTGTCATATATCATTTTCCAAAATGGTGGTACCTTTTTGCATTCCCACCAGCAGTGCATAAGAGTTCTGATCTACCCACAGCCTTTCCAACACTTGTTATTTTCTGTTTTTTTGATTTGTGGCAGTAATGTTGGGGTAAGATGGTATCTCATTGTGGTTTTGATTTGCACTTCTTTAATGGCTAGTGATAGTGAGCATTTCCTTATGTATTTGTTAGCCACTTGAATATCTTCTTTGGTGAAGTGTTTGTTCATTTCCTTTGCCCATTTTTTAGTTGGATTATTTGTCTTTTCGTTACAGAGGTGTTGGATTTTCCTGTAGATTTTAGAGATTAGAACTTTATCAGATTTGTCATAGCCAAAATTTTTTTCCCAGTCTGTAGGTTCTCTTATTACTCTTTTGGTGGAAGTCTTTTGATGAGCATAGTGTTTAATTTTTAGAAGATCTCAGTTATCTAGCTTATCTCCTGGTGCTTGTATATTGTTAGTTATGGTTTGTATTCTGTTAATGCCATGTATTAGGGCCACTAGCGTTGATCCTATTTTTTTCTTGTATGATCTTTATAGTTTTTGGTTTTATATTTAGGTCTTTGATCCATTTTGAATTAGTTTTTGTATATGGTGTAAGGTGTGGGTCCTGTTTCTTTTTTTTGCAGATAGACATCCAGTTTTGCCAGCACCATTTGTTAAAAAGATTGTCTTTTCTCCATTTCATGGACTATCCACTCCAATTTGTATTTTACTATCTTCTTTCTCATTCTGGAACAACCATTTTACCTTAAGACAAAATTACTCTCTTTTTGACTTACAAAACAAGACTTCATTTTCTTAAATGCGTATATTGGAGGTCCCGAAGGCTACCCCTAGGTTCAAGGACTTACTAGGAGGACTCACAGGACTCAGCATATTGTTATACGCATGGCTGCAGTTTATTATAATGAAAGGATACAAAGCAAAATCATCAAAGGGAAAAGACATGGGGCAAAGTCTGGAAGAAACCAAGTTTAAGCTCCCAAGAGTCCCGTCCCAGTAAATCACACAGGACACACTTAATTCCCCCAGTTGTGACATAACGTGTGAAATATTGTCTACCTGGGAAGCTCATTACAGACTCAGTTTTCAAGGTTTTTGTTGGGGGCTGCTCACGTAGGCATCCTTTGCTTATTGTTAGGTGCCATACCCAAACTCCAGACTCACAGAAGGAAAGTAGGCATTCAGCAGATAGAATTGGTGTTGTCTTCTCTGAATGTTTGGAGAAATACCCAAATGTAGCTTTTGGCAATTTTTTTCTGGCAATTTTTAATCTCTTCTTTTGTAGTGGGTCTGTTTAGATTTTCCACCTTTGTGTGGTGGTTTAGGTAGGTACTGTGTTTCTAGGAATTTGTCTATTTCATCTAGGTTTTCAGTTTTGTTGGAGTACAGTTTTTCATAGTGTTCTGTTATGATCCTCTTTATCTCAGCTGGCTCTATTGTAATGTCACCAGTTTAATTTATTATTTTGGTTATTTGCCTTTTATCATTTTTTCTTTTGTCAGTCTAGCCAGTGGTTTGTTTATTTTATTGATCCTTTCCAAAGAACCAACTTCTGACTTTGTTGATTCTTTCTATTATTTTTCTATTTCATTTATTTCTGCTTTGCTCTTTATTATTTCCTTTCTTCCGGTAGCTTTGGTCTTCTTTTACTCTTCCTTCTCTATTTTTTGTTCAAGTTTTTGTTATAAGTTATTTATTTTGGATCTTGTTTTTTAATGTAGGTATTTATTGCTATGAGTTTCCCTCGGAGTACTACTTTTGCTGTGTCCCAAACTTTTTAATATGTTGTGTTTTCATTTTTGTTTGATTCTAAGTATTTTTTAATTTCACTTTTGATTTCTTTTGTGACCCAGTAGGTTTTCAGTAGTGTATTAGTTTCTATCATGGATTGAATTGTGTCTCCCAAAAAATATGTCAACTTGGTTAGGCCATGATTCCCAGCATTGTGTGACTGTCCACCATTTTATCATCTGATGTGATTTTCCTATGTGTTGTAAATCCTACCTGTATGATGTCAGTGAGGCAGGATTACAGGAAGTTATGTTAATGAGGCAGGACTCAATGTACAGGATTAAGTTGTATCTTTAGTCAATCTCTTTTGCGATATAAAAGAGAGAAGGGAGCAGAGAGAGCGGGAGACCTTATACCACCAAGAAAGCAGTGCCAGGAGCAGAGCGTGTCATTTGGACCCAGGGTCCCTAAGCAGAGAAGCTCCTAGACCAGGGGAAGGTTGATGACAAGGACCTTCTTCTAAAGCCGACAGAAAGAAAGCCTTTCCCTGGAGCTGATGCCCTGAATTCAGACTTCTAGCCCCCTAGACTGTGAGAGAATAAATTTCTCTTTGTTCAAGCCATCCACTTATGGTATTTCTGTTATAGCAGCACTAGATAACTAAGACAGTTACCATGTAATTATTATTTTTTCCTTATTTTTCCTATTGTTGATTTCTAGCTTCATATCAGCATGGTCAGAGAAGATGCTTTGCATGACTTCAGTCTTTTTAAATTTGTTGAGACTTGTTTTATAGCCTAGCATGTGGTCTATTCTGGAAAATGATCCATGTGTACTAGAGAAAAATGTGTATTGTTCTGATGATAAGCAGAGTGTTCTATATATGTCCATTAGGTCAAATTGGCTTATGGTTTTATTTGTCAATGCCCTTAGTGATCTTCTTAGATATTCTGTCTAGAATTGAAACTGGTGTTTTGAAGTCACCAGCTATTATTGTGGAGTTGTCTGTTTCTTCTTTCATATTGGTCAGTAGTTTCATGTATTTTGGAGCATTGATGTTAAGTGCATATATATTTATAATTGTTATGTCTTCTTGATGGATTGATTCTTTTATTTTTATGCAGTGTTCTCATTTATGTCTTGCAATAGGTTTTGATTTAAAGTCTATTTTGTCTGATATCAGCATGGCCACCTCTGCTCTTTTTTGGTTACTGGTTTGATGAAATATTTTTTCCAACTTTTTATTTTCAGTTTGTGTACTTAATTTCAAATTGTGTTTCTTGTAGACAGCAAAAGGATGGATCATATTTTTTCAGTCCATTCTTTCACTCTCTGCCTTTTGCATGAGGAATTTAGACCGTTTACATTTAAGGTTATTACTGAAAATGAAGTGTCTACTTCATTTATTTTGCTATTTGAGTGTCTTATATTTTCTGTGTCTTTATTCTCATTTTTCTGTTATTATTTGTGTTTGCCTGCTTTCTTTTGATGAACCTTTATGACTTCTTCCTTCTTTTCTTCTGTGTATTTTTTCTAGGTGATTTCTTAGTGGTTATCACACATATTGCATTACACAGCTTGCAGTTGTGACAGCTTTTAACACACAAAGAACTAGTAACATACAACATTAAGATACTAAATCTATTCCTGTGTTGCTCCTCCTCCCACATTTTTGTTGGTGAGTCTCCAATAACATCATTGTATGTCCTATATCTGATAGATTTAATTTGTACTTATTTCTTGCACACTTGATGTTATATTGCTTGTGTAACTAAACTATTGAGCTATTTCCCTGAAAATATTATATACTTGGTCTTTATATTTACCCATGCTGTTGCATTTTTTGGAGATCTCTCTCTCTTTTATATTTTATTTATACTTATTTGTTTTTATTTCCCATGTGTAGATTCGAGTATTTGTTTAATGTTTTTCCCTTTTTATTTGGAGAATTCTATTAATACTTGCAGATATGGTCTGTTAGTGGCATATTTCTAGAGCTTCTGTTTATTTGGGAATGTCTTGATACCCCCCCTCATTTTTGAATAACAAATTTGCTGGGTAAAGAATTCTCAGTTGGCAACTGTTTTCCTTCAATATTTTCTATATGTTGTTCCATTGTCTTCTGGCCTCTAGAGTTTCTGAGGGGAAACCTGTACTAATTCTAATAAAGGGCTCTTGTTATATTGTGTTTTTTTCTTGCTGCTTTCAGAATTCTCTCCTTGTCTTTAGTTTCAGGGATTTTATTAGAATGTGATGCAGAGTGGACCTCTTTGTATTTCTTCTCATGGGAGTTTGTGTAGCCTCCTGTATTTGCAGGCTTGATTCCCTGTTCAGGTCTAGGAAATTCTCTGTGATTGTCTCTTGGAAAATTCATTCTATTCCTTTATTATTATCATGGTGCTCTGGAATTCCAGTCATTCTAATGTTAAATTTCTTAATTGAATCCCACATTTCCATTTGGCTTTGTTCACTTTTCTGTTTTTTTCTCTTGTTTTTCTTGAGACTTAATAAGTTCAGTTACTCTGTTTTCTAGTTCAGTTATTCTATCTTCTCTCTGTTTGACTATATTGTTGAATGTTTCTCTTGCATTTTCTAATTCAATTACTTTATTCTTTAGTTCCAGTAAATCACTTTGTTTTTTGCTTTTGTTGTTGCTGCTTTGTTTTGGTTTTTTTATGTTTTCAATTTCCTTATTGAGTTTCTCATTTTGTTCATCAGTTTGTTTCCTGTAGTCTGTTTTTTTGTTTTTTGTTTTTTTGCTTTTTTTAAACATACTTAACATTATTGTCTGGAAGTGTTCTATTTTTTCAACTATCCTCATCTCCATAGGAGAAATTTCCTCTTAGAGTTTTTCTTTGGATTGATCCTTCTTCTATGATGATTTTGTGTGTTTTAATATTTTTTTGTTGAACGTGGGACATTTTAATGTCTTTTTTTATAATTTGAAATTCTGTTTTTTTCTGAATTTCAAGGGAATTATATTGATTAGATTTACCATCACTATCCTGATGGCACAGTGATCAAGAACTCAGGCTGCTAACCAAAAGGTTGCAGTTTGAATCCACCAGCCACTCCTTGGAAACCCTATGGGACAAGTTCTACTATGAGTCACTGTGAGTCGGAATTGACTTGACGGCAACAGAATTGTTTTTTTGTTTTTTTATTTAATCTTCTCTTAAAGAATTCCTGGTGGTGCAGTGGTTAAAGCATTTGAATGCTAACCAAAAGGTTGGCAGTTTGAAACCACCAGTGGCTCCACGGAGAAAGATGTGGCAGTTTGCTTCTGTAAGGATTTACAGCCTTGGAAACCCTATAGGATCACTGTGAGTCAGAATCGACTCGATGGCAGTGGGTTGAGTTTGGTTTAGATCATCTCTTAAGTTCCACTGGAGGGCACTCTTGTCCTTAGGTTTGTTTCAGCACTGAGTCAGGAGTTCTGTCTGAGGCTTTATCTCTGTTATTTTCAGCTTCTAGTCTATTACCACAGCTTTTAGGTGTTTGAAAAGTTTCAAGTCTCTGGGTGCTTATTCTGGCCGGTTCTACCTAAGGTGGCTAGTTTGCTGGTGTATTAGAGTCCCTCTGTCTTCTGTGGGTTTGGCTGTAGCCTAGACTGCACTCCTGGGTCTGGATTCCTTCCCTTTTCTATGTAAGGTTGGGTCACTCCCTCTGTGGCTAATTGTGCATGCATGAGACTTTTCCATTGGCCATGGATGAGGATGGAAGTGATGGGGTTCAGCTATCCTGAGGTGAGGGTGGGAAGCTTTATGTCCTTCCCTCATGGACAACGCTGTACAGGCTTTCCCACTATGTCCAGCTGTGGGCAGAGAACCAGTTGTTTTCAGCTGTGTTGCCTGTTTGATGTATTTTTCTCACCCTGGTTGAAGGATAGGCCCCGCAGCTCTTCAGTGTATCTGGGTCCTACAGACCATCGGCCTCACATCTCAGCAAGATTCAACAGCACTTGCTTGCAGCACCTCAGCCTCCTTGCACACCCTACCAAGTGCATGGCCCATGAACTCCCACAACCAATCTGTGCCACCTTAGCAGAATACACCTTTCTCAGTTCAGCTCCAGTCCTATGCTCTTTATTCAGGGTGTTGCCCATTCCTGTCCCAGAATGACCACAATGATCCAAGTCCTCCGGATGCCGGCAGCTAGAATTTCCCAGATTCTGTGGTTACCCCACTCCTCTTTCCCCTGTTTCTGGACTCACCTCGACTCTCCAACACTTCAGCTGCCATTCAGAACTCTGAGATCTCAGTCTGTGCTTGTTTTTATTCATTGTTCAGTGGGTTAGTTGCAAGGAGATAAATGGGGCAACTATTTACCCTACTATCTTACCCGACCTCAGATACACACATATTTGTAATATCCCATTTGTGTTATATTTTCCTGAGTAGTCTATGGCTAGTTCCATGGATATATAGTTAATTAGGCTACGGGTATGTCAGAATTGTATTTATAAACTTGCAGCACTTCTGGTGTTCTTTGAGGGTCCCATCCAAACTAGCTGGGTTTTTTTTTCTGTGTTCTGTTTAATGTTTTCATTTATGTGTAATGATAGACTAATTATGTAGGTGTCATCACTAAGCAACAAGAACCTAGGAAACCATAGTTCAAAAGGTAACCTAAACCTAGACTAGAGGCAAAAATCAAATACTGTGTGCAAATATAAAATTTGCATGTTCGTGTACTCCATTTAAAAATGTATTTTTAATGAAAAATATTCATACGGGAAAGTATATAAAACGTGCTAAGTTTAGCAAATAATTTTAAAACAAACACTCATGAAACACCATCTAGAACAAGAAATAGAATGTTATCAAAACTCCAGAATATCTATTGTACCCATTTGAATCACAGCCTGTCCTATTCCTCGTTAGGCATTACTGCCTTTAAATCTGGGAGGAAGGGCCCCTGCCCTGAGACCTGAGCCTTGCAAGGATCCATTGGACCTCCCTCAGTTATATCTGTCTCCATGGGGTGAGAAGTCTATGGGTACAGGAAATATGCCAACTGGAGCCTGTTCCTCTTCTTTCTATACCATGTCCCAGGTACCCAGAACCCTAGGTTCATCACCCCAGGAGTGAATCTTGCTACTAATGTCCACACCCACAGGCTTGAGAAACCTAAAGGAGCAGGTTTTTATTGGGTGGGGGCGGGTATGGCCTCAGTTTGGAAATACATGTCTCTTGAGGTGTGGGCCATAGCAGGGGTAACTAGCTGACTGGGCTGCCATGGGGTCCTCTTACATTACCATGTTTCAGCACAAAACTCTGAGGAGTCATGAAGATATATTTGCCTAGGAAGGAGGAGAATATAACATATTTTATTCATTTAACATTTGTTACCTTGATTTTAAAATTTAAATATTCTTCATTTAGTCCATGCTTTACATGATTTTTAGAATTTTAAAAATTAGATAAAATAATATGGCAAGTTATGAAGTTTCATAAGCAATGTCAAAACAAACTTTTTTGACTTATAAAATGTTAAAAATACGTAGGTACCTAAAATTTCACTAAATCATAAAATTACAAATATTTCCTAAAGAAAAATAATTTTACCATTTACCTATTTTCACTGTTTCTATGAATTTTTAAATTCTTTATATGGAACGTTTTGTACAAAATATGAAGTCTGCATTGTTATTATTACCATTCAAAGATACAATATATGTAAAATATTAAAAGGAGGTCATACTAAAGCCACACTAAAAAGGCACTGATATTAATGATATATCTGATGTATATTTTGGAAAATGTGAAGATACAAAGATGCCCAAGGTAGAATTTTATGAAGAAAAAGTCACCAAATTGTTTATTTTCAATGTAGTGCTTTTGAAATAAGTTTGGTATAGATTAAACAGTGTTGTTTTTGTTAGCTGTCATTGAGTCAGCTCCAACATATGGTGACCGTATGTACACCAGAACAAAATGTTTCCTAGTCCGGCATCATGCTCACAATTGCCAGTATTTTTGAGTCCATAGTAGCAGCTACAGTGCCAATCCATATCATTGAGGGTCTCCCATGCCCTTACTGGCCCTCAGCTTCACCAAGTATGATGTCTGCCTCTAGTGATTGATCTTTATTGATGACATGTCCAAAGCAAGCAAGTTGGACAGTGTTCTGTTGTGACCCATAAGGTTTTTATTGGTTAATTTTTAGAAGTAGATGGCCAGATGTTTCTTCTTAGTCTGTCTTATTCTGTGTAAAATTGTGGAGATAGCATCAGAACCTGCTAACTTCAGGGGGGATAATGCGAATCAAGATCAGCCCAAGGCTGATCCCTGTGAGGTGAAGGTCAGACACACCTCCACTTTCCAACCTTTTTACCAACTCTGACATCAGCCGTCCTTCCCACGGCACTGTCTACTTTTCTGCAAGGTTTCATAATCCATTGCAGTGGCCACATAGAACTTACAGACCATACTTATAGTTAAGTGGTTTATTAAGGAAGCAAAACGATCCAGCCCTGGATCAGGATCAGAAAGAATGTAGGCAAAGTCTTCCTTCTTAAGTGCAAGACAGCTCTCTCAGCTCCTCCTAGCCCTGCAGGCCTCCTCTCGGCCCACCGAGGACAGGCTCCTCTCAGCTTCCTCAGGACAGGCTCTTCTTGGTCCTGCTGTCTGTCACCACTGACTCTGCCACAGGTCCCCTTTCAGGCCTGTCGCTGCCACCTCTGCCAGTAGGCCATTTCTGGGCCTCTCACTGTCTTCAGTGTTATAGCCTGTGACTGTTGTTACAGCTCTTTAAGGAGGTTCCTTGTCTCCTTTCTCTCTTTGCTTTTTCTTCCTTCTGTCTTTATGCTTCTTCTTGCTGATTCTCTTCCTGCTTCTTTCTGTCTGAAAAACCTCTGTGTGCTTGACTGCATATGTGTACAACTCCTTGTCAATTTCAAAGCATGGTCTCTCCTAGCAGGGCCAGAAACTGACCAATGCTCTCTCAGTAGGCCACAGATACTTCATTTGCATAATGGGTTATAGTCATCTCATTTGTATAGCATATAGACCAAACCCTGCAAAGTGCATACCAATTACAGGGCAGACTGCAGCCCAGGGCAAGACAAAAAGTATCAAACCACAAGTTGTTTACAATTTACCCAGGAAATGTAACAAACCTGTGGTGTAGAAAACTAGGGCAAAGGTAACTCCTCAAGGCTTAGGGGGAAAATCTCTTAAATTGTTTCTCTAAAGAACCAAGACAAAAGGCCGTACAAAGGAACTCATTTCACCACACTTCCCTACTCTCTGCAATACTGAAATTAAATAGAAACCTCTTCTTTCCCTCCTCTTCCTCTCGTACAGCATCTGATTTGAAGAAATTGTCATCCTTTTTCTCCTTATTCACAACCATAAGGTAATCAGAAAGTTTATTCTATTTTTCATATACTTTCCTCAATCTTTCCCATTTTTGACAACTGTATGTATAGCTACATTGTCAGAGAATATAGACACAACATACTGTTCTTTCTCCCTTGTACCCATCATTTAGCTATATTTCTTAGTCAAATATATATTTAATACTCACCAATATTCCTTTGGCTGATTCTGTCTGGTCATTTTCATGTCTGAAGCTCATTTTCTCTGTGGTCATTTTCATGTCTTATTAGGAAAAATGTTTACTGAGTTATTACATATCTGTAACAGTTTGTCTTGACATTTATACTTGACAGTCAGTTTAGCTGGACATAAAATCCTTATATCACATCTTCCCCCCCAAAAATCTTAAATATATTACTCTGTTGTCTTTGACATAAAGTGTTGCTGTCAAAAAAATCTGAAGACAGTCTGATTTTATTTTCTTTATAAATGACGTCGTCATTTTGTCTAAATGCCCAGATTTACAGTCCAGAAGTTATACTACGTAATGTCATTGTGTTGCTAATTCTAGGTTGATTTTCCTAAGCACATGGTTTGCTATTTCAATATGCAGTTTCAAGTCTTTTTTTTTTTTTTTAATTTCAGGCATATTTTCTTGAAATATCATTGTGATTGGTTAAGGTTGTGTGTCAACTTGGTGGGCCATGAGTCTCAGGTTTGGCAGTTAAGTAATGATGTAGTCATCCTCCATAATGTGATCTGTTATGATCAGCCAATCAGTTGTAAGGGGAGTTTCCTTGGAGTATGGCCTGCATCCAATATGTACATGGACTTTCTGGCAATGCTCGCTCACTTGCTCTGAATCCTGCATCTGGCTGGTCATCATCTGACCTCTGGTTCATGGGACTTGAGCCAACAACCTACCATATTGCCTGCCAATCTTGAGATTCGTTAGCCTCTGCAGCCTGTGAGCCAACAGCCTGCAGTTTTACCTGCCAATCTTGTTTTCATCAGCCTCTGCAGCCTGTGAGCCAACAGCCTGCAGTTTTACCTGCCAATCTTGTTTTCGTCAGCCTCCACAGCCTGTGAACCATTGGCGTGCCGTCTGACCTGCTGATCTTGGGTTTGCCACCCCCTGCAGCTACATAAGTCAGGAAAAGCCTCCAGCCTGATGGCTGACTCACAGACTTGGGACTTGCCAGCCTCTACAACTGCGTGAGCCATTTCCTTGAGATAAATCTCTCTCTCCTTCTCTGTGTGTGTGTCTGTGTGTGTCTGTGTGTATAAACCAAACCAAACCTGTTGCTGTCAAGTCAATTCCAATTCATAGCACCTGCTCCATAGGATTTCCAAGGAGTGGCTGGTGGATTCAAACTGCCAGCCTTTTGGTTAGCAGCCATAGCTCTTAACCACTGTGCCACCAGGACTATATATATATTTACATGCTTCACTGGTTTTGCTTCTCTAAAGAACTCAGCCTAAGATATTTGATACCAAAAGTGATTCTCGAGAAACAAAATCATAAGGATGAATTTTCTAAACTGGTTCTCAAGACTAACTAGTCTTAAAGGTGCTGATGAATGTGCCTCCAGTAGTAAAGACTGTGCTGCTAATCCATGGACTGAGGTAGCAATATTAACAAGAAAAATATCGCCACCAATAGTTCAAGTATTAGTGAGAAGTGAGGCTCTGGGTGATCCAATGTTTGATACTTTTCTACAATTTTGTCAGAATGAGAAGTATAGGGCAGCTGGTTGGTTAGTCCTACTTTAGCTAGACAAAGTGGTGAAAGAGTTGAGCTCAGGGCTTTACAGTCACAGTTCAAGCACTGCATAAAAGATTTCAAAGTTGCCACTTGTGCCCTGAAAGAAAGGCTTATTTCTTGTAGTAACAGAACTGATATTGCTGAAAATCAAACCCAGAGTTTTATCATAAGAGTGGCTGAATTACAACGCCAGCTGAATTCCCAACATCAAATGGAGTCTGAAGTTAAAGTGAGGGCACCGATTGGGAAGAAATGGGATCCTGCAGCTTAGGATGGGAACATATGAACAGATAATCAGGAAGCAGGGGCCAGTGAGCCCCTAAATTCCATTGACTCACTCCTGTCAACAGAACCAGCCCTCTTACTCCTATCTGAAGAGATTACTCCATCTTTGTCTGCTAACCTACCCTCCCCAGTAAAACCATTATCCCCTCGACCCCATCTAAATGTCTTAGGCTGGGTTCTCTAGAGAAGAAAAATGAGTGAAGCATATAGATAAATACATAGATGGATAGATGGATGAACGAACAGACAGACATATATAGAGATATTAATATCAAAGAAATGGCTCATGCAGCTGTAGAGGCTGGAAAGTCACACGTCTGTGGGTCAGGCATAAGGCTGGAGGCTTCTCCTGACTCACATAGTTGCAGGGACTGATAAACCCAAGAATGGCAGGTCAGACTACAGGTTACTGGGTCATGGTCTGCAGAGGCTGAAGAATCCAAGATTGTCAGGTAAGACGGCAGACTGCTGGCTCAGCCCCAAGAACCAGAGGTTAGATGAAGATGAGCTGAATGCAGGATCCAGACCAGAGCAAAACAAGATGGAAGGAATACATAAATCACTCTACCAAAAAGAATTGGTTGATGTTCAGCCCTTTCAAGAGGTAGAGTATGTTCAAGAACTAGTGGTATTGAAGAAAGAAATCCAGGTTTTACTGAAGACATTGACAAGAAACAGGGCTTCAGGAACTGAGGGAATACCAATCGAGATGTTTCAATGAACAGATACAGCTCTGGAGGTGCTCTTTCATCTATGCCAAGAAATTTGGAAGACAGCTACCTGGCCAACCGACTGGAAGAGATCCATATTTGTGCCCATTCCAAAGAAAGGTGATCCAATAGAAAGCAAAAATTATCAAACGATATCATCAGTAACACACGCAAGTAAAATTTTGCTGGAGGTCATTCAAAAATGGTTGCAACAGTACATCAACAAGGAACTGCCAGAAATTCAAGCTAGATTCAAAAGAGAACGTGGAATGAGGGATATCATCGTTGATCTGAGGTGGATCTTGGCTGAAAGCAGAAAATACTAGAAAGATGTTTACCTGGTTTTATTGACTATGCAAAGGCATTTGACTGTGTCGATCATAATGAATTATAGATAACATTGTGTAGAATGGGAATTCCAGAACACTTAATTGTGCTCATGAGGAAACTGCCAAGAGGCAGTTGTTCAAATAGAACAAGTTGTTCGAATAGAACAAGGATACCGTGTGGTTTGAAATCAGGAAAGGTGTGCATCAGGATTTTATCCTTTCACCATACTTACTCAGTATGTACACTGAGCAAATAATCCGAGAAGCTGGACTACATGAAGAAGAACAGGGCATCAGGATTGGAGAAGACTCATGAACAACATGCAGTATACAGTTGACACCACCTTACTTGCTAAAATGGAAGATTTGAAGCACTTACTGATAAGGACCAAAGACTACAGCCTTCAGTATGAATTACTCCTCAACGTAAAGAAAACAGAAATCCTCACAACTGGACCAATAAGCAACCTCATGATAAACAGAACAGATTGATGTTATCAAGGATTTTATTTTACTTGGATCCACAATTAACACCCATGGAAGCAGCAATCAAGAAATCAAATTAAGTATTGCATTTGGCAAATCTGCTACAAAAAACCTCTTTAAAGTGTTGAAAAGTAAAGATGTCACTTTGAGGACTAAGATGTGCCTGACCCAAGCCATGATATTTTCAGTTGCCTTATGTGCATGTGAGAGCTGGACAATGACTAAGGAAGACTGAAGAAAAATTGATGCCTGGCAGAGAATATTGAATATATCATCGACTGCCAGAAGAACAAACAAGTCTGTCTTGGAAGAAACACAGCCAGAGTGTTCCTTGGAAGGGAGGATGGCGAGACTTCATCTCACATACTTTGGACATGTTATCGGGAGGGACCAGTCCCTGGAGAAGGACATCATGCTTGGTAAGGTGGAGGGTCAGAGAATTTAAGAGGAAGAACTTCGAGGAGATGGATTGACACAATAGCTGCAAAAATGGGCTGAAACATAGCCATGATTGTGAGAATAGCACAGGACCAGGCAGTGTTTCATTCTGTTGTACGTAGGATCACTGTGGGTGGGAACTGACTACATGGTACCTAACAACAACAACAACCCCATCTCATGAGATTAACCCATCTGTGTCTGAAGAACCTTTGCCCGAGATATTGCCTAGGACGGCATCTGAATCATCGCCTGGGGCAACACCTGAGTCATTGCCAGGGACATTGTTTGGCGTAGATGCCTTACAAGACATTGCTGAATGTTCCCAGGCCTCACCCATACCACCCATTTTTGCTTCTAGACCCATAAATAGACTTAAGTTCCAGCGAGCCCCAAAAGGTGAAGTAGAAAGTGTGGCCCAGGAAGAGGTATGCTATACTCCAAAAGAAGTGCTTGACTTTTCTAATATGTACAAACAGAAACCTGAGAGATATGTGTGGGAATGGATATTATAAGGGTATGGGATAATGGTGCAAGGAACATAAAATTGAATCAGTCTGAGTTTATTGATATCGGCCCACTAAGCACAGATTCTTCATTCAGTGTTTCAGCTTGAGAGGTTAGGAAAGGATCTAATAGTTTATTTGGTTGGTTCACTGAAGCATGCATTATGCAGTGGCCTACACTAAATTAAGTTGAAATACCAGACTTGCCTTGGTATACTGCAGAATAAGGTATCCAAAGAATTAGAGGAATTGGCACGTTAGAATGGATTTATCAGGTTAGACCCATGACCCACATAAGGAGTGCACACATATGGAGTGCCCAGAGGACATATCTTTTACACAATGGTGAGGAACAAATTTGTGAAGGGAGCCCCAACATCCTTGAACTTCACTGATTGCTATTTTATTTAAGTCATATTTGAGAGTGGGAACTACCCTAACTGAATTAAGACACCTAACTACAATGGGGCTGATTGAACCTCGTGGTGGTAGGGGCCAAGTGGCAGCATTCAATCAACAAAGACAAGGTGGGCATGATTACCGTAATGGACGGCAGACTTAAAGCAGTAATCAGAGTAGTCTGACTTGTGTGGACTTACGGATTTGGGTACTTAGTCATGGTGTCCCTAGGAGTGAAATAAATCGGAGATCTACTAAATATTTATTTGATCTGTACAAGGGGAAGAATTCTAGGTCAAGTGAATGGCAGTCTAATTCAGATCACCAGAATAGAGAGTCACGGCTCCTTATTGAATTCCCAGACTTAAGCCAGTTTACAGACCTGCAACCCCTTGAATGAAGGGAAGGCCAGGTTCCCTTGAGGAAGGACTCCATTACATTGCCAAAAATTTATACTGTTAATCCTTTTTCCAGCCTTCCCCAAAGAAATCTATGGCCTTTTAAGAGAGTGACTGTTCACTGGGGAAAAGGAAATAATCAGACTTTTCGGAGGATTACTAGATACTGGCTCTGAACTAACACTAATTCTGGGAGACCTAAAACATCACTGTGGCCCTCTAGTCAGAGTAGGGGTGTATGGAGGTCAGGTTATTAATGGAGTTTTAGCTCAGGTTCAGCTTACATGGGGTCCAGAGGGTCTACAAACCTATCCTGTAGTTATTTCCCCAGTCCCAGAATGCATAATCGGAACAGATATACTCAGCAAGTGGAAGAACCCTCACACTGCATCCCTGACAAATGGAGTAAGGGCTATTATGGTAGGAGAAACCACATGGAAGCCATTAGAACTGCCCCTATCTAGGAAAATATTAAACCAAAAGTAATACCGCATTCCTGGAGGGATAGCAGAGATTACTGCCACCATCAAGGACTTGAAGGATGTCCAGGGGGTTACTCTCACCACATCCCCATTCAGCTTGCCTATTTGGCCTGTGCAAAAACCAGATGGATCTTGGAGCATGACAGTTGATTATCGTAAACTTAACAAGGTGATGACTCCTATTGCAGCTGCTGTCCCAGATATGGTTTCGTTACTTGAGGAAATGAATACATCTCTTGGTACCTAGTATGCAGCTGTTGATCTAGTCAGTGCCTTTTCTTCAATTCCAATTTCGAAGGAACACCAGAAGCAGTTTGCCTTCAGCTCGCAAGACCAGCAGTACACCTTCAGTGTCCTACCTCAGGGGTATATCAATTCTCCAGCACGTCATAATTTAGTTTATAGGGATCTTGATTGTGTTTCCCTTCCACAAGATGTTACTATAGTCTGTTACATTGATGACATTTTGCTGATTGGACCAAGTAAGGAAGAAGTGTAAATGACTCTGGAATTATTGGTAAAACATTTGCATACTAGAGGGTGGGAAATTAATCCCACAATAATTCAGGTGCCTTCCACCTCAGTGAAATTTCTAGGAGTCCAGGGGTGTGAGTCATGTTGTGATATTCCTCCTAAAGTGAAAGATAAGTTGTTACTTCTGACCCATCCTAGAACTAAAAAGGAGACACAATGCCTGGCAGGCCTTATTGAATTTTGGAGGCAACATACCCCTCATTTGGGTGTGTTACTCCAGCCTGTTTATCAAGTGGCTCAAAAAGATGGTAGTTTTGAGTGGGGCCCAGAACAAGAGAACGCTCTACAGCAGGTTCATGCTGCCGTGCAAGCCACTTTGCCACTTGGGCAATATGATCCAGCTGATCCAATGGTTCTTGAAGTGTCAGTGGCAGATAGAGATGCTGTTTGGAGTCTTTGGCAGGCCTCTATTGGTGAATCACAGTGCAGACCCTTGGGATTTTGGAGCAAAGTTCTGCCATCCTCTGCAGATAACTACTCTCCTTTTGAGAAACAGCTTTGGGCTTGTAACTGGTCCTTAGTAGAGACTGAACACTTAACCATGGAACACCAAGTCACCGTGTGGCCTGAGCTGCCCATCATGAGCTGGATGTTTTCTGACCCACAGAGTCATAAAGTCGGATGTGCACAGGAACACTCCATCATTAAATGGAAGTGGTGTATATGGGATCGGGCCCAAACAGGACCTGAAGGCACAAGTAAGTTTCATGAGGAAGTGGCCCAAATGCCTATGGTCTCCACTCTTGTGACATTACCTTCCATCTCCCAGTCTGCACCTGTGGCCTGATGGTGAGTTCCTTATGATAAGTAGACTGAGGAACAGAAAACTTGTGCCTAGTTTACAGATAGCTCTGTGTGACGGGCAGGCATCACTTGAAAGTGGACAGTGACAGCACTGCAGCCCCTTTCTGGGAGCTCCCTAATGGACAGTGGTGAAGGAAGATCCTCCCAATGGGCAGAACTTCAAGCAGTGCACCTGGTTACTCACTTTGCCTGGAAGGAGAGATGGCCAGATGTGTGACTGTATACTGATTCATGGGCTGTGGCCAGTGATTTGGCTGTATGGTCAGGGACTTGGAAGGAATATGATTGGAAAATTGGAGATAAGGAGGTGTGGGGAAGATGTATGTGGATAGACCTCTCTGAATGGGCCAAAAATGTGAAGATATTGTATCATGTAAATGCTCACCAAAGGGTAAACTCAGCAGAGGAGGATTTTAACAGTCAAGTGGATAGAATGACACTTTCTGTGGAAGCCAGTCATCCTCTTTCCCCAGCCACTCCCATCATTATCCAATGGGCTTATGAACAAAGTGACCATGGTGGCAGGGATGGAGGTTATGCATGAGCTCAGCAACATGAACTTCCACTCACCAAGTCCAGTTTGGCTACAGCCACTGGTTAATGCCCAATCTCCCAGTGGCAGAGACCAACACTGAGTTCCCAATATGGTACCACTTCTCAATGTGATCAGCCAACTACCTGCTGGCAGGTTGATTACATTGGATCACTTCCTTCATGGAAAGGGCAGCGTTTTGTTCTTACTGGGGTGGACACTTACTCTGAAAACAGATTTGCCTTCCCTGCACACAATGCTTCTCCCAAAACTACCACCTATGTACACGATGTACCTTATCCATTGTCATGGTATCCCACACAGCATCACCTCAAGTCAAGGAACTCATTTCACAGCAAATGAAGTATGGCAGTGGGCCCATGTTGATGGAATTCACTGGTCTTACCATGTTCCCCATCATCCCGAAGCAGCTGGCTTGAGAGATGATGGAATGGCCTTCTAAAGACACAATTGTGGTGCCAGCTAGGTGACATTTTGTTTGTTCTAAACCAACATCCAGTATATGGTGCCGTTTCTGCCATAGCCAGGATTCACAGTTCCAGGAATCAAAGGGTGGAGATGGGAATTCACCACTCACTACTACCCCTAGTGACCCAGTCATGAAATTTTTGCTTCCTATCCCCGCGACCCTATGCTCTGCGAGTCTAGAGGTCTTAGTGCCAAAGGGAGGAATGCTGCCACTTGGAGACACAACACAGATTCCATTGAACTGGAAGTAATGCACCTCTGGATCAACATGCAAATAAAGGAGTTACCATACTGGCTGGTGTGATTGATCCTGACTAGCAAGGGGAAATCAGATTGGCGTTCTATAATGGAGGTAAAGAAGATTATGTCTGGAATACAGGATATCCCTTAGGGTGTCTTTTAGTACAACTATGCCCTGTGATTAAAGTCAATGGAAAACTACAGCAACCCAATTCCGACATGGCTGCTAATTGCCCTGACCCTTCAGGAATGGGGGTTTGGGTCACCCCACCAGGCAAAGAACCATGACCAGATAAGGTGCTTGCTGAGGGTAAAGGGAACATGGAATGGGTGATGGAAGAAGATAGTTCTTAATACCAGTTATGACCACGTGACCCATTGCAGAAATAAAGACTGCAATTTTTATGAGTATTTCTTCTTTGTATGTGTGCGTCAAATATTTTGGTTTTCTTCACTTATGAAATATAAGATGTAATCAGGACTAGCTCATTTTCAGTTGAATGCATGCTAGTTGTATCATGTTTGGCACAAGTATGACTGTAACTGTCTTTATTTAGAGATTGTGCATGGTTTAAGGAGATATGTACAGGTGCCAAGCTGATAAGGATTGGACTGTGATGATGAAGGTTGTGTATCATCTTGGCTGGGCCATGACTCTCAATGGATTGAATTGGCAGTTATGTAATGATGTAGTTTGGTAGTTATTCAATGATGTAATTTGGCAGTTATCTAATGATGTAATTTGGCAGTTGTGTAATGATGTAGTCATCCTCCATGATGTGATCTGATGTGATCACCCAATCAGTTGTCAAGGGAGATACCTCGGGTGTGTGGCCTCATCCAATGTATATATGGACGTTCTGGCAAAGCTCACTTGCTTGCCCCGGATCCTGCATCCAGCTTGTCATCATCTGACCTCTGGTTCATGAGACTTAAGCCAGCAACCTGCCATATTGCCTGCCAGTCTCAGGATTCATCAGCCTCCACAGCCTGTGAGCCAGCGGCCTGCCATCTGACCTGCCGATCTTGGGTTTGTCAGCCCCTGCAGCTACATAAGTCAGAAGAAGCCTCCAGTGTGATGCCTGACCTATGGATTTGAGACTCTCCAAGCTGTACAACCATATGAACCATTTCCTTGAGATAAATCTGTATATCTATACACATCCATATACACATATACATATGCACATATATATATACACATATGCGTATGTATATGTATATGCATAAAGGGTATATATATAAAAATATATATACATATATAATCACATATATATATATACACGTATATACATAAGGAGCCGTGGTAACATAGTGGTTAAACCAATCGACTGCTAACTGAAAGGTTGGTAGTTCAAAACCACCAGCCACTCCAGGGAAGAAAGACGTAGCAATCTGCTTCCATAGAGATTTATAGCCTTGGAAAACCTGTGGGATCGCTATGAGTTGGAATTGACTCAATGACAGTGGGTTTGGTTTATATATATATATATATATACACACACACATATATATATAGTCAGAATTGACTTGATGGCAATGGGTTTGGATTTTTATATATATATACACTTCACTGGTCTTCTTCCCTAGAGAACCCAGCCTAAGACAGTTGTTTTCAGTGTTTTTTCTTTCTATTGCTTTAGTGACTTTCTGTATAGTGTTATTAGTCTTTTTCTGGAATTCTTTTATACATATGTTGGACCTTCTTCGCTGAGCTTTCATATCTATCAATTTTTATAACAGCTTTTTTAATTTTTTTTCATTTCCATTTAATTTTTTCCTGTTCTGCATCCCACTTTGGCGAGTGGTATCTGGGATCTTAAAAGCTAGTGAGCAGCCATCTAAGATGCATCAATTTGTCCCAACCCACCTGGAGAAAGGAGAATGAAGAACACCATAGACACAAGGAAAGTATTAGCCCAAAAGACAGAAAGGGCCACATAAACCAGAGATTTCATAGCCTGAAACCAGAAGAACAAGATGGTGCTCAGCTACCACCAGCGACCACCCTGACAGGGAACACAACAGAGAGTTCCTGACAGAGCAGGAGAAAATTGAGATGCAGAACTCAAATTCTAGTTAAAAGACCAGACTTAATGGTTTGATTGAGACTGGAAGGATCCCCGGAAAACATGGCCCCTGGACTCTCTGTTAGCCCAAAACTAAAACCATTTCCAAGGCCAACTCTTCAGACAAAGATTAGACTGTATGGGACATAAAATGATACTCTTGAAGAGTGTGCTTCTTAGCTCAAGTAGATACATGAGACTAAATGGCCATCTCCTGTCCAGAGGCGAGATGAGAAGGCACAGAGGGTCAGGAGCTGGTTGAATGGACACGGGAAATCTGGGGTGAAAGGAAGAGTGTGCTGTCATGGTTTAGGGAGAGCAACTAAGGTCACATAACAATGTATGTATATATTTTTGTATGAGAGACTAACTTGAATTGTAAACTTTCACTTAAAGCACAATGACAAAAATTAATTTTTTTCTCCTTCTATAACCCCTAAGGCCTTTCCAGTCATACATATTTTCCTTTTGTCTTTTCTAGTTTAGTTTTCATTCCTGATATTATCTTTTATTTTATTCCTTATTCTTTCTTGATTTCTATCACCTCTTATTTCAGTTTTTATAATTCTAATTTAGATTAATCTTTCTTATCTGTCTTATTCTTAATGTCTTAATTAATATTTCATCTTGAAATTTCAGATCAATTTTACATGAAATCAGTTTCATGAACTTTTAAAAGAAGAGAATCAAGATAGAATTTTAGTTTCATGATTCCAGTGCTCCTTCCTCTTTGTCTTTATGAAATTATCAAAGGTGGGACCTTATGATTTCTGCATCTCCTGATTCTGTTCCCTATTTCTACCTTCACCTCATCCTTCTCTTTCCTTTATCCCTATCGTTTATGTTCTATTCTATTTGGGTTCTATTCTCAGTACTTTTTTTTTTCTTTTTTTTTTTTTGGGTCAGTGCAGAGTTTTGTTCTAGAAGGATGCTGAAGCTAGATAATTTAGGGTATTCACAGGACCCATCCCTTCACACCTTGACACAAGCCCCTTGCACTTACCTACAAATTGGAGTGTGCAAAAAATTCCTTCAAGTTTTAGGTTCTGCTGTTCCCAAATTGGTTAATCACACTTTCCTGTGAGTTTCTGTAGGCTATTTTGGTTTTTTCCTGTTCTGAGATCTACAAGATACCTTTGCTTCTTCCCACAGAGATGCTAATACAACGTGGTTCTTGTAGCTATGGATGATCATGGAGATATCTTGTCAAATTTTTTGAAAATTAGGTTTATTGAGGTATAATTCATAAACAGTAAAATTCACCCTCTTTTGTGTGCAGTTCTGAGTTTTGACAAACCACGTAGTCCAGAAATGGTATACTTAAATTACCCCATATAATTCCTACATGCCCATTTGAAGTCAACTCTTCCTATTCCAAGCCTCTGGCAAACACTGATCTGTTGTCTGTCCCTATAGTTTTACCTTTTACAGAATATAAATGGAATCATGTATAAATCATGTAAGTATATAATTATATATATTTAGAATACGTGTGTGTGTGTATATATATATATTCCATATAAGTGGGATCATTCCATATGTAGCCTTTTGAGTCTAGCCTCTTTTGGTTAGCATAATGCATTGAGATTCATTTATGGTATTGTGTGTATCTGTATTTCATTCTTTAGATTGCTTAGTATACCATTGTGTTGATATGCCACAAAAACTCACCAGTTGAAGGACATTTGGGTTATTTCTAGTTTCTGGTAATTATAAATAAAACCACTATAAATATTCATATATAGGTACTTGAGTGAACCTAAGTTTTCATTCTGCTTGTATAAATACCTAGAAGTGAGTTCGCTGGGTTCAGTGTAAGAATCATTAATCTTATAACATTTGAGTAATGTTTTACTCAGTGGCTATAGCATTTTTCATTCTCATGAGTAATTGTTGAGAGTTCTGGTTGCCATGCATCCTTGCCAGCAGTATTAGCAGGGTTTTTTTTCCCCCTCGTTCTAATAGGGATGTAGAGGTGTATTATTGTGGTTTTAATCTGCATTATCATAATGTCTAATTGATATTGAGCATATTTTTATATGTTTATTTCACATTTACATATTTTCTTTGGTGAAATATCTGTTCAAATTTACCCATTTTTTAAATTAGAATCATTGTTTTACTACTATTACGTTTTGAAAAGTCTTTCTATATCTTAATAAGTCTTTATGAGATACGTGTTTTACAAATATTTCCTCACAATATGTGTTTGTTTTCATTTTTAAGTGTATTTCAATGAGCAGAAGTTTTTAATTTTCTAGATCACTCTTTTGGTGTCATTTTTTAAAATACTTTCTTTTGCCTATTTGATCACAAATATGTTCTCCTGTATTTTCTTCTCTTTAACATTATAGCAGTATTTTTTGTTCATTTGTCATCCTTTTAAAATAAAATGAGAAATATAAAAAATTCAAATAAATTGAACAATAAAGTTCTGGCTCTAACAGGGAATAAATTACATCTAATGCAATCAGGTTCATTCAACCTGAAACTTGTAATTTTTATTACATGGAACTTAATTTATAGTTGTTGAAAGAGAAGAATTCTTTGAAGATTATTTCTTAGAATTTTGATTTTAAATATGTTCAAATTATTTTAACCTTATAATTGGATTTTAATGCAAAATTTCACACAGCAGACAGCTAGAATAGCTTCAACTGAATTATGTAAACTGACCATTTGATCTTTCAAAACAGTCATGGAATTTGGATATGAAATACATGTTTTTACTGCTTTTCATCTTGAAAATTAAAGATATAATTTTTCTCTCTATTTTCACACTTGGGCATTGTTCCATCATATAACTTTTGAACACACAGAAGTTTGGGGTAAATATAAATTCATCTAATTAAAACTGATATTTGTTTCAATTGTGTATTGCCATTAGAGTAAAGGTCTAGTTAAGATATAATTTTAAATTCAAAAGAACTATTTTTAAATTTTTATTTTGAAATAATTGTAGATTTACATGAAGTTACAGATAGTGTAGAGAGGTTTTGTGTACCCTTCATCCAGTTTCTCCTAATGGTTACATCTTACATAATTATAGCACAATATAAAATCCAGAAATATGACACTGGTACAAGGTCATTGTACTATATATGTATTATTATTACTATATATGTACCCTTGGTACTATGTCACTTTATTATGTGTATGACCACCACCAGGAACGCTGATGGTGCAGTGGTTAAATGCATGGCTTAACTGAAAGAGAAGTGGTTCAAACCTACCAGCCACTCCATGGGAGAAAGATGTGGCAGTCTGCTTTTGTAAAGATTTCCAGTCTGTCCTATAGGGTCACTATGAGTCAGAATCGACTCGATGGCAACAGGTTTATGACCACCACCAAAATCAAAATACAGATCTTTTCCATCACCACAAAGATTTCCATCATGATACCTCTGTATAGTCACCCCCACCCCCTTCTCCACTACCACCTCTAAACTTTGGCAACCTTTAATCTGTTTTCCATTTCTATAATTTTATCAGTTTCAGAATTTTATATCCATGGAATCGTGTAACATGTGAACATTTGAGACTGGATGTTTTTCATACAGGATAATGCCTTTGAGATCCATCCAAGTTGTGTTTATCAGTAATTTATTCCTTTATTTCCATAGTATGAATGTATCACAATGTGTTTAAGTATTCACCTATTGAGGTAAATTTTGGTTTTCAACCTTGGCCTATTACAAATAAAGCTGACATTTACAATCATGTACAGTTAAAAAAAAAAAAAAAACCTAGTTTTTTTTTTTAATTGGCTCATATGTCTAAGACTGGGTACTGGAGAAGCAGAAACCCCAGAAGATCCAATGGGCACAGGGAAAAAGAAACAAACAAGAAAATCTTGCTCTTGTTTGCATTTCTCCAGGATAAATGCCCAAGAATTTGCTAGGTTGCATACTCATAGCATGTTTAGTATTTTAAGAAAATCTTTTTTAGAGTGGGTATATCATTTTATAGTCACACCAGCAATGTATAAGTAATACAGGTCCTCTGCAATCTCACCATTTGGTATTGTCACTATTTTTTATTTTAGCTATTATGATAAAACAAAAAAAACCCACTGCTGTCAAGTCCATTCCAACTTATAGTGACCCTATAGTACAGAGTAGGATTCCCCATTGGGATTTCCTTTACGGAATCTTTACAGAAGCAGACTACCATATCTTTCTCCCACAGGGCAGCTGGTGGGTTCAAACCACCGACCTTTTGGTTAGCAGCCAAGCACTTTAATCACTGCACCAACAGCACTCCTTAGCCATTCTAACAGGCATGTAATAATATCTTATTGTAATTTTAATTTGCATTTCCCTAATGGATATTTATGTTGAACGTTATTTCTTGTGCTTATTTGCCATCTTATATCTTCTTTGGTGAAATGCCTGTTTATACTTTTGTCCATATTCTAATTGGATTGTTTGCTTTTTTAAAGTTTTGAATATATATCAATTTTTCAATTTTTTCTTTTATGAATCATGAATTTGATGTCATGTCTAAGAACTATTCACCAAGTCCTAGATCCCAAAGATTATTTTAATAAATAAAATCTATTATAATATGTAAATAACGTCTAGGTGCATTTAAGATTTTTTTCTTTCTCCTTACTTTTCAGAAATTTGATAATAATGTGTCCTGGTATAAATTTCTCTCAGTTTATTCTCTTTTGGGTTTGCTCAGCTTCTTGAATCTGTATGTTTATGAGTTTTTCATTTTCCCCAAATTTGGGAAATTTTCAGCTATTATTTTTTCAAATATATTTCACCTCCAACTTCTTATTCCTCTCCTTCTGAAACCTGGAAGGCACGAATGTTAGATATTTCATTATAACCTGATTTAGAAAATAATATTTGGAATCATTATTCCCTGACCATGAGCATGGAGAAATGTGACCCAGCTGGGGCTGGGCCCTCACAGACTCATAAGGACACATCAACTGGGCCCTGACATAAGACAATAGATGGGACAATCTCAGAAATTATCTTAAGGAAGTTTTCACAAAAGGGCAGTCAAACCTAACACAAAGGACTTCTCACCTTTTGTCTTTTTCTATTAACATTTAGTGAATAGAAATTTGTTGGACCAATGAAGACCCTCCTGACTTTCGTAACTGAAACCCATACCAGTGATAAGAAAGATGATTCAAAATGTAAGATTACAATTTCTAGCCAATCAGTGAAAAAGTGACGCTTTCAATGATTCTACCCATTTTGTGATGTTGATATATACTGATGATTCTGTAACCTTTCTTGGATTCGGGCAGACATTCTAGCTCTGGCAGCATGCTTGTCTGCTTCCCACTTTTGTCCTTTTAAATATGTGCCAAATAAAACTTTCTTTTTAGTTTACTAAACTTTGTGATGTTTTTCCCCTACAACAAACCCTAAATGTTCCTGAAGCCTTGTTTATTTTTTTTTTCCAGATTATTTTTCTGGTTTGTTTTTGTTTTGTTTTTCCCAGACTGGGTAATTTCTATTCTGTCTTCAGGTTTACTGGTTCTTTCCTTTGTCATCTCCATTCTGTTGTTGAGCCTATCCAGTGAGTGTTTTATATTATTGTATTTTTCAGTTCTAAAATTTGTTTCTTTATTTCTTCAGTTCATTTGCTGAAACTTTGTATTTGCCAAGTCTTTCTATTTTGTCGTTTAATTCAAGCATGTTCATAATTGCTCATTGAAGCATTTTTATAATGGCTGCTTTAAAGTCTTTGCAAGGTAATTCTAACATCTCTATCATTTCAGTGTTGGCCTAGTTTTTGGTATGATGGGTGCTTTCTGATTGAAACCTGGACATTTTGATTTTTGTTATAAGACTCTAGATCTTATTTAAATTTTGTTTTAGCAAGCCTTTCTTAACACTACTCTGGCAGATAAAATGGGGCTTCAGCTCATTAGGGGCTAACCCCCTGTGGGCCTCATGCACAGTCAAGAGAAAGTTTTTTTTTTTTTCCTCTCTCTTTTTTTATCCAAGGCACACAGAGTAGGCATGGCTTGGAGATAAATTGATCTTATCATTGAGGGAAGCAGTTCTGGCATCCTTCAGGATTCCCAGCTGTGAGGTGTTGAACCCCTTTGCAATAAACAATTTGACCTTTTATCCTGGTTCCTGAGAGCAGGACCCCAACTGAGGCCAAGGAGTGGGGGCCTACCTGACCAAGAGGGCCTATCAAGCCTCAGGAAGCATGAGGTAATCTATTATGGCCACATGGTGAGGCCAGTAAAAGGCCTTGGAAGACAAAGGCTCACTGGAACTTTGAAGTTGGAGGGAGCAAACATTCTGCTCTTGGGAGGGTAAGCACATCCCGTGGGGACATGGAAGCTCTGTGTTGAAACCCCTCCTGGACCTCCCTTTTATGTTTATATCCTTTTTCACTCTAGATTAAAGATATCCCATTCCTTGTAGTTTGTGAGTCATTCCATTGGATTGTTGGACCTAAGAAATGAGAAGGGACCAGCGGCCTCTGACATATCCTTGGGCGAATGAGGATGAGAAAGAGAAGGATCCAGTGCCCACAGACCTATCTCTGGGTGAATGAGGATGAGAGAGAAATGGCGGCAGTCAAAGGTGTAACTAAGGTATGACACGTAGGATGCGTGCCCTGGGCGCCACTTGAGATGGGGCACTAATGAGCTGTTTCTATTGCCCATCGAAGTTTCCATTGACAGCTATGAGAGATAATTTAGCAATTCAAAACTAACTGCCACAGGCACTATTTTCTGAGGATAGGCCCCTGGTTGCACTGGCAGCTGGGGTCTGAACTGACTAGGGAAGGGAAGCTGAGATTTTTGGACCAAACTCCTGGACTGACTGGATATTGCACCAGCTTAACTAACTATTGTGAATATGGCCTTTGGGCATTAAAACCATGACACTTGAATTCTAGGAATATGGCAGTGTGAGAAAATGTAAGATCCCAGCCCTCCCCAGTAAACACCAAAAAATCAACTAAAAGTCTATAATAATGAGACAGAGCCCTCACAGTGCTCTATTCTTTACCCAGCTTCCTCCCCTCCAGTGTTATATTGAAAAATCATTTCCTTTGCTGTCCCGCCCCTCCCAGCTTTGCATTAGAATCCTGCTTTTGCTTGGAGGTTATATGTAAACCCCATTGCGCCTGTGTAGTATGATTAAGAATGTTGCTGATGTAATTTGTATGAACTCCCTACTTGTAAACTCCTTTAAAAGTAACCTGCCTGCCTACCCTTGGCAAGCAGTCTTGGCAGCAGCAGCTCCAACTGACTCTATTTCCTTGTACAACAAAATAAAGGTGACTTTTCTGTTCTCCTACCTCAGTCTCTCGTTTATTGGCCAGTACTAGTCATACTGAGTAAGAACCTGGGGTTTCCACCTGGTAACATTTCTGGCAAGCCAGCCAGGAGTCATCTGCTCAGTTCCTGAGGTAGATCGGACAACAGACTGGCCCTGATGTCTGGTGCCACCAGGAGATTTCTCCTGGAGACCTTGGAGCAGCTCTGAAAGCCAGTCCCCCTTGGGACCCAAATGATGGCTCTGAGAGAGACATGAAATGCACTTGGGTTGTTTGGTAAATGCCTAGGTAAGGCCTTAGAAGATCCCCAAGAGGCAGGAGAAATTGACCGCTGAGGGCATAAAAAAGAAGGCTCGGGTACCTGTTAAATTGGTGCACTGGATTAGGTTGTATGAGTGCATAAGTGTGTGTATCTAGAGAATGGGGAATGTTCAAGAGATCCCGAAATGCACCCTGCTAAGATGCATCCTTAAGAATTGGGAACAGAGACTTGGACAGACATGGCTTTGGCAGCATGCTTGTCCCTTTCCTATTTTTGCCTCTTTAAATATATGCTGAATAAAACCTTTCTTTTTGCTTTACTAAACTTTGTGGTATTTTCCCCTACAAGATTTAATGGTATAGTTGCTGCAAGGATTCTAAAACCACGAAACCAGTCGACCTCAAGGAGACCTGGACTGCGGAGCAGAAGCCGGCAAAAAAAGAGAGGTAATATCTTACATTCGCACTTCACGTCCCTTCAACACCCATGGGGTGAGTGCTCTCAGAAAATGAGCCTTTGCTTATTCTTTTTCTCATATTTTCTTAAGTTTTGTTCAGCATATTTGTTTGAAAAACCAGTTGTTTGATTAAGGAGAATCTTTCTTAAATTTTTACTTGATCGTTTGTTTAAGAGTAATGTCTAGTAACTCTTGGTGAACTGCAGTTTAGGTCCGGATTTGGGCATTTGAAACATTAAAGAGGTAATTCTATTTTAAAAGAGCTCTGAGCCACTATAAGCTGCAAAAATTCACACACGGGTCGACCAGTAAAAGCCATTAGGGTGGTCACCAGCGCTCATCACAAGACAGGCCAGAGCACTTAGGCTCCCTGCCACCCACAAGCAAACACTCTCGCAACCAAGGTACACATTGGTCTAAGTGAAACATTGTCCAAACCCCGCAGCGTTCCTCGTTAGGTTTCTTTTTGTGGCTCAGAGAATACCTGGAAAACAGTGCTCTGTTTTGCCAAATTGGCAGGGAGAAGTGGCAGCTCCTGACCTGTTTTATAAAATTTGCAGGGAGAAATAATAGCTCCATACCTGTTTTATGACAGAATCTCTCAATAAAGAATCATAATAATATTCCTCCCTCTGATGCTCTGGCAAGTTAGTTTTATCTGAAATCTGTTATTTCCATTGAATTGAGTTGATCTTACCAAATATTGCTGTACACACTTTAAGAAACTAGAATCCCCATATCCTTGTTTTGTGTGATATTGTTTGGTGAGTGTATGTGGTCTTTTTGCCTCCTTTTGTTCTGAGAGCTTCTGGACTACAGCGTTGTGTCTAAGTTTCAGTCTTGTAGGCTATGGCTGAGAATTGCTGTTTTTTGTAAGACTGTCTTAGAACCTCGGTTCTTTCCTCATCCAAGAAAAACTGTGCCTTGTTTCTGTCTCATGATTTAGACTTTTAGTAGCTATGTTGAAAAACTTTAAGTCAGTCATAAAAGCAAAGCCTTTCTAAGTAACTTAAGCTAGATATTATATGAAATTTGATTTATTTAAAGAAAAAGGCTAATTTTGTCTTAAAATAAAACTAACAGTTCCAGAGTATGAAAAAGGAGGCAAGCCTAGAAAAAAATTCCTAAAAGGCTTTGGTATTTACTGGGTAGATAAAAGGTTGTGATAAAGAGAAAGCAAAACTGTTTTCCAAGAGAATAATAAAAGGGAAAGAAATTAGTTATCTTTTGCCTTTCGAAATGCCTAGATCAATTTAAACGTATGTAAATGAATCAGAAAGGCCTAATCCTGTCTTCTACCATGAGTCAAAAAAATAGAAAGGGTAGGGCAACATCAGGGTACCCCAGCCCCCAGTCTCCAAGGTCCTATAGCTGCAGGGAAGCTTTTGAAAGACTCTCTCCACCTAGGTGGAGACCCTTTTAAGACAAAAAGAAGATAAGAAAAATTGCTGCTTTAGTATAGTTATCAGAAATTGAGTGGATCCTAATTCATAAAAGAACTGTAAGCATGTTCTTTCTATTGTGGGGGAACTTTAAAAAGCCGGGAAAAAAAAAAAAAAAAAAAGAAATCACAATGAGGTACACTTCAAATGGCCTGGGAAAATGTTTCCAACCCTAGTCAGAAACTTACGGTTATATCCACATCAGTGAATTGGTCAGCTTAGCAGAGACTTTGTGATTTCCAAAGCCAGCTGATAAAATCTTTAAGGGCTAAAATTAGATTTGGAAAATAGTAAAAGTTGAATGAAAACTTAGAATGTTTAAACAGACTTTCTTTCAACAATACCTAGGTTTTATGGTATACAGGCTTAAAATAATTTCTAAGAGCTTTTAGGTAATTTATTGATGTTAAATTGAGTTAACAGATACTTGTCATAATTTAAGCGTATATACTTTTGCTTTTTATGCCACAAGAGAGGATACCTATATGTGTATATTTTCATCTGCTAATGAGTGTGTTCCTTTTTGCCATTTAAAGGGATGCACTGTAAGAGGTATGCAACAAAGAGAGCATTTAAGAGGTTTATTAAAAAAGAAATTTATTTGATATGGTCCAAAGTTTTACCTGTCTGACTAAAGTTTAATGGTTTAATTTATGAGATTTTTAGGAGCTTTAACATTAAATAAATATAAAACAGAGAATTGGTTTTCTTGCTGTTAAAATAACAAAACCTTCTTTGATTTCTGTGTTGAAGGGTTAATGTATTCTTTGTGTAATCTGCCTTGAAGGCAGAGGTTTGGCCTCATTAGAATAAGATTCCTAAACTGAAAACCAAGCCCCATAGCTTTTAGGAAAAAAAAGCTAAGATTTTTACTTTAAGATCTTTGGTTAAATAATTAAGTGTTGTTTCATGGTGACCTATAATAAACTCCTGACAACTCTGAAACTTCATGGAAAGCCACAAAAATTCTTATAAAGGAAAAGTGCTAAAAAGTTGTATTTAATAAATTACATGGAAGGTGTTGTCAAAATCAAGAAAAATGGCTGATTCTCTCTGGGTTAAGATTATATGTTAGTATTTCCTCTTGTGTTTTTGCCTAATATTAGACAGCAAACACCTAATATTATGTCATAAGTTTTTATTTCTTAATTGCTAACTTGGTTGCAACTTTATCAAAGCCAATAGTTTGATCGGAATTCACATCATTTACCTATGAAGTTTTTTTTTTTATTACTATTCAGGTAGAGATCTGATAATCTTGGCATATTCTTGGTATATCCTGACTATATGGTATTATGCCTCAAAATTATTAGGTATTATATCTGAAGCTCTTTAAAAATATGGTTAATAGTTACATTTAGAAATATTTTTATCTAAAGTTTTTTTTTTTTTTAACGTTATTTGGCCTTTATGTTATGCTTGCAATTAATTTCTATCAGGTCTTTCACTATAAGAGTATTATTTTTATAAGTTAACCATGGTCATATTAAGTTTTGTCATCTGCAGATAAGTTTTTACTTTGCTAATTTGCTGAAAATGTTTGACCAAAATATCTCAACAAAAAGATGGACTATATTGGACTTGCAAAAAGGACTGTGACTAGACTGAATAAAATTTCCAGAACTCCTATGCAGAAGCTGACGGGTTCACAGACTGGCTGATCCAGAATCACATGGAACAGAAATTAACTGCATAAGACTGAGTAAACAAAAGGAAACTATGGGTTTTATGTGGGACTATTGCTGTTTTAAGGTCCTACTTTCTAGATATAAGAAATCATTTTTCTTTCTCCTAAATTATTTAACTAATGGGTTTAGATATTGTAACTCTCAGATTAGAAGTTTTTCTCTCATAAAAACAGTCCTGTGACACGTCTGCTTCTGAGAAAGTGACCCATGACTGTTAATAGGTAGAGCAAGGAGGGACAGCTTGCCCTCGAGAAGAGCACTTAGTATGTTTTAAACAGGTTAACTGAAGACCTCCAACAAGAGAGGTCCAGCCTATATCATCTTGTTAATCGTGTATTCTCTAATGAAAATCTGGTTGTCACATGTGAATTTTTCTATACCGTCTGTTTCCTCTAGACAAACTTTTTGTGTGGTGGATCCAACTATACTGGTTTTAAATGATCCTTTTCCAACTGACAGTGAGTTTATATGGGCAATCTCTTGTTTAGATTCATGGTGAATGCATGGGCAATGCACTTTGAGAATTTTAAGATTATCTTTAGATAGTCATAGTAATGATGCTAGTAAATATTGAAAAGGTAATGTTAAATTGTTACACACTATAAAACAAGAGTTAAAAAGAAACCCATTGGTCCAATACTCAGGGTATGGTTGGTAGCCTTAATTCCTAATTATGGTATAGTTGAATTGGAGAAATCTTTAAGAAATGTATCAATCATTATGGGACAAATAACAGACGAAGTTGCTAATGAGATAAAAACACAGCAGTAATCTGACCTCATTAGCCAAGGTGACATGAGATAACAAAATAGCCTTAGATTTTTTTATTAGCCCAAGAAAGTGTAGTCTGTGCTGTAGTAAATACCTCTTGTTGCATTTGGATAAATAACACAGGAGAAGTAAAACAGGATATACATAGAATTGGACAGCAAGCTACTTGGTTATACACTGTAACACTCCTAAACACCAGATTTATTTGGTTGGTTACCATCAGGAATAAGTACATGGGCTAGATCACTACTGCAAGAGATAGTAATAGTCTTAGTCTGCATCCTGATAATGTTAGGCATAATAAAATTAATCTTCTATTGTCTTACACACCTAAAAGGGCAAAAGAAGGCCTCAGGCTAAAAGGTTGATGTACGTTGAGTCTGCTCACTTCGGCAATGTGATTGACATCGCCCTTACTTAAGATCCTGATGAAGAACCAGATGGTATCCAGTGGAAAACCAGCACCATGAGTTTAAAGAGCCTGCCATGGCTACCATCTAAGGGCTCAACTAAGTCCAGGTATTAATATCTCCAATCTCTGATCAAAAGAAAAGAATGATTTAGGAGATAATATTGGAGCCATTATTCCCAGTCCTTGAGCATAAAGAATGTAACCCAGCTGGAACTGGACTTACAAGACTCATAAAGACACATCAACTCGGCCCTGAGATATAAAGACAATAGCTAAGACAATTTGAAAAAAAAAGAGAGAGAATCTTTTAGGGAGACATCCACATAAACAGGGCATAAAAGCCACCCTTTTTCTTTTGATACTTAGTAAATAATCAGTTATAAACCGACAAGAGGTCAGTAGCCACAATGAAAGGCCTAGGTCTGATATTTGCCCCTCTCCGAAAACATGCCAAACAATTCTGAGCCAGGCTGTAGTTCAAAATGGACACTGATCTTGAATGACCAATGTCCCAAAAGAAATGGGAGGAGTGAGACAGGGCCCCCATAGTGCTGTATTCTTTACCTGGCTTCCTCCCCTACAGTACTGTATTGAAAAATCGTTTCCTTTGCCACCACCTCCCGCCCCCAGCTTTGCATTTGAATCCTGCTTTTGCTTGGAGGTTATATGTAAACCCCATTGTGCCTGCATGGTATGATTAAGAATGTTACTGACGTAACTTATATGAACTCCCTACTTCTAAACCCGTTTAAAAGTAACCTGCCTATCTGCCCTTGGCAAGCAGTCTTGGCAGCAGCAGCTCCGATTGACTCCATTTCCTTGTACAATGAAATAAAGGTGACTTTCCTGTCCTCCCACCCCAGTCTCCGTTTATTGTCCAATACAAGTCATGCCAAGTAAGAACCTGGGGTTTCCACCCAGTAAAAATAAGCCCTGTGAGAATTTTGAAATGGTGGGTGAAGGACCACAATAAGGAGATGCAAATGGAATCAAAACAAGGACAAATATCATACAGTAGGAAAATACTTCTTCCACTCTCCCCATCCATTGTTGTCCTGGCATGGGAGATAGATGGCTGTAGCAGAGCTGCAGACACACCCACACCCCCTGCCAGTCCACATCTCTCCTGTGCACTGGGAAGAGCCCTTATTGTTGGCTCCAAAATAAATAAGAGAGATCTTGCAAGCATATTGGTTAGGATGTATATTCTAAGCAGTCTAGAGGTGGTCTGAAAGACTGAAAGTGCAGTCCGGCCAAAAATGGAGCCTTCAAAGAGCAGGGGAGGGAGTGATGACCAAGGACTGAAAGCTGTACCCACCTGAGAATGATTTAATCAGTATGTTCATTCTAATTGATTTGGGGGCTGCCAAAGAACTAAAACTGGGGTCTGGCTGGAATCAGAGCCCTCACAGAGTGGGGAGGAGAGCAGTAACCAAAGAGTTAAGGCTGTGCCTCCCCAAGGGCAGATTGATTAGTGTGTGTTTTCTGATCTGTCTGGGAGCAGCTAAAGGATGGATACCTGGACCTGGCCTGAACCAGAGATATCATAGGGAAGGAGAGGAAGCAGTAAGCCAAGGCTGAAGGCTGTGCATGCCAAAGAGTTTCATGCAGGAATTAGTGCTACTGAAAGCACCATATATTCGAGGGAACTGAGAAAATTAACACCTTGTAAAATTCCAATGTCCCAGCTTCAACAACAAAATCACAAGACATACAAAGAAACTGGAGATGATGGCCCATTCAAGTGAACAAGATGAAGGGAGAGAAATTGTATTAATGGATGCCCGAATAATGAACAATTTGGAAGAATATAATACAACAACATTAAACAAGCTCAAAGAACAAAAGGAAAACACAGACAAACAACTAAAAGAAATCAGGACAAAGATGCATAAACAAAACAAGAATATAAATAAAGAGATAAACCAAAAAAACAAACAAAACCCATTGGCGTCAAGTCAATTCCAACTCATAGTGACCCTGTAGCACAGAGTAGAACTGACCTGTAGAGTTTCCATGGAGTGACTGGTGGATTCAAACTGCAGACCTTTTGGTTAGCAGCTGTAGCTCTTAACAACTGCGCCACCAAGGCTACAAATAAAGAGATAGACACTATAAAATGAAATCAAACAGAAGTAAGTGGAACTGAAAGACACAATAACTGAGATTTTAAAAAAATCACTGAAAGGAGTAAACAACAGATTTGAGTGGGCAGAAGAAAGAAGCAGCAATTCAGAAAATAAGGTAATCGAAATAATGCAGGCTAAGGAGCAACGAGAGAGAGAGAAGCCCAAGACTGCTGAGTATAGCCCAATGCCAATGTGGAACACCATCAAGCAAACTAACATGCATTATGGGAATCCCAGAAGAAGAGAGAGTGATAAAGGAACAGAAAGAATAGTTGAAGAAATATTGACAGAAGACTTTCCAAATCTGATGAAGGACATGACTCTACAAATCCAAGAAGATAACAAAGTCCAAGTTACACATCCAAACACATTGTAGTAAAACTCTGAAAACTAAGGATAAAGGGAGAATCTGGAAAGCAGCAAGAGATAAGCAAATAGTCCCACACAAAGGATCCCCAATGAGATTAAATGCTGATTTCTCCTCAGAAAACTTAGAGTCCAGAAGGCAATAGAATGACATATTTAAAGTGCTGGCAGAACAAGGAAAGGTTATGGAAGCTCCATAGACACATCCAAACTCCTTGAGGGACTGAATTGCTGGACAGAGGGCTGTGGTCTCAGGGAACATCTAGCTCAATCGGCATAACACAATTTGTAAACAAAATGTTCTACGTTCTACCTTGGTGAGTAGCGTCTGGGGTCTTAAAAGCCTGTGAGCAGCCATCTAAGATACTCCACTGGTCTCACCCCTTCAGGAACAAGGGAGAATAAAGAAAACGAGATACAAGGAAAAGATTAGTCCAAAGAACTACCACAGCCTCCACCAGACTGAGTCCAGTACAACTAGATGGTGCCCGGCTACCACCATTGACTGCTCTGACCGGGATCACAACAGAGGGTCTTGGACAAAGCTGGAGAAAAATGTAGAATAAAATTCTAACTCACAAAAAAAGACCAGGCTTACTGGTCTGACAGAGACTGGAGAAATCTGGAGAGAATGGTCCCTGGACACCATTTTAGCTCAGTAATGAAGTCATTCATGAGGTTCACCCTTCAACCAAAGATTAGACAGCTCCATGAAACCAAATGAGACTAACTGGGTACAACACTCCAGGGACTGGGACTAGAAGGCAGGAGGGGACAGGAAAGCTGGTAATAGGGAATCCAAGGTTGAGAAGGGACAGTGTTGACATGCCGTGGGGTTGTTAACCATTGTCATAAAACAATATGTGTACTTAAAAAAAAAATTCTAACTCACAAAGAAAGACCAGACTTACTGGCCTGATAGAGACTGGAGAAACCCCGAGAGTATGGCCCCTGGGCACCCTTTTAGCTCAGTAATGAAGTCACTCCCAAGGTTCACTGTTCAGCCAAAGATTAGACAGCCCCATAAAACAAAACAATACTAATGGGGCACAACAATCGAGGGACTAGGACTAGAAGGCAGGAGCATAATAGGGAACCCAAGGCTGAGAAGGGACAGTGTTGACATGTTGTGAGGTTGCTAACCATTGTCATAAAACAATATGTGTACTGTTTAATGAGAAACTATTTGTTCTGTAAACCTTCATCTAAACTACAATTAAAAAAAAAAAGTGCGGGCAGAAAAGAACTGTCAACCAAGAATGCTATATCCTTCAAAACTGTCCTTCCTGATTGAGGTGAAATCAAGACATTCCAAGATAAACAAAAGCTGAGAGAGTTCGTAATCACTAGACCTTCCTGTCATGGTTTGAATTATGTCCCCCCAAAAATGTGTGTATCATTTTGGCTAGGCCATGATTCCTGGTACTGTGTGATTTTCCTGTATGTTGTAAACCTGCCTCTATGATGTTCATGAGGGAGGATGGTGGTGGTTGTGTTAGTAAGGCAGGACTGGATCTACAAAACTGGATTGTGTCCTTGAGATATAAAAGACAGAACTGAGCAGTGAGACAGGGGGACCTCATACCATCAAGAAAGCAGTGCCGGGAGCAGAGCGCATCCTTTGGATTGGGGTCCCTGTGCTGAGAAGCTCCTAGTCTGGGGGCACATTGATGAGAAGGCCGACAGAGAGAGAAAAAGACTTCCCCTGGAGCTGACGCCCTGAATTTGGACTTTTAGCCTACTTTGACTATGAGGAAATAAACTTCTCTTCATTAAAACCATCTACTTGTGGTATTTCTGTTGTAGCAGCACTAGATGACTAAGACACTTCCCTACAAGAAATGCTAAAGGGAGTCAATTCAGACTTATGGCAACCCCATGAGTTATAGAGTAGAAGTGCTGTATAGGATTTTTTTGGCTATGAATTTTATGGAAGCAAATCACCAGGCCATTCTTCCTTGGTGCTACTAAGTGAGTTTGAACTGCCAACCTTTCAGTTAGTAGTTTAGTTTGTAAACCATTTGCACCAAAATGGCAGAAGTAAGTCTTTCTTCGCTGGCAATTACCATGAACGTAAATGGGCTAAATACTCCAATCAAAAGGCAGACAGTGGCAGAACATGTCTTAAAAAAAAAAAAAGATTCTCAAGAGCCCAGTTTTTTGCTGTTTTCAGTTTGACTGAGATTTATATTTCCCTCTAGATACTCATGTGGAAGGGACTAACTCTTTTATGTTATTTACAAGAAACATATCTTAGGCCCAAGGACAAAAATAGTTTGAAAGTAATAGGATGGAAAAAATATTCCATGCTAATAAGAACTACCTAAGTGTGGGTTCTCTAGAGAAGCAAAACCAGTAAAGAGTGTAAATATGTATATAAAGGAAATGGCTCACACGGTTGTTGAGGCTATCATGCCCCAAGTACATTGGCCAGGATAGAGGCTTCTTCTGATTCACATAGCTGCAGGGGCTCTCGAACCCAAGATCAGCAGGTTAGAGGGCAGGGCTTTTACTCACAGGCTGTAAGATCAATGAATCCCAAGATTGACAGGCAAGAGCACAGGTAGCTGCTAGCTCAAGTCCCAAGAACCAGAGGTCAGATGAACAGGAGCCAGCTGCAGGATCCAGAACGAGCAAAAGCCCCCGAGCCCTGCCAGAACATCCACCCACACTTGATGCAGTCCACATGCCCAAGGAAACTCCCCCTCAACCAACTGGCTACTCACAGCAGATCCCATCATGGAGGTGATCACATATCAAATCTCAAGAGGCAAGTTACCACAACATCACATGACTGCCAAAACACTGAGAATCATGGCCCAACTAAGTTGACACACAATCTTTTCCATCACAGGAACCAAAACAGAGATGGAGTGGTGATTTTAATATCAGACAAAATAGATTTTAAGTCAAAATCTGTTAGAAGAAACAAAACAAAAAAACCAAACTCATTGCCATTGAGTTGATTCCAACTCATAGCAACCCTATAGGACAGAGTAGAACTGCCCCGTAGGGTTTCCAAGGAGTGGCTGGTGGATTTGAACAGTTGACCTTTTCGTTAGCCACTGAGCTCTTAACCAGTGTGCCACTAGAGCTCCATAAGAAACAAAGAAGGACATTATATAATAATAAAAGGATCAATTCATTAAGAAGATAGAACAATTACAAATATATATGCACCTAACATCAGAGCCCCAAAATATATAAAGCAAACACTGACAGAATTAAAGGAAGAAATAGAAAGTTCTATGATAATAGTTGGAGACTTCAACACACAATTTTTAATAATGGGCATAACGTCTATAAAGAAGCTGAGTAAGGAAACAGAGAACCTGAACAACACTATAAACCAACTAGACATAACAGACATATATAGAACACTCCACCCAACAACAGCAAAATATATATTCTTCTCCAGTGCACATGAATCATTCTCCAGGATAGACCACATGATAGGTCTCAAAAGAAATCTCAATAAATTAAAAAGATTAAAATCATACAAAATATCTTCTCTAATGACACTGGGATGAAACTAGAAATTAATAACAGAAGGAAAACTGGAAAAATCACAAATATGTGAAAATTAAAATTATTAACCAACCAATGGGTCAAGGAAGAAATTAGGAGGGAAATCAAAAAATAGTTGAATGGGGGGAGGGGGAAACACAGCATACCAAAACTTATAGGATGAGTCATTGCCCAGAGAGAAATTCATAGTAGTTAATGCCTACATTGATAAAGAAGAAAGATTAAAAAAAAAAAAAAACCATAACCTAACTTTACAGCTTGAGGAACTGAACAAAGAAGAGCAAACAAAGCCCAAAGCTATCAGAAGGAATGAAATAACAAAGATCATAGCAGATATAAATGAAACATAGAATAGAAAAATATAATTAATGATGCCAGACATTGTTTTCAGTAGAGTAATAAAAATGGCAAATCTCTAACTAGACTGACACAATAAGAAAGAAGCAAATATATAAAATCAGAAATGAAAGTGGAGACATTACAACCAACTCTACAGAAATAAAAAGAATCATAAGAGAATACAATGAACAATTGTACACCAACAAATTAGATCACCTAGATGAAATGGATAAATTCCCAGAACCCATAAACTTCTTACATTGACTCAAGAAGAAATAAAAGACCCAACAAACTCATAACAAGTGAAGAGACTGAATCAGTAATATAAAACGTCCTAACAAAGAAAAGTCCTGGACCAGATGCCTTAACTAGGAAATTCTACCAAACATTTATAGAAGTGACCCCACTGCTTCCTAAACTTTTCCCAAAAATAGAAGTGCTGGGAAGCCTTCCTAACTTATTCTATAAGGTGAGCATTACCCTGATACCAAAGCAAGACAAAAACACCCCAAGAAAATTACAGACCAATGTCTCTTATAAATATAGATGGAAAAATCCTCAACAAATACTAGCAAACTGAATCCAAAATCATATTAAAAGCATTGTATACCATCAAATGGGATTTACTAAACCAAGCCCATTGCCTGAAAGTTCATTCCAACTGATGGTAACCCTATGTGTTACAGAGTAGAACTATAGAGCTCTATAAGATTTTCTTGGCTGTAATATTTACAGAAGCAGTTCACCAGGCCTTTCTTCTGAGTGGATTTGAACCACCAACCTTTTGGCTAGTAGCCAATCACAAACTGCTTGCACCACTCAGGGACCTAAGTAGGACTTATCCCAGGATAAATGGTTCACATTACAAAAACAATGTAAAACACCGCATTAGTAGAACAAAGGAAAACAACCACAGGATTATCTCAATTGAAGTAGAAAAGGCATTTGAAAGAAATCGAACACCATTTTATGATAAACACACTCAACAAGCTAGAAATAGAGCAGAAATTCCTCAATCTGATAAAGGGCATTTATGGAAGGCCCACAGATAACAGTCTTTCTCAATGGAGAAAAACTGAGAGCTTTCCCGTAAGATCAGGAACAAGACAGGGATGCCTGCTCTCACAACTGCTATTCGACATTGTAGTGGAAGTCCTAGCTAAAGTAATTCAGCAAGAAAAATAAAAGGTATCCAACCTTGCTTGCTGAAAGCAAAGAGGACTTCAAGCACTTACTGATGAAGATCAAAGACTACACCCTTCAGTATGGATTGCACCTCAATAAAAAGCAATAATCTTCATAACTGGACCAATAAGCAACATCATGATGAACAGAGAACAGACTGACGTTGTCAAGGATTTCATTTTACTTGGATCCACAATCAACACCCATGGAAGCAGCAGTCACACTGCCCGACTAGAAAGCCACTAGCACATGGCTTCCTCGAGTATGTGCCACTCCACCAGCAGACTCCCTCAGCACCATTTTGTTGTTGTTGTTGGTTTCTGTTTCTCTTCTCTCTCTCCTTTCCAAACGAACTTAGCTCCACACATCACATTCTCTCCCTTCCCTCGTGCCTAACTGCACCGTGTGATGAACGCTGCACTCCCGAGCAGCACAGACACAGACCACCAGACCCCGTCTTGCACTGCCCCTGGCCCCATACTGTTGGCCCCAGTACATGCCACAAATGACCAATCCCCGCCTCACCCCTCCACTGGTCCTGCCCTCCTGCACCATAGTTAAGCAACCAGCCCTACCCACCTGGACATGGTGGTGAGAAGTGTCATGCCCACAGATGAGCAAACAACCAAGAACACCCAGCTCGCCTGCCAAGATATAACCAAATAAAAGAAGCAGGATGAAACAAACAAATCTACAATCAATAAAAGAATAAAATAATTCCTGAATGTCCAGAAGAGAGCAGACAATATCAAAACATATTAAAAAAAACAGGACAGGATAGCTGCAGAAAGCATCCAAAATAAAACAGCAGATGACCTGGTAGGAGAAAAGGCACTGGTACTACCTGACAGGGAATTCAAAATGCTAATATTCAGGGCTCTCCAAGAGAAGAAGGAGAACGCAGACAAAAATAAGAAAAAATAGACAAAATCATAGAAAAGACAGACAAAATGTAAGAATTCAAGATAATAACACAGGAACAAAATGTCAAAATAAACGACTAGAAATCATACAAAAACATCAATTAGAAATCCAAAAGATAAACAACAAGATTTCAGAAATGGACAGTGCCATAGAATGTTTTAGGAGCAAATTTGAAATAATGAAAGACAGGATCAGCGAAATTGAAGACAAATCCCTGGATTCCACTTTGAGGAAAAATTACAGAAAAGAATGAGGAAAAGTGAGAAACCCGGAGAATGATGTGGGATAAAATCAAAAGCAAAAATTTATGTGTGATTGAAGTTCCAGAACAGGGAGAGAAAATGAAAAACACAGAGAGGATCACTGAAGATTTGCTGATAGAAGACTTCCTTAATATCATGAAAGATAAAAGCTGACCATCCAAGAAGCTCCACAAACCGTATATAGGATAACAGACAATACTCATGGATAGATAGACTCAATATTGTCAAAATGTTGATTCTACCCAAAGCAATCTACAAATACAATGCCATTCTGATGCAAATACCAATAGCATTCTTTAAAGAGATGGAAAAACTAATCATTAACTTTATATGAAAAGGGAAGAGGCCCCGGATAAGTAAAGCACTATTGAAGAAGAAAGTAGAAGGACTCACACCAAAAACTATAAAGATCATAGAAGAAAAAATAGGATCAATGCCAGAGGCCCTAATACACGGCACTAACAGGATACAAACCATAATTAACAATACACAAACACCAGAATATGAGCTAGATAACTAGGATCTTCTAAAAATTAAACACGCTCATCAAAAGTCTTCATCAAATAGTAAAAAGAGAACCTACAGACTGAGAAAAAAAATTTGGCTATAACAAATCCAGCAAAGGTCTGATCTCTAAAATGTACAGGAAAATCCAACACCTCTACAACAAAAAGACAAATAATCCAATTAAAAAATGGGCAAAGGAAATGAACAGACACTTCACCAGAGAAGACATTCAAATGGCCAACAGACACATGAGGAAATGCTCCAATCACTAGCCATTAGAGAAATGCAAATCAAAACCACGAGATACTATCTCATCCTGACATTACTGGCATGAATCAAAAAAAAAAAAACAGAAAATAACAGCTGTTGGATGCAGGGAGATTGGAACTCTTATGCACTGCTGGTGGGAATGCAAAATGGTACAACCATTTTGGAAAACGATATGGCGCTTCCTTAGAAAGCTAGAAATAGAAATACCATATGATCCAGCAATCCCACTCCTAGGAGTATATCCTAGAGAAAGAAGATCTGTCACATAAATAGACATATGCACACCTATGTCCATTGCAGCATTATTCACAATAGCAAAAAGATGGAAACAACCTACATGCAGATGAATGGATAAACAAACTATGGTACATACACACAATGCAATAGTACGCAAGGATAAAGAACAATGATGAATCTGCAAAACATCTCACAATATGGATGAATCTGGAGGGCATTATACTGAGTAAAATAAGTCAATCACAAAAGGACAAATATTGTATGAGACCACTCATGAAAAGGTTTACACACAAAAAGAAACAATCTTTGATGTTTATGAGGGAGGGGAGGAGTGGTGAGGGAAAAACACTAGATAGACAATAGATCAGTGGTAACTATGGTGAAGGGTAAGACGGTATACAGTGCTAGGGAAGTCAGCACATCTTGACCAAGGCAAGGTCATGGAAGCTCCATAGACACATCCAGACTCCCTGAGAGATGGAATTACTGGGCTGAGGGCTGGGGACCATGGTTTTGGGGAATATCTAGCTCAACTGGCATAACATAGTTTATAAAGAAAATGTTCTACATCCTACTTTGGTGAGTAGTGTCTGGAGTCTTAAAAGCTTGAGAGTGGCTATTTAATATATTCCACCGGTCTCACCCCATCTGGAACAAGAGAGAATGAAGAAAACCAAAGACACAAGGGAAAGATTAGTCCAAAGGACTAATGGACCACAATTACCACAGCCTCCACCAGACTGAGTCCAGCACAACTAGACGGTGCCTGGCTACCACCACCGACTGCTCTGGCACAAATCATAATAGAGGGTACCTGAGAGAGCTGGCGAAAAATTTAGAACAAAATTCAAATTCCTACCACCCCCCGTCCCCCCACCCCGCTACCCCAGAAAAAAGACCAGCCTTGCTGGTCTGACAGAGACTGGAGAAACCATGAGAGTATGACCTCTGGACACCCTTTTAACTCAATACTGAAGTCACTCCTGAGGTTCACCCTTCAGCCAAAGATTAGACAGGCCCATAAAACAAAATGAGACTATATGGGCACAGCAGCCCAGGAGCAAGGACGAGAAGACAGGAGGTGACAGGAAAGCTGGTAATGGGGAACCCAAGGTTGAGAAGGGAAGAGTGTTGACATGTGGGGTTGGCAACCAATGTCACAAAACAATATGTGTATTGTTTAATGAGAAACTAATTTGCTCTGTAAACGTTCATCTAAAGTACAATAAAAAAAAATGAAATCAAACGATGTATTGCATTGGACAAATCTGCAACAAAAGACCTCTTTAAAGTGTTAAAAAGCAAAGATGTCACTTTAAGGACTAAGGTACGCCTGACCCAAGCCGTGGTATTTTCAGCCACCTCATATGCATGCGAAAGCTGGACAGTGAATAAGGAAGACCAAAGAAGAATTGACGGCTTTGAATTACAATGTTGACAAAGAATACTGAATATACCATAGACTGCTGGAAGAACAAACAAACCTGTCTTTGAAGAAGTACAGCCAGAATGCTCCTTGGAAGCAAGAATGAAAACACTTCATCTCACATACTTTGGACATGTTATTAGGAGGGTCCAGTACCTGGAGAAGAACATTACGCTTGGTAACGTAGAAGGTCAGCAAAAAAGAGGAAGACCCTCAATGAGATGGACTGACACAGTGGCTGCCACAATGGGCTCAAGCATAACAATGATTATGAGGATGGCGCACGACTGGGCAGTGTTTCGTTCTTTTGTATACCTGGTCGCTATGAGTTGTCACCAACTCTACGGCACCTAACAATAACAACAACAAAATATACATATATATATATATATAGTCGAGCAGAAGAGTCCTCTATATAAAATAATATTATAGTTTATTGAGAGTTATTGAGGAAATAGCACTCCCAATTTGGCAAAGGTTTGGGGGTAGCTTTTATAGTAAAATATGAGGAACTCATAGTGGAGTTTTCTGATTCGTTGACATATATGTCAGAATACATTATTCTTATAAGAAAACAGTATGTGCTTAAACATTTAAAGAATAGAATAGAAATTTTGTTAAGACAATTACAGGGTCAGTGAGACATGATTGTAAGACCTTTGGAGCCATAGAAACAGGATGTGTTCATTAATTTTCTATTGTTTTCTGAAAGAATAGATTCCAAGGGTTTCGGTGAGCCTAATCACCTAAATACAAGTATGTGAAGCTAGACAAGCTGTTTCTAAAGGTTAGTTACAGTTCACAGGATATTCATTTTTTTATTAGTCATATACATAAGTTACAAGGGAATTACAAGACATTAGTTTTGTAAAGTTTGTTATCTGTATTTATCATATATTCCCTTGGAAACATTCTGCTGAGTGTAACAAAGGGATGAACTTTCCATAATGTACATAGGCAAAATGCCTAAGCAGGAGTTATGTATCTAGAAGAGAAGTAGAACACCAAAATGGTTTCTGAATTGAACTAAGCTGTTGGCCGTTTTGGTTATGTTAAGTGCCTCTACTTAGATTTAAAATGCTCTTGTTAAATGCTTAACACACACACACCATGGAACTGGGCAAAAGGAAGACATGCTTTGTCATTATTATTACTTGTTGGAGCCAAAAAAGGAAGCTTTGGTTCAAATACTGAGAAATTATTTTGAAGGCAGTATTTTTTGCCGAAGAACTTGAATGAAAGACAAGCAAAATCATGGACACGCAGGACCAGCTCCAGGGGCATCCGAGGTTTTAACTGTAACAGAAGGTCTATCTGTTCTCTCAGTGGGTTTATTTCTTTAACCTAATCTAATCTGGTGGCTTAGTGGTTAAGAGCTACCGCTGCTACCTAAAAAGTTGGCAGTTCAATCCACCAGGGGCCCTTAGAAACTCTATAGGGGAGTTCTACTCTGTCCTATAGGGTCGTTATGAATCGGAATCGACTCTCGACGGCAACGGGTTTGGGTTTTTTTGGAACCTGGTACTGTACAGTTGATTCTGGCTCATAGCGACCCTATAGGACAGAGTACAACAATCCCATAGGGGTTCCAAGGCTGTAGTTTTTATGGGGAGCCCTGGTGGCCCAGTGGTTAAGCGCCCCAGCAACCACTCTGTGGGAGAAAGATCTGGCGGTCTGTTTCAGCAAAAATTACAGCCTTGGAAACCCAATGGGGCAGTTCTGCTCTGTCCTATAGGGTCACTATGAGTGGGAATCGACTTCACAGCAATAAGTTACTCTTTAGTGAAGCTGACTGCCACGTCATTCTCCCGTAGAGCAGCTGGTGGATTCTAACCCTTGAGTTTAACCGCCCACCTTTCAGCAGCCGGGCGCTTGGCCACCGCGCCACCAGAATTCCTTTAGTCACAGCGAAATGTTCCAAGGCAAGTGTTGGAGCATATTCTTTCGCGTGTCTTTGGTGCTTAACTTGTGCTTGACACATAGTGGTGACCTCCAATACAGTTAGTTCAATTTGAATGAAACGGTTAAGTCACGCAACGAGCTGATAAATGCAAACTCCCTAATAAATGCAGACAAAGGGGCGGGGAAGCCGAGGCGCTGAGTATTCTGGGGACTGTAGTTCCGTGGCCACAGCTGCGCACGCGAATTGACCTGCTTGGCGACCCGGCCCGGCAGCGCCGGCGCCATTGTTGGAAGTGTTCCCGCCCTGCTCTGCGAGTGCCCTCAGTTGTCCTCTGTTTGGCCGCCAGGTACTGGTTGCTCCCGGCGCCAGGCTCCGGTTCCCAGCTGCCCCTCCCTCTGCACTTGGCTCTGGGCGGTGTCCGGGGCGTGGCTATTCTGCTCCAGAACCCCTGTCCCTGAGCTGACCCGCCCACCCCTGAGAGGTGTTTGGGTCTGGGCTGCCTACCTGGATGTGTGGGCCCTTTCTCCTCCTAGCCTCTCTCTTTGGGCTGGCGGGCTGACGGCCTCTTGCTCTTGCGGTCTCCTTGCCAGGGTCTGGTTGCAGGAACCTCCTCCCCGGAAGGCCTGGCGGGCTTCGTGGCGCTGGGGTTGGGGAGCGTCGGCCGCAGGGCCTGGACTGGGGATCCGCGAGGGCCAGTCGTCCCCTCTGACTGATCTTTCCCCTCTTCTCAGTCCCCCACCTTTGGTGAAGTGAGGAGGGGAAACAGTGGGGAGAGAAGGGCAGTTAGGAAAAAGAGGGCGAGGCTTAGGGGGGATGGTAGGGGGTGCAATCTCCACCCGTACTTCTTATCTGTCAGGGATGGAACTGGATTTCACATCTGCTAACCTGTGCTACCTACCAGGTGGATGTCCTTTCTCTGGCCTCAGACTTAACCATGCAGCTTTTCCTTGGCTCATTTTATAGCATTTCAAATAATCACTTTTAAATCACTTCTCTCTGGATCCGACATAACAATAGTATTAGTGTATTAATTGGGAAATGGTGAACTGGTCCATGGCGCTGAAGTTCACGGAAAGAACATGGTCCTTCATTATTGGGAATAACTACACTGGCTTGGGAACCACAGCAAGTGAAGTTTCCTTGTAAAGCCCTGATGTTTCTACAATTCTTGGGAAGGTAGGGCTTGGGTGAAATCAAAACATCCAGAAGAAATATCTAGGGAATTAATGCTCTGGAGAAATAATTGACCTGAATATTTTCTGTATAATGGCAGAGGAGAAAGTAGGAAAGTATAATGTGGTTAACTGAGGTTCAGTGTGTTCACGTGACTTGCCTGTAGACAAATTTATACAATAGCCAAACCAGATTGGAATGCGGGTGTTAAGAGCCAATTTGCGATTGTATTGCTATAGCAAGTTGATTGATTGATTGATAGACAGGCAGACATATTTAGGTACTTCTTATCGAGTAGAAAACTAAAAACATCACAGTCCTAAAGCCTCAGAGGTGTCAGCAGTATTTTGACTTATGCATTTGCAGTCTTTTTTGTTTTTTAATTCTGTGCATTATATTTTTACACAGTTGAGATCAAGGCAAGTATATTGAATTTTAAATAACATTGTTCTGATTTATAAAATAAAGATGTTTATTGCACATTTTGATTATTAAGCATAGTTGACTAGCATTATCTATATGGCCTATTGCCAAGGAAGAGTTTATTAATCTTTGCCAACTTAAAAAGAAATGATGACTCAGGGCATTCTGAATGAATTTTGAAGATACAAAAAACTTTTACCCCAGTTCTTTGGAAATTATAGTATTGCTCTGTGTAAGCCTGCTTTTGTGTTTGTTATTTCTCATAGCCTGTTTCTTTTTCCCAACCTTGTAAAACTGGACTCCTTTTTCTTAATTGTAAATTAGGTGTAAGTTCGAAGAGCAAATTAGTTTCTCATTTCTCACAGTTAATACACAAATTGTTTTGTGACGTTGGTTGCCAATCCTGCGATGTGTCAACACTTTCCACTTCTCCACCCCAGGTTCCCTGTTTCCATTCATCCAGTTTTCCTGTCCCTTCCTGCCTTCAAGTCTTTGTTTTTGGGCTGATATACAAATTAGTCTCGTATACGTGATTGAACTATGGAGCACCTCCCTTCTGTGTATTATTGTTGGCCCTATAGACCTGTCTAATCTTTGGCTGAAGGGTGCACCTCAGGAGTGACTTCAGTACTAAGTTAAAAGGGTGTCTGGGGGCCATACTCTTGGGGTTTCTCCAGTTTCTGTGAGACCAGCAAGCATGGTCTTTGTGTGAGTTTGAATTTTGTTCTACATTTTTCTCCCACTTTGTCAGGGACCCTCTATTGTGATCCCTGCCATAGCAGTCAGTGCTGGTAACCATGCCCCATCTAATTGTTCTGGGCTCAGTTGGGTGGAGGTTGTGGTAGTTGTGGTCCATTAGTCTTTTGGACTAATCTTCCCTTGTATTTTTGGTCTTCTTCATTCTCCTTTGTTCCAGCCTAGATGGGACTAGTAGATGTATCTTAGATGGATGCTTTTGCAGGCTTTCAAAACCCCAATCACTACTCACCACAGTCAGATGCAAGACATTTCCTTTATAGACTGTTTATGCCAATTGAGCTAGATGTCCCCCAACACCATGGTGCCAAGCCCTCAGCCCTGTAGCTCAGTCTCTCGGGGCATTTGGATGTGTCTGTGTAGCTTCTATGACTTTGCCCTGGTCGATTTGTGCTAACTTCCCCAGTATTGTGTACTGTCCTACCTTTCACCAAAGCTACCACTTATTTACTATCTAGTTAGTGTTTTTACCTCCCCATTACTCCCCTCCCTCATAACAGTCAAAGATTGTTTCTTTTTGTGTAAACCCTTTCACGAGTTTTTATAATAGTGGTCTCATACAGTATTTGTCCTTTTGTGATTGACTTATTTCGTTCAGCATAATGCCCTCCAGATTTATCCATGTTGTGAGATGTTTGCAGATTCACCATTGTTCTGTATCATTGCATAATACTGCATTGTGTGTATGTACCATAGTTTTGTTTGTCCATTCATCTGTTGATGGGCATCTAGGTTGTTTCCATCTTTTTGCTATTGTGAACAATGCTGCAGTGAACATTGGGGCACATATGTCTATTTATGTGGTGGCTCTTCTTTCTCTAGGATGTATTCCTAGGAGTGGGATTGCTGGATCATATGGTATTTCTATTTCTAGCTTTCTAAGGAAGTGCCATATCGTTTTCCAAAATGGTGGTACCATTTTGCATTCCCACCAGCAGTGCGTAAGAGTTCCAGTCTCCTTGCAGTCTGTCCAACATTTATTTTCTGTTTTTTTGATTCATGCTAGTAATATTGGGGTGAGATGGTATCTCATTGTAGTTTTGATTTGCATTTCTCTAAGGGCTAGTGTTCGCAAGCATTACTTCATGGGTCTGGTAGCCGCCTGAATGTCTTCTTTGGTGAAGTGTCTGTTCATATTCTTTACCCGTTTTTTTAATTGGATTGTCTTTTTATTGTAGAGGTGTTCGATCTTCCTATAGATATTAGAGATTAGACCTTTGTCGTATATGTCATAGCCAAAAATTTTTTCCCGGTCTATAGGTTCTCTTTTTACTCTTTTGGTGAAGTTTTTTCATGAGCATAAGTGTTTAATTTTTAGTAGATCCCATTTATCTAGATATCTTCTGGTGTTTGTGTATTGTTACTTATGGTTTGTATACTCTTTATGTTGTATATTAAGGTACCTAGTATTGACCCTATTGTTTCTTCCATGATCTTTTTAGTTTTTGGTTTTATATTTAGGTCTTCGATCCATTTTGAATTAGTGTTTGTGTATGGTGTGAGGTATGGGTCCTGTTTCCTTTTTTTACAGATAGACATCCAGTTTTGCCAGCACCATTTGTTAAAAAGACTGTCTTTTCCCCACTTAATGGACTTTGGGCCTTTGTTAAAGATCAGGTGACCTCAGGTGGATGAATTTACATCTGAGTGCTCAATTCTGTTCCATTTGTCAAGGTGTCTGTTGTTATACTAGTACCAGGCTGTTTTGACTACCTTGGCTGTATAGTAGGTTCTGAGGCCAGGTAATGCGAAGCCTCCTACTTTGTTCTTCTTTTTCAGTAATGCTTTACTTATCTGCGGCCTCTTTGCTTTCCACATAAAGTTAATGATTAGTTTTTCTATCTCATTAAAGAATGCTGTTGGTATTCCGGTTGGGATTGCACTGTATTTGTAGATGGCTTTGGGTAGAATTGACATTTTCACAATGTCATGTCTGCCTATCCATGACCATGGTGTGTTTTTCCATTTATGTGGGCCACTTTTGATTTCTTGTCATAGCGTTTTGTAGTTTTCCTTGACTAAGTCTTTTACATCCCTGGTGAGATTTATTCCTAAGTATTTTTTCTTTTTAGGGGCTATTATAAATGGTATTGTTTTCCTGATTTCCTTTTCGAAGTTCTCTCTTGATGTATAGGAATCCATCTGATTCTTGTGTGTTTATCTTTTGTGCTGCTATTCTGCTGAATCTTTCTATCCTCTACTAGTTCCAGTAGATTTTGGGTGAGTCTTTAGGGTTCTCTATGTGTAGTATTATATCATCCACAAATAGGGATAGTTTTACTTCCTCCTTACCAATTTGGATGCCCTTTCTTTTTCTTGTCTTATTGCTCTAGCTAGGACTTCTAGCACAATGTTAAATAGGAGTGGTGATAAAGGGCATCCTTGTCTTATTCCCATTCTCAGGGGGAATGTTTTCAGCCTTTCTCTGTTAAGAATAATGTTGGCTGTTTATTTTGTATAGTAGCTGTCATGGATTGAATTATGTCCCTCAAAAAATGTGTATATCAGTTTGGCTGGGCCATGATTCCTGGTACTGTGTGATTTTCCTATATGTTGTAAATCCTGCCTCTATGATGTTAATGAGGGAGGATTGGTGGCAGTTGTGTTAGTAAGGCAAGACTGGATCTACAAGACTGGATTGTGTCCTGAGGCAATCTCTTGATATATAAAAGAC
>NW_004443976.1:1578650-1593289 GCF_000243295.1 Trichechus manatus latirostris | reverse complement strand
GAGGGAGGATTGGTGGCAGTTGTGTTAGTAAGGCAAGACTGGATCTACAAGACTGGATTGTGTCCTGAGGCAATCTCTTGATATATAAAAGACAGAAGTGAGCAGTGAGACAGGGGGACCTCATACCATCAAGAAAGCAGTGTCAGGAGCAGAGCGCATCCTTTGGACAGGGGTTCCTGTGCCGAGAAGCTCCTAGTCCGGGGGAACACCAAAGAGGAGGCTGACAGAGAGGAAGAGCCTTCCCCTGGAGCTGACACCCTGAAGTTGGACTTTTAGCCTACTTTGACTGTGAGGAAATAAACTTCTCTTCATTAAAACCATCCACTTGTGGTATTTCTGTTGTAGCAGCACTAGATAACTAAGACAGTAGCCCTTTATTATGTTGAGAAATTTCTGTTCTGTTCCTATCTTGCTGAGAGTTTTTATCAGGAATGGGTGTTGGCCTTTATCAAATACGTTTTCTGCATCAATTGAGGTGATCATGTGATTCTTTTATTTATGTGGTGGATTACATTGATTGATTTTCTAATGTTGAGCATTCTTGCCTAGCTGCTATGAATCCCACTTGGTCTTGGTGAATTATTTATTTTTTTTACATGTTGTTGAATTCTATTGACTAGAATTTTTACATCTATATTCATGAGAGATACGGGTCTGTAGTTTTCTTTTTTTGTGTGATTATTGATAGGTGTGAGTTTATTGCTGTCATTTTGTAGTGCTTTTTTTGTAATACTGATGTTTTCTTTGTTCCTCTTACTCTCCTGTGCTGAGTTCCCTTTTTCTGTGAAATTTTCTTTCATTATTGTAGATTTTGTGTTTACTGAGATTTTGTGTTTTTCTTCTTTATTTTGATAAGTAGGTTTGTTAACTTTCTTTGTGGTTACCTTGAAATTTACCCACATTTTCCTAAGTTTGAACCAGTGTTTTATTACTTGATATCGCCTTGACTTTCTCTTTTTTTGAAAGTTCTAGATCTACACTGTGTATTCCACCTTTTATTCTGACATTGTCATTTATGGATTGACATTTTTAGTTCTCTGTTTTGAATATTTTAGTTTTGTTTTATCCTTGAGAGTTCATTACCTAGGTCGGTATTTTGCTGATACTGACCTGTGTTCTAGATTCAGGTTGTTGTCTGATGTTGTTGGTTCTCTAACCAAAAACCAAAAAAAAAAAAACCATTGCTGTCGAGTCAATTCTGACTTATAGTAACTCTATAGTAGAACTGCCCCATGGGTTCCAAGGACTGGCTGGTGGATTTGAACTGCTGACCTTTTGATTCGCAGCCAAGCTCTTTACCACTGCGCCACTAGGGATCCCTCTAACCAAGGACTCCCTTAAAGGACTCCCTTTAATAACTCTTCTAAGTTTCGTTGATTTTTTTCAAATTCCCTTAATTTCTGTTTATCTGGAAATGTCCTAATTTCACCATCATACTTGAGAGAGAATTTTGCAGGATTTATTATCCTTAGTAGACAGTTTTTTTTCTTTCAAGGTTTTGTGTATATCTTCCCACTGCCTTCTTGCCTGCATGGTTTCTGCTGAGTAATCAGAGCTTACTCTTATTGTTTCCCTTTTGTACGTGAATTTGTTTTTCTCGAGCTGCTTTCAGGGTGCTTTCTTTGTCTTTGGTTTTGGCCAATGTGATTATAGTATGTCTTGGTGATTTTCTTTTGAGTTCTGTCCTATATGGGGTTCATTGAGCTTTTTGGATGGTCAGCTTTTCATCTTTCATTATATTGGGAAAGTTTTCTATCAGCAAATTTTCAGTGATTTTCTCTGTGTTTTGTATTTTCTCTCCTCTTTCTGGAACTCTGATCAGACACAAATTTTTGTTTTTGATTGTATCCCACCTAGTTCTTAGGTTTTCTTCATTCTTCTTCATTCTTTTCTCTGAATTTTCCTCAAAGTGGCTTCCAGGGATTTGTCTTCAATTCTGCTGATTCTGTCTTCCATTGTTTCACATTCACTCCTAAAACCTTCTATTGTGTTGTCCAAACCTTCTATTTTGTTGTTTATCTTTTGGATTTGTAATTACTGTTTTTGTATGATTTCTAGTTGTTTATTTATTTTGACATTTTGTTCTTGTATTATTTTTCTGAATTCTTTTATTGCTTTGTTTGTTTTTTCTTAATTTTGGCTATGTTTTGGTTGGTTTTGTCTGTTTTCCATGATTTTGTCTGTTTTTTCATTGATCTGTTTCCTAATTTCTTGGACAGCCCTGAATTTTAGACTTTTTAATTCCCTACCAGTTAGTTCCAGTGCCTTTTCTTCTGCTGAAAGGTCAACTGGTGCTTTGTTCTGGTCACTTACTGGAACCATTTTGTCCTGTGTTTTTTTTTGTTGTTGTTGTTGTTATATGTTTTGATATTGTCTCCTATCTCTGAGACATTCAGGTATTATTTTCTTTATTTGTTGATTGCAGATTTGTTTGTTTCATTCTGCTTTTTTGTTTTGTTTGGTTAATGTGGGCAGGTGGGCCAGGTGTACCTTGTTGCTTGCTTCTCTGGGGCATGATAGTTCTCACCATCTTGTCCTGCTGTGCAGGGCCTGTCACTTACCTATGGTGCAACAGGACAGGTCCAACAGGAAGGGAGGGGCTGGAGATGGATCATTTGCAGCATGAACCAGGCCAGGGCCTGGAGCAGGGCCACTGTGGTCTTTGGGGGGAGGATCCCAAGTTGGCAGGGAAGGGCCTGGGGTCTGGTCTGGGTCCCTTTGGGGCTGCAGTGGGTGGCAGGAAGGGTCCAGAGCCAGCAGAAAGGGACTTAGGGTCTGAGCTGGGTACCCTCGAGACCACAGTGGGCAGTGGGAAATGTCCAGAGCTGGCGGGAATGGGCCTGGGGTCTGGGCCAGGTACCCTTGGGGCAGTGGTTGGTAACAGTAGGCGTCCAAAGCCAGGCCGGGTGCCGTTGGAGTGGCAGCAGGCAGCGGGATGGACCAGAGCTGGCGGGAAGGGGCCTGGGGTCCAAGTCAGGTCTCCACAGGGCCATGAGCAGCAGGACAGAGGAGAGAGGTAGGAGTAGGTGAGAAGGCAGGGGCAGAGGGAGCTAGATGGAGGAGGGCAGTAGGGTGGGTTGGTACTCTGGTTCCCAGCAGTTGGGGTCACCACGATGGGGCAGTTATAGCTGCTGTTCACCAGAGGGGTGGAGGTTGTAGGAGCATGCTCCTGTGATTACCGGGTGAGACAGTCTGGGCTTCTCCTTGAGTTGCAGCCAGCAAACATGTTCCTACTTAGTTCTGGGTGTGTCTGCGCCATACCTCTATCTCCTATTGGGAATTCCGTGGAGGTGCCTTTCTGCATGAGGGATTGTTGGCTTTATTCCAGGATGGCAACACCGAGTCATGCCGTTTGGTCAGAAACCTCCACTCCGTATGTCTTTTCCTTCCGTTTTCTGTCAGTTTATTCTTCTCAGTGACTTCCAATCTAATATTTGATCCCATCATTTACGGTTCAGGGTTCTAGGATTGACGTCTGTATCTGTTTTACTTGGTTCTTCAGGTCTTTGTTTCAGCGGGATGGCTTAGTGCATCTGACTTCTGCCATCTTGCCTCCGCCTCCATAAAACTGGGCTTTGTAACTTGGTCGTCAGTGTATGGTTTTGTGAGGGGCAGTCTTCAAACTCCCTGAAATAATATACAGCATTTTATATGTATGTATATTATTCTGTGGACAAGAAGGCCCATAGCTATTATCAGATTCTCAAATGGGTCTGTAAGCCCCTCAAAGTTAGGATCTACTCATGTTGATATTTAGTCATTGTTAATATTTGTTAGAACAGCCTCAATTATTATTTTAAATTGTGTTCAAACTTAGCAAAACTGTTGCTTTTGAACTGTGAAATGAAGAGTGGTTCAAAAAACACTATCAGGCTCAAAGCAGAAGCTCAGCTGAGGGAACTAATGCAGAGCCACAGCTTTGCCTGGGCTCTAGTATCCTCTTGATAATCAAGTATGTAAAGAAAAAGTTTTTAATCTGGGGTTCAGGAATTGACGTTAGGAGAATATTTCTCTGAGTAAGAACCTAAGGTACTTTTTGAAAATGTAGATTTTGGTGCCTCACATGTACAGTAGAGATCCTGATTAGAAGATCTGGGATGTAGCCAGAGAATTTCTTTTTCAGTAAGCATGCGTAGTGAGTTTATATGCATTCTCAAATTTGAGATCCCTTTAATTACGTGGGGGTCTTTTGGGGGAGGATTCATAATTTTCATTAGATTTGCAAAGTGATCCATGACCTAAATAAATATGGCGAAACACTGGTATAAGGGAAAATCACTTATAGGTAACCTTGAGTCTTCAATATCCCTCAGATTATTCTTTCTTTACCAAAATCTTATCTCCACATTGCACTGTGTTTTTCTTCCCCCGACTTCTTAATTATTTCTCTTCCACCAAAATCTTTCATTGTGCCAGTGAAACACCAGCATTATGGAACAGAGACTACTCTATATTTTAAGATAGCCACAGATTTTCTTGATTTAACTAAAAACTGCTCTTCCTTACTTCCTAGAAAACTTCAAATTTTTCTTTCCTGATCGTTCACTGTGTTTGTTAGGAAATTGGTTTGGCAGCTTTAACAGAGACCAAATAACTGGTTTAAACAAGGAAATCAGTTTATTTCCTTTTCGCATAAAAGTCTGAGTTAGTAGGTGAGTGGATGACAGTGATAGGATTGGTAGAGGTAGGCACCTCTGGTCCCTTAGGTCATCTAGAAACCCAGTTTATTCCATCTTGTTGTTCCACCATGCCATAGGGGGCATTGTCCTCCCTATACTTTCACTATAGCTGGCTCACTATCATAGTGTCTGTATTCCAGTCCATTGGAAGGGAAAAGGAAGAAGTGAAAGGCAAGCTGCTCCTTTAAAGATACAACCTGGAAGTTGCATACATCTCTTTTGCTCAGATACCATTTGGTATAACTTAACAACATGACCACATCTGACTGCAAGGGCAACTGGGAAGTGTCTCTAGCTAGGTAGCCATGTGGCCAACTAATATTTTAAGGCTGTGCGAAGAGGAAGAAAGGGAGACGGAATGTGACGGGCAATCAGCAGTCTCTGCTGTGTTGGCCTGTTTAAGTTTTCTGCTCTTTGAGTCGGCCTTGGAAAATGTTTAAACAAAAATTATTCTGTGGGAAATTTTTTTACTGACATCCAGTTTTAAAAATATCATTCTGGTGATATGAAAACCAGGTGAAATTGTACACTACAGATTAATAACTAAGCACAATTAAACTCATTCATACCTTTCTTACTGTAAGCCAGTGCATACGGTGCTTCCTGGTTAATCTGCCCGTTTGTAGGGCAGCTCTAGGGTAACAACTCCCTCAACTTTTATTTATCTGAGAATGTCTTAATTTTTCCTTACTTTTGAAAGACATTTTTGCTGAATACAGAATTCTTGGCTTGACAGGTTTTTTTTGTTTGTTTGTTTTTGTTTTTTCATCACTTTAAATACGTCACCCCACTAGCTCCTGGTTTCTGAGAAGAAATCAACACTTAATTTTATTGAGTATTCCTTGTATGTGATGATTGACTTCTTGCTATTTTCAAGATTCTTTGTCTTTGGTTTTTGACAGTTTGACAGTGTGTCTCAGCATAGATCTTTTTAGGTTTATCCTGCTTGAGTTCTTTGAGCTTCTTTGATGTATAGATTCTTGTCTTTTGTCAAGTTTAGGAAATTTTCAGCCATTATTTCTTCAAATATTCTTTCTACCTCTTTATTCTCTTTCTGTGACTCCCATAATGTATATGTTGGCCCATTTGATGGTGTCCCACAGTCTCCTTAGGCTTTGTTTGTTTTCTTTTTTCATTTTTCTTCTTGTTCCTCAGACTGAATCAATTCCAATTGTCATATCTTCAGGTTTGCTGATTCTTTCTTCTGCCAGTTCACATCTGCTGTTGAGCCCCTTTAGTGAATTTTTCATTTCAGTTATTGTGCTTTTTAGCACCAGAAGTTCTGGTTTATTCTTTATATTTTCTCTTTATTGATATTCTCATTTTGTTCATAAATTATTTCCCTGATTTCCTATAGTTCTTTGTGTTTTCTTTTAGCTCTTTGAACATATTTAAGACAGTTGTTTTAAAGGCTTTATGTAGTAAGTCCAGTATCTTGGGGATTTCTCAGGAATGGTATTTTTCACTTAATTTTGTGGCTTTGAATAATCTATCCATCCCTGTTTTTCTGTATGCCTTGTGATTTTTGTTGTTGTTGAAAATGGGACATTTGAATAATATAATGTGGTAGTTCCAGAGCTCGGGAGGGCACTGCCCAGCAACAGAAGTCACAAAAGTTTTTCTACTGCTTTTTTGACGTTGCCTTTTTCTTGTTTCAGCATGTGCTTGATTGCTGTGAACATGTGACTGTTTACCGGAGTTCTGACAAAGTTAGCTCTGACAGTTTCTGCCTTTTTGATGTTTCTTTGAGGGTTAGGCATGTGGAGCTTCTTAGTCTGCCATCTTAGTGATGTCACTCCCTCAGCATATAGTTTTAAAATGTTTTATCTGATATAGCCTCTTTCTTGTTTCTATTTTGGTTTTGCTTTTTTATTGTCTCAGTGGCTCACATGTTTCATTATTTAGAGAATCAGCTCTTGGCTTTGTCAGCTGTTCGTTTGTTTTATAACTCATTAGTTTTTGTTTTTTATTTTTAGTATTTTTTCCTCTTTCCTTATAGTTTGCTTTTAGTTGTTTTTCTTCCTTCTTCAGTTGAATGTTTAGTATTTTTCTTTTAAAGAATTTTACTTGGAAGTGTTTAGGGATATAAATTTAATCTACTTAAAGCTTTGGCAGCAGTCCATATATTTTTAATCTTAATCGTATTTTCTAAGTCATTGGCAATTATATTTTAAAGTTTTCTCTTTGACTCAATAGCTACTAAGGAGGGTCTGTTTTAATTCCCAGGCAAGATTCCGCCCCCCCTTCGGAGTTCATTAATACTTGTAATTCTGTTGCATCATGGAGAGTAGTAGATTCAGTTTCTTCTTTTTGGTTGAGATTTTCTTTGTGGCCAGTAATCTTTCTGGTATATGGTTAATTTTAGCAAATGTTCTATAAATGCTTGAAAATGACATTTGAGTATAAGCATCAATATACTCAGATCTATTTAATTTCTATTCTTGAATATTCTTGCATTTATAACACTCATTTTTCAGCAAATCATGGTTAATTACTGTATCATTTCAGATGAGCTTCTGATTATTACAAACTGTAAAGTTAGATTAAGTTCTGCTGTGTTTATTAAGCAAAATATACTGGATCTTATAAGAATAATATTGCCTATTCAGGACCGGAACAGGTGCTTAAGCATAGCAGAGTCCCTAATTGAGGGGCCTTGCAACTTCCCATAACATTTTTTGCACAAGGTAAGATTTTCTCAAAAACTCAATACTTGCTATGTTGTTGCCTTTTTATACTTGAGGATGATATTACCATTCTGGAAGAATTTACATTAACATCCTATAACATTTGGTATAAGGAAATATCATACCTTAGGCACCTCTGATTCTTGAACCAAATTCAGAATCAGTAAGGCCACATCTTTATTCAAGAAGGGAATTGGGGGAGGGGAAACAGTGCCTAAATGTCCCTGATGGATGGTCTTCTACTAACTATTGTAGCTCATATATTTGTATTTTTTGGTTAGCTACCAATCATTTAACTCACATTTATAGAGAAGTATTTTTATTTTCTTATTTTTTATTGTTTATACCTTTTCAATCTCATCACAAACTTCTGGCCGTTCTCTGTTAACCATATTCATTGTTTTTGTTTCTTTTTATTGTACTCTAATGTGAATTTTTTTTCTTCTTTCCACCAACGTTGATGGAGCCTACTGTATATTGTTGTATCAAAGTGTGTGTTTAAATTAGTGTTTCTCCCAAATTTAGGAATCTCTTTTTTCTTTTATCATTTTGAACTTTGATTCAAATATTCTAGAATGTATTTTGGAATCATGATCTATTCCAGATCAGTGTGTCTTAAACTTTAATGTGTGCATATGAATCACCTAGGAAACTTAGGCAGATTAAAAGGCAGATTCTGATTCAGTAAGTCTGGGAAGGGCCTGAGAATTTGCATTTTTCATGAACTCTGTAGTGATGATGCTTCTGGTCTTCAGACCACACTTGTGAAGCAAAGCTCTTGAACCCCTTCATCTGTCTTATTCAGGTACCCGCTTGCTATAAAGAAAAAGAATCTCCAGTCTCCTTCCAAGGAAACATAAAAATTACCTACATTTATTGAGCACTTAGGAGCTCAGATTGAATCCCATACTAATATACAAATATAAACTTTTGAGATTTTGTCTAAAGTTCTCCTTTACCACTTTGTTTTCATGGACCCTAGTGTTATTATCTTTTATCCCAGACAATGTTGAGTTTGAATTCTGGTTTATTAAAGTCCTTCAGATTAACACAGTTAGGTATTGTTATGGATTGAATTGTGTCCTCCAGAAATATGTGTTGTAAATCCTAACCTCTGTGCTTGTGGTTATAATCCCATTTGGGAATGTCTGATCTTGGTTAAGTTAATGAGATAGGATTAGTTTAGGGTGTTTCTTAAATCAAACTCTTTTGAGATATAAAAGAGATTAAACAAGCAAGCAAAAGAAGCAGAAGAGATGCCAAGTGTCTTAGTTATCTAGTGCTGCTATAACAGAATTACCATAAGTGGATGGTTTTGGCAAACAAATTTATTCTCTCACAGTTTAGGAGGCTAGAAGTCCAAATTCAGGGCACCAGCTCCAGGGGAAGGCTTTTGTCTTTGTCAGCTGTGGGGAAGGTCCTTGTCATCCATCTTCTCCTGGTCTAGGAACTTCTCAGTGCAGGGACACTGGATCCAAAGGATATGCTCTGCTCCTGGTGCTTCTTTCTTAGTGGTATGAGGTCCCCTTCACTCTGTTCACTTCTCTCTCCTTTTATCTCTTGTAAGATAAAGGGTGGATGTAGGCCACACCCCAGGGAAACCCCCCTTACATTGAATCAGAGCTGTGACCTGAGTAAGGGTGTTTCATCCCACCCTATTCCTCTTTAACATAACCTAATCTTGTCTCATTAACCACAGGCAGAGATAAGGATTTACAACACATAAGAAAATTACATCAAATCACAAAATGGAGGACAGCCATATAATACGTGGAATCACAGCCTAGCCAAGTTGACACACATTTTTAGGGGACATAATTCAATCCATAACACCAAGCCACATGAAGATTGCCCAGGAGCAGAAGCTAAAAGAGACAAGGACCTTCCTCCAGATTTAATAGAGACAGAAAGCCTTCCCCTTGAGCCAGCGCCCTGAATCCGGGTTTCTAGCTTCCAAAACTGTAAGAAAATAAATTCCTGTTTGTTAAATCTTCCCATTTGTGGTATTTCTGTTATAGCACCATTAGATAACTGAGACAGGTATTAATCTCTATATTGTACCAACACAACTTTTTTAAAACCAATTAAGAATGCTAGAAACTATAATCACATTAAAATAATTAGCAAAGATTTAAGCAATCATTCAGAAATAAAGTTCAAGTTAAGTAATTTCTGTAGACCTGTATAATTTTACCAGTATTTTATGGGTTCCACAAAAATTAACCCTTCAAAAAACAACTGCTGCGTTTTTAGATTTCAGTTGCAGTTTTAAGTTCATATTACATTTGTGCTCTACTCACCTCAACCCCGTGTAAGATTTTTTTTTGGGGGGGGGGCGGTTTTGTTTTGTTTTTCTAATGAAATTATACCGAAAGAGGAGGAGTATATCATTATGCTAGACATGTCACCTTCGGAGGATGCCATAAGAGTTAGCAGCCACGTGAAGGTGGGCGCCTCCTACCCAGGTTAACTTATCTACTCACTCTTAGCTTGGGGCTAGATGCCTGGGCCCTGTATCTTGAGATGCCTGTGAGTCCAGCCTGCTAATGAAAATGAAGCAGAGCAAGCTTCCCAGACATCCCCGCTAAGGGAGTTGTCCAATCTCCACAAGAGCCTGTATTGATGAACAGATTTTTATCGGTTCTGATAAGTCACACTTCCACAAATGAGGACAAACAGGAATTGGAAAGGAGAACTTTATTATACTCACAGGCCCTGCAGGAACAGGGCATGCCTAAGGCCACACTGGGGAATGCTAGTAAAGAGAGGAGATAGCAGACCAGGGTGGGGTACACAGAGTTTTCGCACACTAAGCTTTAATTGGATCACTTAAAGGAGGCAAGCAGGAATAGTCAAAGGCAGGTGGGAGTGGGTCGTCTGTGTAGGGGTGTGATCAGCGTAGCACACTTGGGATTTTAGGTAGAGCAACGTGAGGACCTAGCCGGTGGCCTGGCCACCTGTAGGCAGTAACCATTTACATTGAGTCAGCAAGTGTTGGGGGTGCCTAGCAGGAAACACCCAGATGCTGTTCATGCAGGCCAATAAATTAACCAAACTAAAATGGATGCTGAGGCAATCAATAAAATGGAGTCTGAGCAAACTTACAACACTCCAACATACATAACCAAAATCTCTTCTGTACCAATCATGGTAATGCTATTCTTTGAATTTTTCTTAGATGAGTATTAGACAGCCCTGAAAAGCCTACTATAAAATTCCAAAGCCTTGAATGGACTGAAATCCAAGTTTTGAATCCTGTGATTTAAAAAAATTTTTTGTCCTGAAATAAGGGATAAAGCTCACTCACGCGCACACACACAGAGACACATAAAATCTCAAGTGTAAGACACTTTAACCCACATACCAGCAAGCTGACCAGGTGCTGGGCTTCCTGCTTGAGTGGGGCTCAGCTGATAGTTTATTCTTAGCCACTTGTGGGTGGTGCCCCACTTATTCGCCCAACTCCATCTCTAGTAATTCAGCTACTTCAGATTAACTAAATATTCTTTCATCTCCAGGTTATTTTGCTCTCACTTACAAGGAAGTTGCCTCTGGCTTCTTATAGGAGTGTGGGAGCAGGTCTTCTGAGCATCGTCTCATTTACAACTGCATCCTCCTTCCCACTCTTTGGCTCTACTCCCTATCCAGAACAATACAATGTTTTTGTCAGGTCTCGTCTGACTTCTCCCCGTTTCTCTGATGGCTTCTTTTTCTAGGCTTCCTTTTACTCTTCTAACCAATTCTAATACCTGCCTCTTCAATACAGCAAATGTGTCGTTTGCTGAATACTGTCTGTTTAATACTCCTCTGCTCTATATGATCCATTTCACAGCCTCCAACCTGTATAATATTCCTTCATCTTCTACAGCTTCCCTGTATTTTTTACATGCATCCTTTTGTAATTTTTCTCTCTACATGTAGACAGAAGCCAGTCTACATTTTTGTAATATGTCAATTGGCCAAACCTCTAGTCCTCTAGGACTAATATAATTTGGATTAATCAACATATGCCATATCTAGTAGACAACATTGGAGGTTCTTGTGATCTCAATCATTTTTTAATTTAAAAAAAAAAAGAAAATGGGGGAAAAGGGAGCTCCCATTAACCTGAGTGAAGACCCTTCTACCTCAAGCTAAGATTCTAAACTTTTTAAAGTGACCTGAAGGAAATTTTCTCTCAAATCTATTAACCTTGGAAAATTTGAATAATAATTGTCTAAGTGTGTCTCCTTACTTCTGAGCTGACTCCAGTTACAGAGGACATCTTCCTCTAAGTAAAATTGCATGTGAAACACAGGCTCTTAAGGTATCACTTTAGTTGAATTTTTTGTTTTTGAACATTCTATTGCGGTTTGGGTGAAAGTTTACAGAGCAAATTAGTTTCCCATCCAACAATTCATACACGTTTTGTTTATGACATTGGTTGCAATCCCCTCAGTGTGATAGCACTCAACCTCCTTCCTCCTTGGGTTCCCCATTTCCATTTGCCCGTCTTTCCCGCCCCTTCCTCCCTTCTGAACTTTGTTTTTGGGCAAATGCTGCCCTTTTAGTCTCGTATGGTTGATTGTTCTGAGGAGCACATTCCTCACAGGTGTTACCATTCACTTTATAGGGATGTTCATTGTTTGGCTAAAAGATCTCTGGGAGAATTTTCTTGATATTATTTCAATTTGTTATCTTTTTAACTTTTCCACCTGGAAGTTATCTTTTCCAAATTAAAAAATATATATACTACTGTTCTCTAAACGCTGTTTTCTTCATTGTTCTTTATACTCACATAGCTTCCACAAATTCCAGAGCTCTAAAGTCACACCTCTCTTTTTCAGTCCTGTTGATAAGACAGTAGGATTTAGCTCACACAAGTTAAAATCAGTTACTATCAAGTTGACTCCAACTCATGGCAACCCTTTGTGTGTCAGAGTAGAACTGTGCTCCATACAGTTTTCAATGCTGATTTTTCAGAATTGCAAGGCCTTTTTTCTGAGGTGCCTCTGGGTGGATTCTAACTTCCAACCTTTAGCAGCCAAGCCCACTTGCACCAGCCAGGGACTCCCTCACACAAGTTAATACAGAATTATTCACAGTTAAAAGTAATAGAGTCTTTAAATTTTTTCCTTGCAGTCAGTCTTCCTTCTTGATAGGCAAAATGAAGGTATTTTTTCAGCTTATTTTATTCCTTTCCCCATCTGAAATCTTGGAAGCTTTGTTTGGAAAGTTGTTATTAGTACAATGAGGACCCTATAGGGGTCTCCTTAGCTCTTTTTGTTTGTTTTAAGTTATTTTTATCAGCTGTATATACACATGGTCTAAAGAGTCAACTAGTGGTTGCGAGTTTATTGAGATAAGCAGTGATCCCATTCTGTATGCCAAGCAAATAATCCAAGAAGCTGGACTAGAGAAAAAAGAGCATGGCATCAGGGTTGGAGGAAGACTCATTAACAACCTGCAATGTGCAGATGACACAGCCTTGCTTGCTGAAAGCAAAGAAGACTTAAAGTACTTACTAATGAAGATCAAAGACTACAACCTTCACTATGGATTGCACCTCAACATAAAGAAAACAGAAATCCTCACAACTTGACCAATAAGCAACATCATGATACACAGAAGAAATTGAAGTTGTCACAGATTTCATTTCACTTGGATCCACAATCAATGCCCATGGAAGCAGCAGTCAAGAAATCAAATGAGGTGAGTGACTTCCGGGCAACATAGCACTATAGTCAGAAGCACCATGCCGTCACTCCGCAGCAAAGATCAGAAAAACTAAATCAAACAGAGTCACACATCAATCCTGAAACGCTATGCATCAAATGAAGAGGTAAAGACTCTGCCAAGCACCGAATGGAATAAGAAGCTGACCAAGAATGGAGAGCGAGGAGAGATACATGCAGAGGTCCCCTATGAGCTACCGCAGCATGGATCTGCCATCTTGGACTCCTGTCGGAGATCAGCATACAGGGGTTATGAGAAAGCAGCTTCACAGAGCTTCCAGCAGGAGACAGAACAACTGGTAACCAGCGATATACACTTTCCCACCCTCCACCCTTCTTCACCCCCATGCAGTCTCTGCTTCCTGTGGCCACAGTCTCTTGGCTGGGAAACACCCTGGTGTCACTTGGATTCCACCTGCCTACACTGGCTGGCTCCCTGAGTGCCTTTTGTTGGCTGCTGTTGCTTTTTTCCACTTCTTTAGATTTCTTCCTTATCGCTCACCACCTTCGCCTCCTTTCTCTCAAATACCTAGCTCTGTGCACCATCTTTGCTTCTTCCGGAAAGGCTGCAAAACACTGCTGGACTGTGAAACTGCTTCCTGGCCTGTGCTGCCATGCTGGTAGGACCCCCAGAGCTTTTTTGTTTGTTTGTTTACTCTGATTTGTTTTGTTTTCATTTGTTTGTTTTTCTTTTCTTGGCTTGGGAGCCCCTTCTAGCCAGGCAGTACCACGTGGCTTGGAAGCTACTCCCTTACTATGCACAGACGCACAGGGACATCCGTGGGGGCATTTCTTTTTTCTTGTTTTTTGGTATTTTTTGTTTTTGTTTCTTTTGTTTTCTTCTCTTATTCCCTTTTCGTCTTTCTTCATTTCCAGTTTCTCAATTTATTCTTTTTTCTTTACCCTTTTTCTTTTTTTTCTTCCCCTCATTTCTCAGTCTCTCATCTCTCCACTCCAATAGCAAGGTCCCTTAGCACTTTTTTTGTTTGTTTGTGTGTATGTTTTTAGTTTCTGTTTCTCTCTCCTCTCTCTCATTTTTCCCTTACCCATCTTAGCTCCACACATCACAGTCTACCCCCTTCTTCCTGCCTACCTGCACCATACGCTGAACATCACACTCCCAAGCAGCACAGGCATGGCCTACTGGAACCTGCCCTGCACTGATTCCTGGTCCGTACTGTCAGCCCTAGTACGTGCCACAAACAACCCATCCCAGCAACTTCCCCTAAGCTGGACCTCCCCTGCTATACCATACCTGAGTGACTGACCCTGCCCATTGGAGAAGGAGGTGAAAAGTATCGTGCCCACAGACAAGCAAACAACAAAGAACACATAGCCCGCCTGCTGAGACATAACCAAATAAAACAAAAAAGCAGGACGAAACAAATTTACAGTCAGTAAACAAGGAAGATAACCACTGAATGCCCCGAAGACAGCAGACAATATCAAAACATTTACAAAAACAGGACAGGATGGTTGCAGCAGGCATCCAAATTAAAACACCAGATGACCTTCCAGTAGAAGAAAAGGCACTAGACCTAACTGATAGGGAATTCAAA